>NW_004524730.1:1363952-1385230 GCF_000260255.1 Octodon degus | reverse complement strand
AAATGTAAATTAAAACAACATTGAGATATCATTTCACCCCAGAAAGGATGTCTATGATAAAAAAAATCACCCAACATCAAATGTTGGAGAGGCTGTGGGGAAAAAGGAACCCTTCTCCACTGCTGATGGGAATGTATGGCGCAACCGTTATGGAAATCAGTGTAGAGACTTCTTAGAAAACTTGGACTGGAATTCCCACTTAAACCAGGTATTCCTGTACTGGGAATTTTCCTGGAGGATCTGAAAACATCATATCATAGTTATATATGTGTGCCTATGTTTATAGCAGCACAATTTGTGATAGCCAAATCTTTGAAACAACCAAGGTGCCCATCACCTGAGCAATAGATGGAAAAGATGTGGTACTTTTATACAATGGAGTATTACTTGGCTATAAAGAATGATAAACTCGAAGCCTTTATATTGAAGTGGATACCACTTGAAGATATACTCACAAGTGAAATAAACCAGCCACACATGTGTAAATATCATATAGTTTTCCTAGTATAAGAACTTAAAAGAAGAAATACAAATAGAAAGGTATAATACAAGTAAAAGGAAAGCAAGAACTCGAGGACTAACTAATTAAGAGAGGGAAAGGAAAAGAGCTAGGAAACATGACAGTGACAAGTCATACAGTTATATGTAGAAGATGGGCAAGGCAATGATCCTGAGAATCTCCAGAAGATTTCTGAATCTATCAGTTAATTGGAAAGATTGTCACCCTGACTAACTATATATACTGACACCTGTGAACTAAGCAACTGCACTGAAGATGGCAATTTGTAATAGTAGGTTCATGCTCGGAGTGCCCGTCATTCTGGTCTTCTGAATACGGGCTGCTTGTCATGACATGCCAGTTTCTGCCATGCTGTCTCTCAGGTAGATGATTGTTAAAAAAGAAGGGGGTGGTGAATGAAGGCAGGAGACAGGAAAAGGAATGTTGTGGGACTGTCCTGCTTCAAGGTTGTATATGATTACATTTTTGGACTTACATGTAAACATAAGAATTATATAATTCTTTATGCTATTTTTAAAATATATTCTAATTTTCAAGTAAAAAAAAATAACTAAAAAGAAAAGAAATTAAATTCACCTAAAACTTTTTGGTCTGCCAATGAGTATGCTGACATTATACACGTATAGTGTTTAGTATTTATATCCAAATTAACCAAAATACTCTGCAATTAAGTAAGTAGTCCACAATATTTACATAATTACACATTAATTCTTAAAAATTAGAATATATAAGTATGTTACTAAAACTATTTCTTTCAACAGCAGACTAACCAAATAGGCTTAAAATTATATTCTTGTACTCAAATCATGATTTTATCTTCATAGAATTTACTAAAAATCTGCTACCACATCTAAGAATACTTGGAAGTTCTAAATTAAAAGTAACCATGATCTTTTCTTTGGAATAAACTTATACTTCACTAAATGATTAATGACATGAATAACAGACAAAATTCTAGCACCAAAGTTAACACTGACATCATCTACCACAATCTCTTCCTATAGATCAAAAGTTGAGTTTTAAGCAGGTTGATTTACTTACTTTTGTTGAAAGCAAGTCCAAAGAAAGAAAAGAGGTGTGTGGTGGGTCCTTTAGTGTTCCTAAGAGCTTATCCTCCAACCCAGCCAGGAGGACCTACAAAAAGCTAACTCTTCATTTGCCTAAGGCCCCTTTAGGGTATCTTGTCTTCCTTTACACCTAGCAGTATTCTATATCCTTACATCTTATAGGGGCCTTACACCTTATATTAAAATAGGTACTCTATCTATATTTATATTTCAGATACTGGCTTTGCCTTCCTTCTAGATTTTGTTACTAAAAACAGATGCTATATCCTGTACAGATTGGGTTCTCTAGAACCCAACAGAATTCTGTCAAGGAGTGACTGATAATTATGAGTCTAATGCCCCTAGAAGACACGAGAAGACTGTTTTCAATTTATGTTACATTTCCAGATGCTAAAAAAACTGAACTAAGTTTTTCTGATGCTATGTGCCTACATCAAGGATTGGTATCTCAGATAAAATATTTTGACAGTTAACATGAAAAGAAAGGCAGCATTTTTTTCCCGAAGGATGTAATTATTCTTTCTGCTGATGTGGGTGGTACCAAACAATATAATTTGTGGGGTATTTTTGTTGTTGCTGTTTGTTACTGGGACTCTAACTCAGAACCTTACACTTGCCAGGCTGGTGCTGTGCCATTGAGCTATATCCCCCACAGCAACACTATTCTTCTAATTTTTTTTTAAATCATTTATTTATTTATTTACTTGGTACAGGGTATCATTACCCAGGTCAGGCTCCTAGTGATCCTCCTGTCTCTGCCTCCCCAGCACTGGGATACAGGCAAGTGCCACTAGGCTCACAGTGATCTTCCTATCTCTGCCTCCCTAGCACTGGAATTATAGGCATGTGCCAGCATGCCAAGGTTTGGTGGCTGGCACAGCATGCCTGGAGTTCCAGGGCCTGGCATCAGTGGGCATGGTACACTTTTTGTGTGTGATACCAGGGATCAAACCCAGATCCTTGTTGGACAAACACTTAGACCACCGAGCTATTTCCCCAGCCCAGCAACACTATTCTTAACCTTAGTCATGTTAACATCTATCTCAGTGGAACAATGTAAATCACTTAGCACAAACAAATTGTATCTACTGGGAAAGCAACCTGTTACCAACAGGTGTACACAATAATTGAGTCATATGGATAACTTCAGTGGACTTTCAGCATCACTGCCAACTGAGCCCTCTTAACATACTGTGCACTAAAAAAAAGTAAAAACATAAGTCTGCTAAACTATTTCAATTAACAACTAATTTTCTCTTCATTTAAGGTCCCTATGAGTTTCAAACTGACAGACAAAACAGAAAGAGACAGAGAAGAAAGGAAAGAGAGAGCCACTGATGCAAGTTCTGGTGAAGAATGCTTTCTGCGGAGGGCTGGCAAGATAGCTCAGCAGACTAAGCGCCTGCTTAGGCAAGCACAGGGATTGTGGTTCAATCCTTGGCACCACATGCTACACTGGCCCGGCTCCCACCCTCAGGTGTGCTGAGCAGGTGACCGAGTCCAGGTGTGGTGGTGCACACCTGTAATTCCTGCACGGGGGAGGCTGAAAACAGGAGAATCACTACAAGTCTGAGCTATGTAATGAGACCCTCCACAAAATACATAAAATATAAATAAACAAATAATTTTTTTTAAAAAATGTATGCTTTCTACAGCAATATTTTAAAAATTCTTTATGGTCTTTTTGAGACAGGGTTTTACTATGCAGATCACGCTAGCCTTGAACTTGCTTTGTAGCTCAGGCTGGTATCAAACTTGCAGTGATCCTCCTGCATCAGCCTCCCAAGTGTTAGATTACAGGAAGTACCACTATGCCTGGCAGAAGTTTTAAATTTTAACACTAATAAAATTTACTTTTGGGCAGGAGAGATAGCTCATTGGCTTAAGTGCCTGTCTGGAAAGTACAAGGTACCAAGTTTGACCCTGGTGAAAAAAAAAAAAAAAATTACTTTTATAAGATGAATACCAGTCAATTAAATACACACATATACATATTACATAATATGCTATGTAATATATGTATCTATAATATATATACATATAGAACATAAACAAAATCTTGGCATTTAATGCTTCACATGTAGGACAACTGAAGGAGCAGACAGAAGTCCAAATAAACTGCAAAACAGTGCTGATGTGGTAGGTGGCAAAAATATTGACTGCAAACCACTTAGAATCTAAGTGCAAGCAAAACAGGATGCCAAGATTTTAATTTTTAAAAATCCCAGTTAGCCAGGGAGATGGCTCAGTAGAATAAGCGCTTCCCTGGCAAGCACAAGAGTCTGAGTTCAATCCCCGGTTCTGCCAAAACAAAAACATTCAAAATCCTTTATGTGTTAATTATTGAATCTGTCCTACCAATTTGATTTGAAACTGTCTCACTGCTATTTGTTTATAAAATTATGGAAAGAAAAAAAATAAATAAAGGGAGGCGATTGACCCCATATCACAGTCCTGCCTTTTCGCTACCCTCTACTGGACACTACAATTGAATATATTTATCTGTACTCCTCAAAAAAAAAAAAAAAAAAAAAAAAAAAAAAAAAAGCCCAGGTAAAATGTGACCTAAATTCCATTTTCCCCTGGAAATAAAAAATTACAAGGGGTAGCAGAAATAAGTTTGAATTCTTCCCCTCCCACTTCAAATACTGTATAAAACCCTCTGAAAGACCAACACTGAGTAACATTTGAAATCATTCATTTGCTTTCTGTAAGCAATAAAAGTTCCCAACCCCTAAACTTACACTAAACTCAAAACACCCAGAGGATCTTCAATCTTCAGATATAGTTACAGATTTACTATATGAGAAATCTAAGCTTCTGCCTACATTTCTTTCCCAAGAAATGGCCTTACTACTTTTACTTCTCAAGTAATTGTGGCCTATGTCCCAAAAGAGAAGAAGCTTGCACTGCACTCCTTCCAACTCAGTAAACTTTAACCATCGTGAGCCACCAGAACCACACCTGCAGGCAGCCAGTCACATCTCTACAAGTATCTAGAAATTCAGGGAGAGAAGACCAAGTTAATACTTTGGTTAGGAGGAATATTACCTGGGTAAAAGATTTACATGCCCAATTTTAGATATTTTGCAAAACATAAACTGGCTTACAATAGCCAATTACACTGATCTAGATTTTTTAGTCTTAGTTGTAGAATTTGAACATATGTATTTAAAAAATATATTTTACATACACATCTAAAAATATTTTTTCCAATGAACAGTCACCATAACTTTAAAATATCTTCATATATTCCATACAGTAAGAGAGTCTAAATTGTTAAAGAAATACAAGAACTTCACCAGAAAAAATACCTCAAAATGTTAATTAGAATTCAGAAATCTTGTGGAAAAGAGGAAAGAAAAAATATTCTAAGAAAAGATCAGGCTCAGGGGTTGGGGAGATGGCACAGTTGACTAAGCGCTTGCTTGGCAAGTGCAAGGGCCTGAGTTCAATCCCCAGTTACACACACACACACACACACACACACTGGTGGGCTGCGCTGGCCACACACACACACACACACACACACACACACACACCCACACACCAAATGTTAAAATAAAAAAAAAAAAAAAAAAAAGAAAAGATCAGGCTTATAGCAAGTGTTTGAAGATCATGAATTGGAATTGAAAAACTATAAGAAATGCTTCAAAGATACACAAATCCTGAGGTGGCACTTTATAAAACAAGATTAAGGGAATATTAAAATGCATCAAATAACCTCAAATACAGGTAAAATGAATTCACAAATAATTGTGTAGTTAACAGTAATATTTTTACTTAATAGGAATAAGATTAAGGCAGTCAACTAAACACAAGTATATTTTATATTACCTTTTCCGTATTATTTCCCTATATCCCACCATCAGAAAAGAACAAGCTATACTTCATGCTTATACCACAAGCTATATTTTATGTCCTCTTTTTAGGAATGATTCAATTTAAACGTGTTTACCTATCTAATTCCAAGTTAACAACTTACTAGGAAATCACCGAAAATCACTATTTCCTCTTTTTTAATTACATTTACTCTTTAGATGAGGTTATAATTCTATAAAACTTCAAAATAATTCAACCACATGGAAATATGAACTATCATTCTGTTAGTTTTGAAAATTGAATTTGATTAAAAAGCCCCAAATATGCTTTCAGGTTACACACACACACACACACACACACACAGAGTGAGTCATCCAAAAATGTGTTACGTGTGGTGTGTGGTTGACTTTACATATGGACTCCTCAAATAACTGTACAACAAATTACAATCTTGGGGATTCTGCCAAATATAGGAATGTATTTCAGATATAGGCATATAATTAAATTTAAACGAAGTACTTTTAAATTATGGAATTCTATTAAAGCCATGAATTAACCTATAAAGTTAAGTTCTTTTATGGCTTCAAATAATCCCTAAAATTCTATTTAGCTGTAATGATTTTTGTTTCAAAAAAATAAATATGTAAAAAAGCAGAGAAAAGACAACAAATTAAGGTAATAACATTGGACATCCAAGGAAAATGATCACACAAAAGAACTTTAAAAAAGACAGAAGACTCAATGCCCCATATGTATTACCTAAAAGTATTTATGAAAAGAAACTATACTAACTAAAATAATGAAGTAAAACATCCAAATGTTCCCAGGGACAATCCACTGGATACCCCTCCTGTCCCTCTTTCAGACAGGAGCTTTCTTTCCCCCCGATAAATATATTCTGCTCATTAAAAAAAAAAAAAAAAAAAATCCAAATGTTCACACCGGTTACCAGCAAGGTAATTTTAAAGAACCTTCTTACCTGCTGCTGCAGGAACTCCTCTCCCCTCCGAGGCTGCTTTGGAAGGATGTGTAAGCACCTGCGTGTCTTCCTTTTCTGTCCTGGCACATTCACTATGGTAAGTGGAACCTGGGGCTAGTAGTGGGACAACTTCTGAACCACTACTTAAGTCAAGAGGGAGGCAGGATCCCAGCTTCTCCAGTGGCAAATGCTCAACATCAGGCACTACACAAAACAAAGAGTGTGGCATAATATTAACACAAAGTGGCCCAGTTAATATCAATGTGGAACAGTGGTACATACATTAAACAGTGCCTGGCACAAAGAAGGGACTCAAAATATATTTGGTAATGAGGTGTTTATAACTGTAAAATATGTAAAGAAAAAGCAGAAATTTCTTAATATTCTAATAGTCTATCTCTCAGATTTTTCTTTATCTTCCTTTATGTTTGGTTCTGTAGGAAATCAATATACATTACCCTCTGGTACAGAAGACTCTTGCTGATTCTGAGAACTGATGGAGAATACTTTCCCATCAGTGGCTGGAGCGGGAGAAGAAACCTTTTCTACAGAATCATCAGGCATGGGTAGGGTGGCTAACCGCTGAGACCTTCTTCTCCGCTCACTATGCTTGCAAGGTCTAGGGGGATTCACAGGCTGTGGAGGACCTAGAAAAAGATCTTCAATGTTCACGAAGCAGATACATACCAGGATCATCTTACAATACTTAAGGAGATAAATGGGAAAAATGATTCATATTCTGCCCTCTGATGTTGTTATAAGATATCCACAAGGAATGGCATGTTGAAAAGGCAAAAACTGTGCCCTATTCACAAAAAGAATTAATCAAAAATTCTAAAATCTGAATCCTACTAAAACTAAAAGAAAGTAACATGGAACATTAATTTCAAGCAGCTCCCCCAAATGAGAGATTAAAGTCAATTCTAACTGCAGATCATTGTGTACTTCCATTTTTCCTTTGAGAAGTTTCTTGATAGCAAAATATATCTTTATATATCTACACATATCTATATTCCCCTTTTGCTACATTATAAATCTAGAGTCTAAGGAAAAGAGGAACAAGGAGCATAGGTGACAAAACTCTTACATAGAGTATAGTTAGTTCTCTACTTGCCATAGTAAAAGTAATGCAAATAATTTAATCCCATCTTCATGCTCCCAAACAGATTCTTAAAAGTAATATATCTGGGCCTGATTCATTAAAAAAAAAACTGAACTAAATCAAATTAATTTATTATGGCAAATGATGGAAATTATATAGAGTATGACACTACTCTTACCTTCATGTTACTATTTTTAAAAACTCGTCTTTTAAACATCTTTTACAAAACAAACATTTTTACAGATCTTTTAATTTTTAGATTTCTTGCTGCTTGCATATAAACCTATTTGTTTAGGCAGATTATATAATCAATAAATTCATGTTCATTTAGAAGGAAGAAATGAAAATGTTCTAAAGGTGTTGATATTTTGGTTATTTAAGAGTAACATTACAACATTAAAAAGACATGATAGTAATGGGAAAAAATGAAAGAATAAAACTCAACTGTTATAACACTGTCATTAAAATACCAAGATAGAATACTATTTCAAAATAAAATGTTAACAAATACCATGTGACATTTCAGTCACTGAAGGTATTTCATGATAAATGCCATAATAAAATGAAGTTCATGAGGAAACAATTGAGGTTTTTGTTCCCATCCTTTCTAATCATTTATTAAAATAAAATAAAAACAAAAAAATTGATCAGGAATTTTAAAAGTTAAATAGTATATATGGTAACTGAACCAAAAAGAGTATTTTTGATGGTTTTTCAAGAACAACATCCTTATTGTGGAAGACACAAAAATAATTCTTAAGGAAATGTGTTATAGTCATTTACTGATTACATTACTAATTTACTTGCTATATGAAGAGCATAAGAAAAAGTGCAATTCACCCCACTATTTTTCAAGTAACTGCTTTTCATTTAGCTAACATGAAACATTAACATGAGGAATTTGGAATTGATGTAAGTCTTGTCATATGTATTCAAGCCCATGCGGAAAGGCAATTTTTAAAAACACTAAGTTAACTCTTGAAAGATTAGTAGAGCTGAAACAGTAAAATGTTTAAAATATAATCAAAGAGGTACTCTTTTCTCATTAAGAACACTAAATTCAAGTCTGCATTGCAAACATTATAACAATAAAAGGTAGTGCAGACATTTGTGGACAAGTAGGATACTATGCCTAAGCATAGGGATTGTTAGGAATTAAGTTAAAATATCTAACATGAGTTCTTCTACATGTTTTCCCTTTTATGGGGGAGCTTTTTGTTTTGTTTTGTTTTTTGTAATGAATCAGGCCTCTCATTAAGCTTTATTACTTGAGGAGAGTCCAACTGCATTGGAATTTGTGTCATTACATGGTTAAGGTTTCTCAAGCAGCAGCAGTCTCTGATCAATTCATCAGTAAGAAATGTCCGATTTCTTCCCCTGGAATGTTTCCAGTCTGCCCTATCACAGCCACTTCAGTCTGAGTTTTTAAAAGCAATTTCATAAAAATACAATATAACTACAACCAAACTATCTTAATGTATCTTATAGGATTAAGGAACTATTTTTTAAAAATCTGTGCTCACTAGTTTTATTTATCACTGAAGAAGAAAGCTGAGATACAAGCGTCAAATCCTCGATTTGTATTAATTCTGGGGAAAGTGGTGATTTAGGGGGTTTTATACACCCAGAAGAATCTCCAGATTCATGTTTGCATTTCTTGCTGCGAGCCTTCCCTGAAGACAAAGTTGAGGATAACAGTGCAGGTTTCTGAGTGTTGGCAGAACTGCTAATGTCAGCTTCATTTTTTTTCTGACTTTGAGGTTTAGGTGAAATCGCCTGAATAAATAATAAAAAATTGATATTTTTATTTTGGTTTCTTCATTTTTGCTCTTGTATTCTATTTTGATTGTTAAGCAACTTTAGTATCCAAAACATTGTTAAGCAACATATAACATTTCTATTACAAATGAAAAACCAAAAACAACCCCACAAATTATTAACTAAAAGTTGAATAGGTTGTCTTTAAAGGGATACTGTCATCTTTCAGTCTAGTATTTTTAATACATTATTTAAAATATTCTCAGAATATAAAATATCATACTAAACATATATTTAAAGTATTGAGATATATCTCCTTTGCAATGAAAATTCACAAACAATAATTATTGAGTACACAGCAGCATTATCATGATACTGAGCATTAGAGGAATATTCTTATAAAACAATTTCCTTTATCAAGCTGAATATGGACATTTCCCATAAGTAGACAGTTTCTCTTTAAAGAAACATCTCAACAGGAAAACAATGACCAACTTAACGAAACATCTTTAACTCATTTTAGTGCTGAAAGCTAGAGTTTCATAAGCATAATGCATCATGAAATCAGAGCTACCAGCAATAGAGAGTTAAAAGACTAAAAAACAATACAAAACAAGCAACAAAAAAGAAAAACCAAAGAGATAAACTGTAAGTTAAAAACATTGGATTTAAAACAAAATACGTCGCATTCTAAAATGAGAATTTTTACCTTCTTCCTGCCAACTGATACTTTTAAAAAAAATTAGAACTTTGTCAGTTCTTTCATAAAGTACATTTTTATTCACTTGGCAGTAAAAATATCCTACATATGTAAAATTATGGGTGCATGTGTCTACTGCTCAAAGACAACAGAGAATAGCCACATTGGATAGGCTTGCAATCTATCATGCTGGAAGTTTTATACTGTACCTCATCTCTCTCAGATATATGTATCTGAGAGAAAAATACCCACATATTGAAAAATTTATGATAGGCAACTCTAACAAGTCAAACTGCTAGCACTATGAAGAACGTACTTGTTCTCAAGAGAACTTTTAATTTTCATATTTTTTGAAGAATGACCACCGAATCTGCAGACTGATGTTCTTGAATATGAAAGATCACTGTGTGGAGACCAAATAAAAAATTGTTTCTCCTCAAGGAAAAGGCCCTCAAATTCTGGTAGGGAAAAAGGTATATATGTGCTATTGAACAGGGCCCTGCTGAGTGCCCTGAAGATGGCATGCTGGACACACCACATAGAAGGTATGGATGCCCCATTCATTTTGTGCTCATTTCTACTTCTTCATTTACTTGCTATATATATACATATATATATATATGTATAAGTGCTACTAATCATTTGAAAAAGTACTCCATAAGTGGAAAGTAGTCCTAAACTTGTCATAAAAGATGTTGCCAGGAAAGTAATTAGAGCCATTACTTGTAAATAAACAATTTTATTGTTCATCTTCACATGTGTGAAAGACATCACTACAGCATTCATTACTCTTAAGTTACAAAGTTATAAAACAAAATTTTAAGGTTAAATTGATCTTGATAAGGTGCTTAACTTCTAAACAAGGACAAATTAAACATTTTTAAAAACTTACTGATTATGCATCTAATGCAAGTTTTATCCAAAAGTAAATGTAACATGACATTTCCCTAATACAATTAAATAATCTATAGTTAATAATGTGAGAATGAGGTTCAAGACCACATAGTTTGAATCTTTTAAAAAATATAAATGAAATAAATCCATTAGCACAGTAAGTTTTGGCTATAGGCCTGCTATCAACTTATGTCATAAGTGAACTTATTCTAAATCATTAGGACAATAAGAGTGAATGACAATCAATACTTCTCTTTCAAATTTATTCTTGATAACCAAGTGAGATGTAATTAAGAGCTTTATAACTCGGCTTTTTTACTCTTAAGCAAGGCCAAGATGTAGCATAAAAATTAACAGTTTGTTTACAAAACATTTTCACGCTGAAGTCAACCTGAATGACAAGTAAAAAATGAGGAACATCATAATGTTCCTTATGATCTAAATAACTTACAACATTTTCATTAACGATTATTGGTCCCTGTTACAAAACTGGCAAGTACTCTCAAAAAAAGGTTTCAATTATGCATAAACTGCCGAGTTATTCCATTTTCCTTCTTTTTAACTCAGTTTCAAATTGTCATTTTCTGTACTTCTCTCTCAAATGGGTACTATCTATACTAACTTCCACAAACAATAATTTTCATAACACATTCACCTCACAAGACTGTGTGTAATGAAAGATTGACATTGTAATGAATTTTCCAGAAACATTTTATTACCCAAGTCCCTGATGTATTGCATTCTGAGAATATCGTAACAGTGGCAATAGTACAAAATATTGTTATATCTGGGACAATAAATATAATAATACAGAGTAAAAAAGTCATTTGAAATTTGGTTGATATACTGACAATAACGGCAAGGACTTAACCGTTTGATGACAACAAAAAAATCAGAAGGTATGAGTTATTGACATATAAATCAATTTAAAAGATTTAATACAACATGAATGGAGGCACCAAAACAATGCACTGTTATTAAATCAGGCCTAAAATAACCTGAAAAACTCAATACAATATCAATTAAATTTGGACTATTCTTTAAAATGCATTTAGAGAAGAGCAAAAAGATACTCATCCTAAAGTCTTCTTTATTAGGCTACTAATAAAGAAAATTAAAATAATACAAAAAGGATATATTAAAACTACATTAAGGCTCAGATTTTAAAACAGGAGAATCACGGAAATCCAGTTATGGCTATTACTGTTTTCTTACAGTCTTACAGTGCCTAAGAAGTTAAGCCCTTAGAGAATGTAAAAGCATGCACAGTTCATTATGTACAGGTATTGTGAGAATCTGAAGGTAGCCAAGGCAAAATCTAGCAACTGCAACCTTCACTTTAAATTCCTGTTAGGTGGTTCAAAGACAGACCCTTAATAGTTTCTAAACTCTCTTTTTTATTGTAGTTATTAAAATATACATCCTAGCAAAAAAGTATGGCTCATTGATCAGTTCATAAAACACATAGTCTAACAACACCAATTATACAATATAAAAGAAACTTCTTACAAAAGAAGCTTTATTTGATGTCAAAAAACCCTGTTTTAACTCACAAATGAAAAGTATTTGTGGAAGGGTCTTTTTGTAAGCTAGTTAATGGTGATCCAGCTGAAGTGTATACCCTGGGATGCCTGTCTTCAGGCCTTCAAAATTTGGACACAAAGGCTTTAATGTCAGTCTACTGAAAACAAACACTCATCAAGTCTGTAGTTTATCTGTATACCCTGAAGAAGACAGAGTTAAAAATATATCATCAATTAGCTTCCTATTCCCGTATCTGAGCAAAAGGGTAATTTCAATTACGTAGATACTACAGCTCCATGATCATTCCAGTGGGAACCCTGAAAAAAATCAAATGCTACCATTTCATACCTGCTCCAGCATTGGAGCTGTTTCTTTGTAGTCTTCTTTGTTTTCAGCACCATCCACCCCAACTGCTTTGGATGCCAACAAACCTTGAGAAAAATTGTACAGAAACGGCTTATTAGAAAAAATACCGATACCACCCTCATCAACTTTCCAAAGCTTGCAGCAGTTGAAAATCTCATTACTTTTTAATACATAATAAAAATTTTCAAATGCTCACTTTTCAAAAATACAAACAACCTTAATAAGTCAAGGCACTGAATCAGAACTTCAGTGTTCACATAGCTATGTGGGGTTTTAAAAATATTACTCTTAAGATTTTCTTTTTCTGTAAAAATTTAAAATTCTGTGATTCAAAAAGTCCAGATTAACTGCTTAGATTGCTGACACTCATAAGATGTATTAAGGCAAAAATACATTTTATTTTATTTTATTGTTAGCTAAAATATGCTCCTAGGTTTTAAATTTCATTTAGATCATTTGCTCTAAGCTTTGTGTGCTCATCTCCATTTTCAGTTATACCTTATCTTCTCACCAAAGTTCCAAAAACATCAGTGGATACATTTTACGTTAATACGAAAAAAGCAGGGGTCCTTACTAGCACATCTTAACTTAGAGCTTCTATCTACATACAATGAAAAAATTTGGAAGTTTGTTTTCTCCAACACATATCCCTAATTTTCAACTTTAGAAAACAATATTTTATTTGGAACACATATAATTTCACAAAAACAAAAGGCTGTTTTAATTAATAATTTAAAAATATTTACTTGGTTAAAATTCCTTGCTAAATTTGTCAGTATCATCAATAAAGTCAGTATTATCAGCACTGCACAACAAGTATTGATTTTGTTCATGGCCACCATGCTTATAAAGGCCATCAGAAAGAAAAAAAAAAAATCACCTGGCCACATAAAATCTTTGCTTCACAGGTAGCATGGTAACAACTAGCAATATAATAAAACTGTCTGAGCAATTACACTCCCTTTTATTTCATAGAAGGAAAAAAAGGGACCCTCAAATACTACATTCCATTGAGCTATCTACAGGCATCATGTTTTCACTCAGTGGGAATACATACATTAAAATTATTTTTAAAGTAGTACTAGAGCCAAATGTTTAATTAAGCAAAAGTACCATTCCTTTATTGGAAAGTTGAACATCATGAGCTTAGACTAAAACAAACAAACAAAAAGACCAGTGTAAAAAAACAACTTTGATACACCAATGACCGGTATTAACAAATGTACCTGCCCCAGTTTGAGAAAGCAATTTACATGGTTTGTTCCTGTTTCATACCTCATATAGTACAGGAAAAAGAAATATATAAATAACTTAAATGCTTTTAAATAATTTCAACGCTACTTATATCCCAACCATGTTTTTACATAATTAAAGCAAGATACAGCATGGGATATTTCAATATTTAAAACTGTATTAACTAGGTTTTTCTTCTATAGCTAGAATTCTTGAGAATCTATAAATGACTAATAAAAAAATGAAAGAATCAAGTTCTTTTGCAAGGAAATGAGTAGCGGATCTATTTCTAAGGGTTAGTCAAACAAGACAGGTATTTGCTATTCAATATGTTAAATACTTGTATCTTCTATTTTGTTTCCTTCCATAAAGGTGGTAGAAATAGATTTTAATGTTCATCAGCGGACATCATGGACCAAAAAATATAAAATGGAAAGTATCACAAGTATGAAACCAAATAATTCAGTCATAACTTGTGAATTTACATTAGGATATTACAGAATCAATTCATGAAAAGCAATTCCCATGGAATATTTTGGGAAATGATAACCTTGTGTTGTGCTCATAGAAAATAATTAAGCATTTAAGAAAAACTATTTAAAAATACAATATTTGGTCTCTAGAGAATTCAAAAGCCTGAATTTTTTGGGGGGGTGGCAGTAATGGGGATTGAACTCAAGACCCTATGCTGGCCAGGCAGGTACTTATTCTTCTGAGCTATCTCCCCAGCCCTAAAATATGAAATATGGTCAATAAAATTTTGTATACTTTATATGCATGGCAACTATAAATTTATTAAATAAAAATAACAAAAGTAGACAGATAATGAAACAAGTACTTCAAAAAAGGGCTCTACTTATGTCTTAAAGGGCAGTCGAAAATCTGTTATCTAAGCCTGCTAACATTCTAGGAAAAGAACGTAAAATCTATATAAAATAAGAGGGCATTATTAAAGTGAAATAGAAACAAAGATAATTTTAATTATTTACAAATGCTTTTTAAAATATATTATAAATAGGCCCTCCTTGAAGACTATCCTAAAAGAATATATTATACAGCTTTAAGAGATCAGTGGTACTCTGGTCACAAACACTTCTGTTTGCAAACAATTTGTTTCCCCAACAAGCACTTGGCAAAGTTTTATTTCTGTTTTCAAATTCTGCATCAAATAAAAAGATAGTGGCCACTTTTCCTGCATGAACACAGACATGGTCATCTTTTCCAGAATTGTGGAACAATAAACCGAGGTACCACTGTATTTAAACATAAATTAGGAGATATCAAATACACAGTCCTATCCATAAACAAAATTACAACCTCAAAAAACTCCATCTAAATATAAAACACAGCCTTTTCTCCCTGCCAGCAGGAATAAACAGAAGGGCTAGAACTCTCTAAATGCTATGAGGAACACAGAAAGAGCCAAGAGGATCAACTGTTCTATGTCTCACCCAGGCAATTCAAAACACTTGTTTCGCTGGAGCCAATAATCAAGTATCTTTGACATTACAATCAATAACATAGTACTAATCAGTTCAAATCCCAGATTTTTAAAAATACAGTAAAAAATTCTTTAAATTGCAAATACCTATCTAAACAGGTAGAATGTCCAGAAACTCCTAGGAACAATTAGAAATACATCACTAAATGTTACTATTTCTTCTTTTACCCCTTAACAATTTCTATTTTAAAATTTACTCTCAATTCGCTTGCAATTTTGTTCCAAATGTATTGACTCCTGATTTTCTATACAAAATTGTTTTCCTTGTTTATTTGTTTTGGTTTTTTGAGACAGAGTCTAGCTCTGTAGTGCAGGTCCAGGACTTCAACTACATAGCCCAGGCTAGCCTCAAATGCTCTCATCTTCCTGCCTCTTCCTCCTGAGTACTAGAATTACAGAAGTGCATCACTGTGCCTGTTGTTTGTTTTTGAGACAAGGTCTCAATTCAGCTGATCTTGAAATAACTACACAGCCCAGGATAGCCTCACACTTGCAGTGATTCTCCTACCTCAGCTTCCCAGTGCTAAAAATACAGGGAAGGGCCTCCAAGCCCAGAAAAACTGTATTTTGAAGCAGTATGCAAAGAGTATATGACTTGACCACCAAGAAAGTATATTATATAATGAAAAATAAGACGCTGAAAGTGCAACTATGTACTTCCAATGTCTATCTGGAAACTCAGAAACCCAAGCTTACACTACCAAAATCATGGCTAGAATCACTATAATAAGGTATTTATATGATGAACATATGAATATATACAGAATTAAACTTATCCAGTAACAGATCCACTTATTTTCAGGTAGAACATTCTTAAAAATTAAAATAAAACACAGTGGGTGAGTATATCAAAGCAAGATATCATGATCCTAAGCCCCATTCTTCTCAGTATTCATGGAACATAAAGACATATATAATTAGGTGAGCCTGATAAATCTGAAATCTACCATCATTTCAACAGAAGTAGTTATTAGTTCTCATCAATATTTATGGACCATAAGTGAAATTTATTGTACAGAGGCAAGCTCAAGTTTCAACCAAGACAATCTTAACAATATCTATTGTCTTTTTGCATTACACAGTTGTAACATAAAATCCAAAGCAGATACAGAGATATGTTCCTCAAAGGATTACCATATACTGAACTCTTCTAAGTAAATAAAGGGGAACCACCATAATGGATTAATATTCATAAAACCTTAAGCATTGCTGCTGTTGCCAAACAATCATATTTGAAATTCCCAGAGAAATGTGACAAGAAGTCCCTCCACAGAAGCCATGGCATTACTAAGCAACCAGGATTGTAACTTGATGTGCCCCGAGTGGTTCTAGTGTTCCCCACTACTGTCTTTCCAAGGCCACACAAAGACAATGTATCACAAGGGACTCAAGTTTTCTTTAATTTAAATGTTGCGCTTGAACTTGAACCTTCCAGTAAGCCATGTAAGAGCAGGCATATGTATATATTGACTAAAGCTAAAAGCAGAGCATGTTATCCAGACCGAAGGAAAAAAGCATGATGCAGGTAAGCTGGCAGTCATACTGCGTCAGTGTCGCCTCCATCTTTCTTGATCTTGACTCCTTCAACAATGCTGTTTCAATCTTTCAATCCGGGAGTCAGAAGAACTATTCCATTTCTGTCCTGCATGTAGCACTGGGGTCCGCACTTTAAGGCAAAACTGAAGTCTTAGGCTGCCACAAGTACAATCTCTTAGGGAACATTTTGGTTCTCTGCAACACTAATACTTTCTAAAGAAACGGTTTAATGTTTGAAATGATTTCAAATATTTCCTGTTTGGGGGACAAATATTCCTTTATCAGAGGAAAGCATGAAAATAATATGAACAAATGGAAACACAGTGAATATTCTCACCTGCTGAAAACAATTATGATCACTTAAACAATATAAAGTAAGAGTGGTTCTTAACCCTCAGCTTGAGGGGTGTAGCAGTAAGTTTCTTCTCTTCAAAAATTGTGGAAACATGTAATTTATGTTTATTCCTACATTTGAAAATAAAAACCAAGGTCCTTCAAAAGATTTTAAATGAATGCCACAAAGGTTTACATAGCTTTATTAGGCCAAAGGTGGTATTAAAAAAAAAAAAAAAATTGCCCTCAGAAAAGAATGTATAACTGAATCATTAAAATTTCAACTCCCCTTTAACAGACACTAAAAAAAAGTCATGTTCACAGTTTCTTTAAGATCAGGTAAGTGAGCCTAATAGGCCTGGAAGTGCAGGGCCGAGGACGAATGGTCCTAATCCCAGTACTCCCAGCCCCTCTGTGTGCACACTGAACGGTCTAGAACTGTCGATGTGCTCCGTCACCCCAGCACTGCTCCATCCCAGGCTACAAGCAGGAAATAATCTGACTCAGATGTCCATCTCTCCAAACATACACTGTTCCATTCTTAAGTGAGTATGAAACCCTCCATTCACCCCCAAAAAGAATCATTGCAGATTACCAGTAATCTTGTTAAGTCGAGCTCTCTTTGCCTGAAATGAGTTGCCTTGATTATTTTTCCTCTTGTTTGATAATGTGCTCTCTGACTGTGGAAAGACCATCTTTGGAATGTTCTCTACATGAAGTCCTACTTTTAACAGAACAAATATATGAGAGTTTATCTAGAATCAAAAATTAAAACACACAAGTTTTAAAAAAACAATGAACCAATAAAAAATGACTTACATACTTTTTCATTTAGTGCTTGATTAGAACTGAAACACAAATCTCTCTAGATTGAGATATCAGAAATGAAACTAATTTTATATTTTTAATTTAAAAAATAATTTTTTGATTCAGGGTCTCATATACCCTGGGTCAATCCTGAAATCTCAAACCCACATCAGCATCACAAGTACTGAGACTATAGGTATGCACTATGAAGCCCAGCTTCAAGCAGTAATTCTTTAAGAAAAAAAAGCAAGGTATGAATAACTTAGTGCTTAGTTCCATACAACAAAGATATGTATGCAGACCATCTAAAAAGTTAAAGAAAAAAATACAAATAAAACAAAAAGCCTCATTAAAAACTTATTACCAAGAATTTGCAAATCAAAATTACAACTAATTTCTTTTCAATAATATTAACAGCATCTAACATTTAAAATTGATACAGTTAATCTTCAGATCTATTTGTAAAATGCTAATAAAGTTAGCCGTTCTATTATGCTAGGTAAAAAAGCCTAAAAATTTAATAAGCATGATATTATAGGTGGCCAAGAGATTCAACTTATTTACTACATGAGTTTACCAGTGTCAAAAGGAAGGAAAACAAGAATGTGCTTTATACCAAATGTTTCACTAGATGTTGGAAGATCTTCCTTCTTTTCAACTTCTGGTGTGGCTATATGAGTTGAGGTTTCTTCCTTCTTTGAAGTTACTTTAAACCATTTTCTCTCCTCTTTCTCTTTATCTTTATTGCTGTTAGCACTGGTTCGAGGCTTACTCCCTGTTTTATTCTTGGCTGCAGCTGCAGCAGCTGCTTTGACTAAAGCTATCCAATCCTCCAAAGGAAAAACAAAAAAAAAGGTAATGTATTAAAAGTTTATCACAAAGTAATGAATAAAAATATGTATCACATTTCCAAAACTATGTTCACATACAACCAGTTGTAAAAATGGAATTAACTATATTTATATGACAGATCACAGACACAGATGATCAAATAATCTAATAGGCTAAACGGATTCCATAAAATAGGAAATTATTCAAAAGCTTATATTCTTTTGACATCTTTTCACAGCAATGGAATCCAAAGTAGAAGAATATATACAGCAAACATGAAACTCTACATTAGTATTTTAGAACTTAAATGCAACATCATCTTTTTTCTCTTAATTCAAGGAACCATGAAAAAGAAATGCTTACATTGCAATCCTGTGAAAATTAAGGAAATACATTCCCAGTGACGAAATTATTCCTTATTACTGGAAGAATTTTTTTTTTTTTTTTTTTTGTGGAACCAGGGATTAAACTCAGACCCTTGTGCTTGCCAAGGAAGCGCTTATTCTACTGAGCCATCTCCCCAGCCCATTTAAATCACCATTAATTTCATGGAAATTAAAGTATCTTCTAAGCCTTTTAAAGTTTATCATCAATTTATCACAGTAGCTTTATATTATTAATGAAGGAAAAAAAGCTACATGACTTAACCAAGTTAAAGCACACACTATCAGTCTCCAGAGTAATCTCTCTTCCTCTTGCACTACTTTCTGCTGATGTGTTAGATTTTTCTCAGATGGAAATATTTCTTTTTCCCTTAAGTTTATATTTGATGCTAAATATATGTTTCACTTTAACTAAAAATTTATTGCAAAATATAAAGTTGTACAACAGTGTAAAGTGATATTTATCTTTTAATTTTCACAATCAAAAAGGGATTTTTTTAAAACAAGTATTTGTAATATCTACATGGAATTAATTTCTCACCAAGACCACTAAGCTCTATCATAAGACCAGATTCATCTAAATTCATCTAAAATATAGAAGATATTAAACTACTAACCTAAGGAAGTGAAACAATTTTTAGGCCAATAAATTTAATTCATTTAATATATAATCACCACAGGCAAACAAAATTAAATAAAAAACAGATGGCTATTAACCCTTGAAAATACATAAGAGAAGATAAATGAGCCATTATAAAAACAAGTCTCTCTCTCCTGGCTATGATGAAAATACACTGGAAACATCATGCCATTGTACCTAATGTATCCATTCACAAATTTTCTATTGAATACACTCCTACATGACCCAGGCACCATCGCTAGGTATTCAAGAGATGACAGGTAATAAAATAAGGACTGATCCTACCTAATCAAAACTCACAGAAAATGTAAACTGACCATCAGGAAATGTGCCATGCATACAGTGAAGGAATAAACAAAATACCATGGGCCAAAAGAAGCAACTAATCTGTGACTTTAGAGAAGGATTAGAGGAGTATACCAGGGAAAACAGCCTTTAAAAGTAGAAAATGGGCTTTCTGAGCAACAGAAGCAACATTTTAAATCAGGCATGGAAGTCAGAGTGCACAGGAAAAGGAATGAGGGATGCAAGCTCTAGGAACAGGATAAGAGGCTAAATGCATTATAGCAAAGTTGAGTCTCGGGACTTAACAGTCAAACAGCAAGGAAACAAGTACTACCAAGAGAAAAATGGAGAGAGAACAATCAATGAAGCAGAAAACAGCAAATAAACTAAGTACACCCAACTAGAAAAGTAATGTTTAATGTAGCAGAAAGGATATGTTTACTGATGTACTGAAAGCATAACATTTAATCTAGGTTCCATACTGAGGGGAAATTTTTCAGTGCTTAAAGTCATGTTGAAAAATGTCAGGAGTTATTTTCATCTCCAAGATGTTTTCTACCTCCAATAAGGAGACAAATAGAAAAAAGAAAATCATACTGCAACTTTCAACATTTATTAAAAAACTTATTGATTATATGATTTATTAATTGTGGGAATCACTATAGCCATATCATAAAAGAATTTCTCCCAGGGCTTGAGGAGATTGCTCGGTGATCTAAGTGCCTTCCTGGTAAGCACAAGGACCCAGGTTTGATCCCCAAAACCATATGCCATGCTGGCCCTGGGCCAGCCACTGAAACTGGGCATGGTACTGCACATTTGTAATCCCAGTTCTGGGGAGGCTGAGACAGGAGAATCACTACGAGTTCATGATGCACAGCGAGATCCTACACCAAATGAAGGAAGGAAGAAGGAAGAAGGAAGAAGGAAGCAGGAGAGGAGGAGAAGGGGAAGGGGAAAGGAAAGGGGAAGGGGAAAGGGAAGGGGAAGGGGAAGG
>NW_004524730.1:1338971-1363852 GCF_000260255.1 Octodon degus | reverse complement strand
GAAGAAGAAGAAGAAGAAGAAGAAGAAGAAGAAGAAGAAGAAGAAGAAGAAGCAGCAGCAGCAGCAGCAGCAGCAGCAGCAGCAGCATTCCTCCCATTAGTCTGCTTTTGTATTGTTATTTAAGAGAGGGTCTCACTATGTTGCCCAGATTGGCATTGAATTTGAAATCCTGCTGAATAGCTGTGACCTCAGGTGCACACTGCTACATGAGCCTGTCCTGTATTTTAGACAGGATGTTGTCAAATAAACATTATCTTTCTATAAATTAGAATAATGACATGCTTCCAGGTTAACTGTAGATGAGAGTGCATAGAAACAAATAAATAAAACACTGTGCTTGGGATGAAAAGACCTACTTCAAGCAGTCATTCTGCACATGATGTGAGAGTGGCACTTGAGGTCAGTAATTTAGTTCTCTAAGATAATTTTTCAACCATGAAAGAAAAATGGTACCAGCCATACCTATGTGAAAAGGTGCAATATAAAAATCCAGTAAAACAATATATGGAAAAATATTTTGTGACTGTGAAGATTCTTCTGAGACACTAGTATGTTATGAGGTAAATTTTGTATCAGCACTTTCAGAAGAAAGGAAAAGCAAGTCTTTCTCCTGCATGAAATTCCAAATTTAACGTAACAAAACAATCTTTCATCTTTAATCATTGCGGCTATGTTTTTATTAGGACAAAAGATCAGAAGTAACAGTGAGAACTAGTACTTACTAGTACTAGCAGGTACTAGTAGTAATAGATAGTACTAGTGGTAATAGTAAGTAACTCATTAGTTGGAGGAATTAATCGCCAGCCCACAAAATATGTCAGTTGCATAAATACTTATGCATTAACACTACTACTCCACTCAAAATTATTTAAAAGAAAAAAATGCAGGTAGGTAGGCAGAGGGGGCTCCTACTTTGGACCAGGAATGTGTCTTCTACACCTCTCCCAGTTGGAAAACATCTATAGCAATCGCACAGGAAGGACCACTGCTTACACATAATCCAACACAGTATTTAAACTCTGTAATCAAGCTAAACTCTCAATACAGACAGGTTGCCCAGTATTAAGCAACTGATTCAAAGCCAAAAACAATAGCATTAAAACTTTCATTCTGGCTTAAGAAAACTACTCTAGGGCCAGCCAGATAGTTCAGATTAAGGCACCTGCTTAGGCAGATGCAAAGGCCAGATCCCTGGCTTGACCTGCTGGCCCCACCCACGGGGTGCTCTGAGACTGGGATTGAGACTGGATGTGGTGGCGCAAGTCTGTAATTCCAGCTCTTGGGAGGCTGAAAAACAGGTGGATCACTATAAGGCCAATCTGTGTAAGACCCTGTGGACCCTGTACTTAAGTACATTAAAAAAAAGAAAGAAAAAGAAGAATACTACTCTAAAAGATCACACAAATAATGTTGTTAGAGAACTCATTTTATGTGAGTCCTACAGAAAGTTTAGAGAAGAGCACATGCACAGTAACTCCACTTGATGCATTATTTTCTGCTACTTTAACAAAAGAAATTTTACTTTAAATCTTTCTTTATAAAGGGATTATCAAAGTACTCAAAATATGTGAAGATTTAGGACTGTCTCAGCCTTGCCCAAACACCCTTTTAGCATAGGTCTTAGATAAAGACTAATAAACATTTACTATGAAAAAAAAGAATAGGTTTTTAAAAAATCTATACATATTTAATCTGCTTACAATTAAGAATTATAAAGAAAAAAATGAAAAGCTAAGTATACTGCTACTGAAATTTCTTTCAATAGTTTTACATTTTGCACTAATTTTAAAATAACCTATATCATGGTGTGAAAAAGATATCTATAAACACCCAATAAAATTAGTATCTGCAGCCTGTGATTTTATCACCGACCAAATTGTTCCATTTTATAAAAAGAAAAGCTTTAAGTAATATTAACATTATTTCATGACATCTGAATAATATGAATAAAACACATAAATTTTAAAACTCCCTCAAAAATTTGCAAGAATTTTGTGTACTTAAGCAGACATACCAAACTACGCTTTTGATTTTTCTGTATAGTAGCCAAGAAATCACACCACTGAATGCTTAAAAGAACATTTTATTTATACAAACACGAGGAAAGAAAGCAATTTCCAAACAAGAACATTTTCATTCTAAATTTCAGTTAAATATTAATAAATGGGTAATCCTAAAGCTGATCATAAGTAAATTTTTGAAAACCAGGTGATTTAAAACAACAACACTTTTCATAAGAGTTCTTCAGAAATAATGTTTTAAATGTGGTAGTACACATATTCTAAATTGCTAAATGTCTATATACTTAATTGAAGCTTACCAGGCAATAAAAACACATTTAAGGATGACACTTTGCCAGAAAGTATGCAACATATTTCTACATTTTTATAGATTACTTTCAAGTCCTTAAAAGTAATTGTAGGTCCAGGTGCTGAAAATCCCAAATAACAGCAGAACATAAAAGAAAGTTTCTAATGGCACCTTTTCTTTGCAGTATTTCAGTACACATTACAAATGGAATACAGTTTTAACTCCATCCCATATTTTCTTTTGAATGCTCAGCATTTATTCTTGCGTTGAGCAGAGAAAAGCATGTAATACACTGCTCCCCGCATGACTCAGAAAGCCCGACCTGAAACCGCCTACAGAGTGTCAGGTAAGCGCCTTTTAAAGGAAGATGAATGACTATGATTTGTGGAAGGAAAGAAGAAGATAAGAAGGTCAATGTAAAATGTAATGTTAAAAATTAACTTTCTAAATGATACTATATACCAGATAAAACAAATTTTTTAAAAAGGCACTTACCTCACTTCCCATAGACTGGTTACACGATCCAGCTGGGTCGATAGGACAACACCAGCTTAGTGGATGCTGGGATTTCACCTGGAACAGAAACTAGTGACCTATAACTTTAGCAGGTCTAAAACCAAAGAAGCAAAAATCAAGTGTATAATTTATTTTACATTCTAAGCTTCTCTTGCTTGCTGCTATTTGGGGCTATCAGCACATAACCCTACAATTATTTCACTTTTAAAATAAATATTACATATTGTGATCAGTCACCATTCAAGAAGACATCCCTTTAGGTAGCTGGGAATACTAAACACTCTTACCTGCCCCTTAGCATCCTCAGGCATGGCTTTAATGTGCATTCTTTTTAAACAACGGATTACTCCATCATAAAACTGAACTGTGAATGTCCCTGAAACAGGAGTAAGTTGCTATCATTAGAAAATATCATGCAACCTTACAGCAACACTTGAAAGTAGGAGGTAGTGATGAGATAAATAAATGCACTATAAACATCCAGCCCATGTAAGAATTTTGTTTCCTCTTTTTAAAAACAACTCTACTAGCTTCCTTAAAAAGGGTATAAATTAAGTCTAATTAATTGCAATTCTGACATTCATTGAGGAATGTTTTCATTTTGTACTGATTTAAAAATATTTAGAATTATAATGTATCTGATAAAATTAAAAGCAGTATTTAGAAAAATAGAATTTCCATAGGAATAATCATTTTCTCTCTTGGAAACAGAAAGATTTGACATGAAAAACATCATTTCCCAGCAAAAGATTATTCTCTTGGCAACAGTATTGATCTGGCATATAAATACTCTAGATTCCCAAACTTTTAAGCCAGAAAATCACTTGTAAATGGACACTGAATTCCAGGAAGGCCAACTACTGCTCTGTCTGACATTCAGCTAAGCAGCAGCCGAGTCATAAAGGACATTCCCAGTGCTGCCAAGCCACCTGGGGCCTTCTTACCAACGCACCCTTCTTTCACAACTCAAGCTTCTGCTTGCGTTTTCACTCACAGGTAGGGTCTGAAATAGACTCACTTTTTGTTACTGACTCTTTGTTTTCAAGTCAGTATAAGCCAGGACTATTAGAAAAAATTACATGGATTTTTATCTTTATGGAAACTACCAGTACCTGGATGAATGTTTTTCTAGTTTCCTAAGTACGAGCAGAGTGCCTACTTAAGTACATAGATACTTACTTGGCTTGTACAAGATTTATAAGTAAGAAATGTAATAATTATGAATAATAACTTTGGAATTGACACACAAAAAATGGCCTATTTTTGCAAATATTTTTCTTATTATGTAATCCAAATGAAACCATGTCATGCCCTATCTTCCTATAGTTAGCATAATATTCAGGATCACAAATATCTAAAATCAAATTACAGAAATACTACAAAGACAAGTTTTGAGAGAAATGTCAAAATGTCTATACACCTTGCATTCCCATCATTCCTGCAACTGCGTCTCCTCTTCCTCACAACAGCAGTCTAGAGGAGTCCAGGCTGCTGGCTATCACTTTGTCCATAGTGTTTTCTCTGGTCAGTGCCTCCTTCCTCCTTCCCTGAAGCCTGTCTAAGCCCTACCCGCTCTTCAAGTGCCATCACAAGATGCTAACCTCCTGATTACTCAATTTACACTGGTTGGCCCTCTTGTCATTTCTACAAGCTGTATTCCAAATATCAAAATGTTCACATTTTTTTGTTTTGTTTTTATACAAAATTCAATTTCTTTTGCTTTTTTCTCTTTTTTTGGAGGGGAGGGGACTGAAGAAGCAGTCTCATCCATTATGCTGGGGAATGCAAAAACCACAAAATTTCATACAGCATTTCTAGTGGAGATTTTTTAAAAAACATATAATGAGTGGCAACAGTTAGCTAAGTTTTTAATGGAACTCCCCCTGAAACAGAGGTAGTCACAGAGCAGTGCTATGACTACTCTTCCATAACCTGACTTTTCTACATTAAATGCATGCGGGTAAATGGCATAGGATAAAGAAGAAGGGCAGTTTTCTGAGTGGCATTTATATGGACACACACATGTATTCATACAACTACATATCCATTTATTTGGGGAACATGAAAGGAAAACTCTCAGAGCTCTGCACACTGAAATGAACTGCTCAAGTAGAGAGTACTATTTAATTTTGCTTTGTTTTTAGACAGATCCTATTACCACACAGAACAGATGAATTATAGCTTCCTTTCCTTCCATAGACTGCTCCTGCCTATCCTGCACCCGGCTTTCAGTAGATAGTGTGGGGGTACTTTGAACAATATGTGGGCATACGAACTTTATAACACGGCTCTGCAGAAGTGTCAGTGTTCAGAGAGATACAGGCCCCAGTGTAAGGAAAGAAACTGCACAACAGCTGAGATCTTTCTCTACTCTTTCTGTGGTACAGTTACTGGTAATAAAACCATAGCCATGCCCACTGCTTTAATAAAATAAATAAATAAAAGGGGAATTACATCATTGTAAAGTTGTGCAATGATATCAAGCTCGAGAACTGTATTTTTTCACATCTAATATTTCTTAATTTTTAAAAAAGTTTTGCTCTAACTTATCTCCTGTTTTCTCTCATTTGCTGTTAGTTTAAATCCGAAGATTACATTTGCTTACTAGATCCCATAATCTCCACATGACCTTCAAACTCTTCAGCAAAATTATGCGATACCTAGCATACTGATTCATACCTCTTCCTCCCATTCTTCTATCCCTAGGAAGAAACTTCTCACCCCCAAACAACATTCATTTTCTTAAGGTAGGACGCCTCTTTCACTTCTTGTCCAGACACACTTTCTGCCAGAAAAACTTTTGCATTCCCTCTGTAGCTAACTTATCTGTATTTCAAGACTCAGTTTAAAAGAGTATCCCCTTACTTAAATCAAATGTCCTTCTTGGCAAGAAGTTGTCATTCAGTTTCTATGGCAAAAACAATGAGTAAGTGGTCAAGTTTAAGAAATAACTGTAATAGAAAACTAACATGTAATGACTTGGAATATACATTAGGTATTTCATAACTGTTTGAAATATTTTATATGAAAAGTCTGAATATATTCAAGTGTATTTCCAATTAATAATTTAAATAGTAATTCTCCTACCTTTCCAAATCTATCAGTCTAAAAAGTTCTATGTTTTAAATTCATTATCTGTCAAACGACTGCCAATCCTAACTTTGGATCCCATACTAACTTATCTAATTTCTGTGTCTTTTTTCTTTTTTTCTTACGCTGGGGTTTGACCCTAACCTGCTATGTGACTTACAAATATTCTACTACTAATCTTTTTTTTTTTTTGCGGAACCGGGGATTGAACTCAGGCCCTTGCGCTTGTCAGGGAAGCACTTATTCCACTGAGCCATCTTCCTGGCCCCTATTTCTACACTAATCTTATAGTAGACAAATATTCTACTACTAAACTCTAGCTCAGAAGCTCTTTTGGCTTTCTCATGTTTTGTTTTGTAAGGCAGAGTCTCATTATGCTGCCCAAGCCAGTCCTAAACTCCTGTGCTAAAGTGATCCTGCTGCCTTAGTCTTCCAAGTACTTGTAAGAAATACTGCATATGGCTGATTTCTGTATTACCCTAAAGATTTCTGGTAACATTTTTTTAGTACTGAATAGTGTAACAAATGTCCACCCAAAGATTATTAGGCAAATCAATTTGGTATTCTATAGGTATTAATGGGGAAGGCATAAAATGAAAACCTCAAAATGATAAATTACATACTCTTCTCTCAGAGAATACAGTATGATGATTTATTCGAGAGTTAAACTGATTTGAAATTCCCTTTTGTCTTTCACCTTTCCTCATTTTCTCATTGAGACACTCATAAATTTAACCACAAATGGAAACCAAGAAGTACATATGAAATGCAGATAATTTAATTGTGTAAACTAAAAACTTTTAGCTATTTACCTCTACTAATTCAAATTTTTATTGTGGCAGAATTCATGTGCCATCTTATCCTATGCAATATATTATAAATATGTTATAAATGCTTTGAAAAAACACTAGCAAGAGCTGGGTGTGGTGGCTCACACCTGTAACCCCAGCACTTGGGAAATGGAGGCAAGAGAATCACCATGAGTTCTGGGTCAGTCTACACTACTTAGGGAGTTCAAGGCCACTCTGAACTATACAGCAAGACCTTGTCTCAAAATAAAACAAAACACAAAAGCCTGGCAGGAAATTCATTCAGTAAAACATAAAACAAAGAGAAGTATGGAACAATTACATAAATTAAAACTAAAAAACAGTGAGTAAATTTTAAAACTTAAAATTTACCATCAATTTTAAGACTCAGACCACTTCAAATACATACCTTCTTTGTTAATTGCTTCAATCTTGGCAGGATAATAGCGACAGTCTGTCCAACGAGCCAGAACTTCTTCTCCAGCTTTAAAATCCTATTTTAAACAACTTTTAAGATCAATTGCACATATAATAAGCATTTCCTTAACAAAAACAGGCTTTTGTAAAGTATCTTATTACAATGCTAGCAAATTTAGCCAATGGAAATGCTTGCTACTTACAAAGAAATCTTCCTCTTCTTTTAGCCCTTCTTTTCTTAGCGCAGGTCTCTCAAGGGGTCGCAATCTATTGCTATCCCAGTAAATCCATTCATCATAACGATGACTCCAGCGTTCAAAATGTACTAACATTTTCCCCTCTTCATAGTCGATTTTTTCAATTCGTGATGGATACCTCAAAAAATAAAAATAATTCACATAAAAGGAAACTTTTAAAACTTCATACAAAGTATTTGAAAAATTACACTGAATTATACTGCTTACCATTAAAACCATGAAGAAAACAATATATGCCGATATTTTTAAGCTATCAAAACCACAGTTTATTATTGTTGACTTTTAAAAATGACTGCTTCTAAGATCTGAAATTAAACCCTTTGAGACACTCCCAGTGAAATTTTAAATTACTAAACTGTTTTAGAAAATAACACGTCAACATGCCTCAAGAGCCTTAAATATATTTCTACTGTTTTGATTCAATAATTCAATTCCAGGACTATAAACACAAAGCATTATATGCAGTCGCAAAAAGAAAATCATCCAAAACTATGTCTGGAAAAACTGGACTATCTATAGCTATGGAAACTATGCCATATCTACCAAAAGGAATGTTATTCTTTAAGTGTGGCATTTACAAATATTTTTAATGTTGAAAAATATAAAAAATAATCAAACACTATATTTAGATTATTTATAGATACAAAAATACAAATATACCAGCATATACATGTCTCTATAGGACATAAGTATGCTTATTCTTTTTAATTTTTCTATACTTCCAAACATTTTAGAGTGAATATCAATGACATTGAGGAGGGGGCTGGGGAGATAGCTCAGTAGAATAAGCGCCTGCCTGGCCAGCACGGGGTCCTGAGTTCAATCCCCCATACCAAAAAAAAAGGTGGTAAGGACAGATTCAGTAAAGCCTTAAATTTAAGTATATAAAAATAATGTGTTTTTGTCTTCACATATGATTGTCCTACAAGATTAATTCCAAAATAGAAATTAGTTCAACTGAAGTTTTTTACAAGAAAAACTGGCTCATTATTACCAATGTACTGTATTCAAATGCTCAGAGATGACTCAAAATTTTTTGAAAGTGTGATTAAATCACATTAAAAACCCAATCATGGGACACTGGAGATGATTCAGCCATAATAATTTATCTCCTTTTTTCTATTTTTTAATAAATCTAAAGTCTGTTTTCCCTATGAAAAGCTAACTTTAACTATAATGCCCAGCAGACTTTATGTAACTCTAAAATAGACTACTACTTGTTTTATTACCATATTATCAAGGTCTTTTACACATTTTAATGGCCCTGAACCTTTCTCTGACAGACCTTCCTAGTTTTGACAGTACCACTGTTTCATGACATTCAGCTACCTAGAATTTCCTGCATCACACCACAAACAACATGTGCAAGCACTTGTTCTTTTGAAGGTCCTGTTCTTTCTACCCAGCACAGAACCTCACTTACTCTCCTATGTATTCTCATCATTCAGGACTTGCTTTCCCACGTGACCACTGGTATGAACACTTCTCTAATTCTCATTTCCCTGTCACCCCTACCCATCTCTGCATGGTTTCTCAGCTAAGTTCTGTAGAGCATTTTATAACCCAAGACATATTATGTATATCTGTCTGTCTGTCTGTCTGTCTGTCTGTCTGTCTCTCTCTCTCTCTCTCTCTCTCACACACACACACACACACTCTCTCTCTCTCTCTCTCTCTCTCACACACACACACACACTCTCTCTCTCTCTCTCTCTCTCTCAAATAAGCAAACGAAAGACTAGATTAAGAAACGTTACTGATTTCTTTACTAAGACCTCTAAATGCTGTCAACTAGATGAAGATGAAGCATTCAGTTTTACCAAAGTTGGGGAAATATGTAGTGCCTTCTATCACAGAATTATTTCAGAATTATTTCCCAACACCTACTGAGGCAAACTCAAGCCTGATGCTAAAATGCCTCTGAGCTCTGGAGATAACAGAGTCATGGTCATCCTTCCAGGCCCCAGCACCTAGCTCAGTGACAGGACATACAATAGACAACAGGGGAATGTTTACCAGGAAAAAAAAGTCACAAACAATACACTTTCTCAGGCATATGAAGGCTGCTGATTCAACTATAAGATTAAGTTGAATCTTAGTCATCTTTTTTGGGAGTAGTGGTATAGGTAAGGGAAATCTTCATTAAAGAAAGTCATAAAGAAAGGAACCCTAGGAGGACAATCCCCAAGGTGGACTTTTCTACCCAATGCAATTAGAATCAATGCTGCATATCTTTCACAACATTTCTGAGTTTGTTTTAGTCTCTCTGATTTTTAAAGATATAAATTGTCCATATCATCCAGGGAAGCCCAGAACAAGGTTTGCCTTAACTTTCAATATCATCAGCCATTAATTTACTATGAAGAGATTTTTTTTTCAATTATAAAAACTGACAAATTTTCTTAAAATGTAAAAGCCTTTAGTTTCACAGGCTTAATTTAGCATGACATCTTCTAAATCCTGAATAAAAAATAAGGAATTTAATCTCCAGGTTCCTTCAAATTCTAAACATATGCTTCTCTATTTTTTGAAACATTTCTCAAAATGGGAATAGTCTATAATGACAGAATTAAACACATCACTATTTTCATAACGAGATTCAGTTTGGTAAAGATTCAGAACCTAAATGAATTCAAATAATGTAAATCTTGTTTGCATTTTTAAGTAACTTATGGTTTTCCTAATACATTTTAAATTCTGGCTCACAGCATGCCTGATGCAATAACCAGATTAAAATTTATATTTTAGGATACCTCTTCAGAATAAATCACAGTATATTACAGCCACTGTATAATTATCTAGGGATATGTATACTCAGGACAAGGGCCAAGAATTAAATAAGTAACATACATATCCAAGGTTATCATTTATTTTTAACCCAGGGTTAAAATCTTTTATAAGATTTACAAATAAAATGTTGAATCTTTAAGACTCTCTGATCTTACTGAATGTCAAGTGCTCTTTATGTACATTATCTCATTTGGTCTTGGGACCAACCAAGGAATAGATAACATTAATTTTTGTTGAACAGATGAAGATCAGTCCAAAAATACACATGACGTAACTAACACTCAAAGCCAAGACTAACTGGCACAAAAGCCCATGTGCTCTGTACCAAAAGAAGAAATGGGATAAGGCCTCTATCTGAGTGATATCATACACAGTATGGTAAACACACACAGAATTTTATATAAGATACTTTAATAGTTTAGAGAAAACTGAAGTCCACTAGAGGTCTTAGACATGTTCCACACTGGTGGGTGGGACTCCAAACATATAGACTTAAAGTATATACTCAGAGCAAAATTTATTTATTTAGTGTTCATTTATCATCATAGGTCTCTATGCTAAGAGCTGACCGTAAGTGTTCAGAACAAATAGAATGTGGAATCTGCCCTCAATCATGTGGTTAGACTGGAGAGACATTAAAGGAAACAGGAAATATCTCTCTGTAGCTTGACTATATGGTAAAAAGCAAGGCTATTAAAGGAAATAGTGGAACATCAAATTGGACATGTTTGCTTGGTTCAAACTTGAAGTGCCCTGAAATAGCAAGCTAATGAAATGACCTTTTATTCTGCAAATGAGGTATCACTTAAAGTTTAGTTCATTGGGTTATCAATTACACCTTCAAAGAAAATCACAGCATCAAGATCAGTGCAATGTATGTAAACTGTACAAAATGGAAATTAAACATTCAGTTATTTAGAATAAAATGATTTTCCTGTTCTAACAGATGTCTATTAATAATATTTTGATATATACAATGAAGGAAAAGTTAAGCAAATATAATCACAAATGATTATCTTGTACTATAATATTATTTTGATGCACTATTTATGCTTTATTATAATTAACTATGAATTGAACATAAAATTTTTCTTACTGAACTCAGAAGATGCAGTGTTGTTTTTGGTTTTGTCATTTTTTAAAATGCTGAATCACAAAAAGCTGTTAAGAATAAAGAACAGTGATTAGGCTGAGACCCAGGTATTGAACTGTATTAGGAAAAAGATTTAAGAAGTAGGTGACTGGAGTTCAGTGTCAGAGATAAGGTACGAAAATAATGATCAAGAACAAGAAAATAAATCCACCATAACATGCTTCTCCCAAGGTTTCAACAGAAAGAGATGGAGACAAGGTGATATCACTAGAAGTCTTATTTCCAAACATTAAAATGCCACATCTCAATCTCATTTACCACAAAATATAAAAAAATTGATAATCTTTTCTCCCTACTACAATCCCACTTCCAAATGTTAAGAACTGATTAAGTAACACGGCCTTGTGTAAAAAATAAGGAAGTAACTCCAATGCTCTGGATCTACTCTGCTTTCTTATGTCTTTTATACCAGAATCCTGGAAAATAGAGTGTACCCTCAGCAAATTCAAGAAAATATTCACCTAAGATGCATTCTAGCTTTTTTGATTTAATGGAAGTGAAGAATACACCAAAATACTAAGATTTAATTGTCACTTTCTGAATCAGCATGGGACTCTTTCTGAATCTATGTCCTTTTAACGGTCAAGTTAAATTGTGGCTATACCTATGAATCAAAGCACCACCAAGAATAAAAAAATTTTTTACCTCCTCTGAGTTCTTACACCATTTTATTGCCTTATCTGATACACTCTCATGTTAACACTATGACTGGTACCTCTAACTTATATAGGATTGTTCGGAGAATAACAGTATCTACAAAAAACAGTGAACATTTAAATTTAAAATTTTGCGAAGTTTAGTACAGTAAAAGACTCACTGCCATTAATCTCCCTCAAAGTTCTACCCCTGGCTTTAAACACACTTATTACATCATTCATGTCACTTTCTTAAGCAGTTCTGGAAGTCTTCTTTCATGTGTTTTGAAGGTTGCCTCCAGGTCCCAAACCAATTCAAAATTTATGCAATTTTTCCTCAAATAACACCACTGTACTTTATCTCACCCTCCTTAATCACTAGATCTGCTCTGAGTGATTTCTGGCTCTTTCTTCAAATCAAAATGACCATAAAAGGTAAATATTTGAATCAAGACACCAAGGCAGCTAAGATATTAAAACTCACAAGATAAACACTCACGAAAGAAGACTTCCAGAACCACTGCACAAAATAGAGAGAACAATGGGATGGAGTGTGTTTGAAATAAGGGCAAGTACTCTAAGGAGAATTAACGGCAATGTGTCTTACTGTAATAAATTTTAAAAATTTAAATATTTACCATATTTTTTATCTAGATGAAATCCAGAATTCAGTAAGAACCAGAAACTAATCAAGAGGTTAGCTATAAACTAAATATACTACATCAGTTGCTTATAATTTCAACTTTGGGGTGCTATCAAAACACAAAGAATACGTAAGAACCTGAAATGGAAATTACCATTACTGGTGAATTCCTATGGCTCTTTTTGTTCACTTTTCACATGCACATATCTTGACTAGGACAAGAGACTGAATTTCCTGAGACTACAGGCACGCCAAAGGCTATGTGTTTAGTGTATTCTTTTATGAGTATTCTTTAGAGGTAAGAATTATAATGATTTAATCAGATTTTCAAAGGGCTCCATGTACAAGCAAAAACTTCTAGAATGCAAGTCATTTATTCACACTCAAACGAAGTGTTCAAGTAAGAGAAACCGTTAGTGTTCCAAAGAAGGAAGGAATGTGGACGTGTCAGAAATATCATTTGATGGATTAACAATAAAAAAGCTCTATATCCAATGCAGTAATAGTAAAATAATTAAACAACAATTACACATTTAAATTTAGGGAACTCATTCTGATTTCATATCTAGATTTATATATCCACATTTACCTGTATCAATAAAGCCAATCACAAGAAAATTATAAAGGAAATCCTCTGTAACAGTTATGGTCTAGAGCCTTTTACACTTAAACCAAAGTAAAGAGTTGATAGCTACTAATAGTTTGCAGTCCTCACTCAGCCAGACAGGAACGTGCTGCCAAATGTCCCAACAATCATCAGAGCTCATCAAGATATGGGTTGGGATTTAAATAATCATTGAATAAATGTCATGCCAATCAAAAAGGCAAAAGTATTTTTTTTATAAATTGTCCAATAAATTATTCAAATTATATACTTTAAGTAAGTCATTTTTTAACTTACATTGATAATTTGATTATAGATTTTTTTTTCTTGCCAGAGCCCGGTGTATTACAGGCAAGTACCCTACCACTGAGCTATGTCCCCAACACATAAAATTTCTAATTTAGGTAAATTTAGAAACTGATCACTTCATAGGTTCATTTAAGTAAGGTAATAGAATCTTGTATGCACTGATGTAATACCTTGTAAAGATAATTTTATACTACATTCAGAAGCAAACATTTAAGAAAAATAGACAAGGTAGTTCTTTCTTTTAAGTTTTAAAGGACAATTATACATGACATACACTTGAAATATGACTTAAACATAATCTTAATTATTAGCAGAATCCTGGAGCGTTAGGATTAACAGTTCAAAAAAGCTTATGGATAGGGATGTCATTTACAACACAGTGTTGATTAAAAATGGCAAATGTATTAGAAGAGCTAGAAATAGAAAAGAATTGTCTTGTGTGACTATCAGGAGGATTACTTGCCAAATAAGAAAGCAGAATGTAATTCAAAGCAACTGCAATATTCTTGTAACCTAGTGCTAACACATTTACTTTCCTGAAAGCACTTTAAGTTTTCACTATGCTTTGTAATTTTTAAAAGTGTTCCTCACCTACCCAGTGATTATACCTGCAACAACAATGTAATCTAGGGCCAGCAAGATACCTCGGCAGACTACGTGCCTGCTTGGACAAGAGCAGGGACTTAAGTTGGATCCTGGTACCACATGCTTTGCTGGCCCCACAGCCAGGCATGTTGAGCTGGCCACTGAGTCTGGGCATGGCGGTACACGCCTGTGATCCCAGCACTGGGGAGGATCACTAAGAGTCTAGTTTCATAGTGAGTACCTGTACCAAATACATTAAACACACACACACACACACACACACACACACACACACACACAAAAGAAACAAACAAAAGTAACCTAATACCATTACACCAGAATTTTAAAATTCAATGTACTCATTGCATGCTAATTTATTTTGCACACTTAGAAAAGCATACTGAAAAAAGAACCTTTTGATTAATTCAAATTTGATATAGTAAATCCCCACAGAATCATAGTTCAGTGCGGCGCCTCAGTCCTTGGTGGATTTCTCCTTAGAAACACTTGGGATTTGTGGAAACTGCAAGTACACTCAGCACAGTTGTTTCAGCAGGTTTGCAAGTAACCAATTCAGAAGCATTATTCAGTTCTCCTTGCTGCTGACTGGCTGCTGCCTTGTAACCCATCTCCATCAACTGTACTCGCACTTCTACAACCTAACAGGTTGCTGTACAACACGTAGTTATCTTGAGTGTTTTCAGTTGTTAAAGCCCTCAGACCCCTATGATACTATTAAACACCCTGTATCTTCTAAGGCTTCATAGTAACTATTTTATGTTAAATTAGATAACTGTGGGAGACATAGCATATTTAAAGTTTACACTATACTCTATTTTTTATCAGTGTCTACTTTAGAATCACTTAGTAATTCTTTGATTATAGTTTATCATTTCTTTACTTCAGTGATTATTTCCAATCTGATATCCTCTAGACCTTTCTGCAGTTGTTTCTTTACTTCAGATGCTATTATTTCAGAGATTTGAGGAGTACGGTTTCCAATTTCTTCAATGCTTGTGTCTCCTGCACTTGTCCTGGGTGGACTGTGACTACATTATGCTCCTTCTCTTTGTCATTTTGTATAGCACTGTCCTCTGACCTTTGGTGCAGAGCTTTGGTGTAGTAGTTACCTTAGCTCCTACTGATATTACCCAAGAGAGATTATGTGGTTTAGGCATTTGCAGTTTTGTATTTACAGTACTACAATTAGCGTCACTAACAATGGGTAATGAGACTAAGGTTTAAACTATAATGCACTTACAGGCATTTTTCTGGTATTTGAAATTTTTGGCTTTTCACAATTCATGATTTCTCTAGAAACATAACTCCTGAAAATCTAAGGGTTCACTGTATTCCAAAATGAAACATAAATACAAGATAATTTAGAATTTTAGGACTATTCAAATAATAGATCCTGGATAAGTCACACCTTTCCCAACAGTGAATTCTAACGGCCTTATCACATTGTCTCCAATCTTTATTCTAACTCATTCGTTCCCAGGATGCGTGCCCAGTACAAGCTGCACCCTACTTGTCCACACCTTTGCAGCAAAGTGCAAGATGAGATTTAACTATGTATTTTCCTTTAGAACCTTGAGACATTAATGTTTCACTTCAGTTCATTGTAATTAAATTACTATTTTTCCCATCACCCAAGTCCCATGAACCCATCAGAAATTCTTCTCATCATTACTGTACACAGGTTTATGTATTTCACCTAATTACACTACCAAAACTAAAAGTTGCAGCAAACTGCAACATGCTTAAATTATTTTTTTACTACAAAGTCACATTTACTATTATATGTATTGATTAGTTTAAAGAATTTAACATCCATTCCTCCTTCATTGGACTTTATACTCTTAAAATAACTAATATTCAATTATAAAAATATTAAGTGGCTACAATGTTGCAGAAGCCATGATAACCTCTTAACATGCATAACCTTGCTTAATCCTCAAAAGAACCTTTTGTGTGATGTGCAACTCCTGCCCCACTGCCCCCTTCCCTCTTTTATTTCTTTGGTGGTACAGTAGTGGGGACTGAACCCAGGGCTCTGGCACTGAGCTATATTCCAAGCCCATTTCTTATTCTGAGAGAGTCTAAGATGCCTAGGCTGGGACTCTTCTGAAGACCAGCAAAACTAAGATGACCTTTTAATAACCTGTTAACTTAAAAAAAAAAAAAAAAAAAAAAAAAACTACTGATATTGAAAACATAACATTAAAGCTAGTATTTTCTCCTTCAGCTTAAAAAATCATTTAAAGACAAAATTAAAAAGCTAAGCATCTGCAGATGCCAGTTCTGTCTACTCAGCAAAACTACAACTGCAATATGTTCTTTTTAGTAGTTAATTGCTTCCTAGTTAGTGGTTTTGATCACGTCCCACTAACAAAGCACCATCCAACGTGATGTGACAAGTGTGAAATACTACAAAACACAATGACAACACTCAGAAGGAATGATGTAACCAATAGTGATATGGATGTGTGTGATAAACGAAAGCTGAGCTTTAACCAAACGTCAGAGAAGCAAATAAAGCTTTTTCTCTTAGGCCTAGGTTTCCCACCATATGAGCACAAACAGAAGCACAGAACAAAGCTTCGGAAATTAGACATCTGGACTTGAAACATTCATAAATTTATGAAAGAGTCTAGGAAGGAAAAAAAGAGTCTAGGAAGCCATCAACTTGAAGGTTTGATTCTAAGGTAAGTCTTTAGGATATAAATACCTGAAATTAACCTGCTGTCCCCCAGCTAATTCTAAGGAACAAGAGTAAAATACTCTTGCTGGACATTCAAGGCCTTTCTAAAACCAGACATACACACCCCATTAGATCAACTGAGAAATTCAGATAACACTGAGCCCTAGATGACTGCGGCTCCAGGCTCCAGGGGGTAATGGGCTAGAGGGGAGAGCTTATTACATATGGAGTCAAATGATTGATGACCTAAAGTTTCAAGCCTCTTTTGTTTTGGGTTTTTTTGTTGTTGTTGATTAAATTATAATAACCTTTCTTTACTTTTCTAAACTTCATTTATTCTTCAAGGGACCAGCACTTGTGAACAAGCTCACGACTTTTCCTTGTCTATCTTACTTCTGTCTTATATCTGCGTTACTTACCAGTCTAAAAGTGAGGTCAAAAAACCTGTCATCCCTGAATTGATGAAAACAGACAAAAGAAATTGAGTTTAGAAACCAATAGGACCTGAAATACATCTAAAATGTCAGGTTCTCACTGGAAGGCAGAACAGCACTTACAGTTCACATTTTCTGATATCTAGTTAAATGTATTGTTTCTTTCTCTCCTTTTCCAGAAAACTGCTAAACAAAGTGGGAGAACGGCTGTGATCAGAAAAAGTTGTATTGCAAAAGAATCAACATAACTGAAGGATGCACATAAGAACAGTAAGAGGCACAGTGAGACTGTGTTGCAAAATAAACGTAACCTATTTCTAATCTTGCCTTTTACTTTTCTTTTTTTTTTTTAGGATTTCTTATCTCCAACATCATTAAAAGAAGTTTAAAGGCTCTATCTGGTGAATATTCTACAAAGTGAAGAACTAAGACATAATATACAATGGTATAGACCCTGTTTAATGATTATACTAGATGGCTTATTTTGACTTTAAAATCTAAAATTTGTGACAATGTGAATGTAAAAAGCTTCAAAATTTAAAAGTCTTCTATCTGAAGAATAGAACTCTGCAACTGAGTTTTTAACCTGGGCCCATGGGCAAGTTTTCTCTGAATTCGTGAACCTAATACATAATTCAATCCTTGTAGTATACACATGCAATTGCATTCATTTTCTGACTCTACTGCTGAAATTAGGGTTTCAAAGATAATGGTTCAATAATAATTATTTTTCAGTTACGTATATGACAAAAATATATAAAAAGACAAAAGTGGCATTCATATTATCAAAAGAATATTTTGAAGTATTTAAAAACTATTCATCTAACATTCCTACAAATTTCAAATTATTTATACACTTTAAATACAATTTCATTTTTAAAATTTGATCTACATGCTACTTCTCAGGAGCATTTTCCTACCCTAAATATAGATCACATAATGTTTTCCTTTCAATAGCTAAATCCAGTCACAGAAAAAAAATATTTTTTATTCAGAAAATACATACTTCTTTTAAATTAGAAGGTATTTATATTTACTATAATCTTAATGTCCTCGGTTTTCTGACACTATTCAAATTGTGTTCATGAACATCTTAAAAAACTCACATGTGCAAATGTTCCATACAGTTCAAAAACCTCCAAATTGTGGAAACAGCATTTACCAAGCCAAATTTATACTGTTCTATCAAACTCTGCTACTTGGGAACAGCTCCACATTTTTAATCTTTCATTTTCTTTTTCTTTAGATCTAGAAGAGAATTAAATAGAAATATTCCAAAAGAAGTCAGAAGAGCATAACTCATCTGAATGTTTTTAATGACTCTATATCTCCAGCTTCTTAAGACTAACACTAGAGCATATTTGATCTGTTGTGTTTTCATACCTAAATTATTTTACAAGAGAGTAAGTTTTAATTTCTTTCAAAAGATACAAAGTTAAATCAGTAGTTGACCAGTTTTATCATTTTTATTACTAATAATATTTAGAATGAGTTGACACTGCAATTAATATCTGTAAAGGGTGCTTTGTAAACCATGAAACTCTATAGGAAAGATGAAGATTTGATTATCATTCCAAAAGACTGTTACAAGTTGTTGCAATAACATGTTTTTCCTTTTATGATTCTATGATTCTAACCAATTTTCATGGCAATGCTAAACATCCACTTCAAAGCTTATACACTTAAGGTCCCAAAGATTTATTTTTCAACTTTCCCCTTTCCCTTACATTTACTTCAGTGCTTTATAATTATATCTGAATTTGCAAAATTTAAAGCAAGTTTCATACTTTGATCCTTAAAGTCAATCCATAAATAGAAACTATAATACTGCTTCCATTTTATTGATAAACCAAATTAAAGGACTTCACCATATTTACTGGATTAATAAGTAGCTGTCCAAATGTAGGCCCATCCACTGTCTCCAGTGTTAATTTCTAACCTAAATCTTCTCTTTCTTCACATACATTCCTGAATCAAAATACCGCACCACTTTCAGCTTAGCATGTTTCTGCCCTCACAATACCACAAAATCAGTGTCAAGGTTTGGATAGGCAGGTATTATACCAGAAAACATGATAAGAGTATGACAGAAAATGCTTTACTCTATTAGTGAACATTAGCATGCTAACGTCCTTATACACTATTGAAAAATAAGCTAAAGAAAATGTTTCAAAACTATGACATTTTCAAAAGTTAAATCTATCTATACTACTCAGTAATAGGTTTACAAATGCTGAAGAAATCTGAGCATCAAATACTAGAATAAAACAACTGATCTCTCAGTGGCTTTTCAAGGCTTGTACTCAGTAACATCAGTAAATGATCAAACCATCAATGTTTTCTGTAAACTTACTTGGAAAAAGAAGTACTAAATCACTACTTAAAAATGTAGAATGTATTTTCAAGGATAACATACCTTTCTGAACCTTAAAGGACATGTGATATGGTTTGTAAATACATGGAGTCTTCCTAACTAAAATCTATCAAGTCAAATACACCACAAACCTAAAAGTGTGAGTTTAACTTGAACTACTTTTTTTTTTTTTGGTACTGGGAATTGAACTCAGGACCTGGCTCTTGCCAGGCAGGCGCTTGTGCTGCTGAGCTATATCCCAGGCCACTAAATTTATTTCTAATTTAAAGTTGATCTTTTTAGAGGCTGGGGAGATAGATCAGTGGTCCAAGCATTTGTCTGGCAAGTGCAAGGATCCCAGGTACCACATGCTTTACCATCCCCAGTCCCTGGACATGCCAAGCCAGCCACCAAAACCAGGTGTGGGGCACAGGCCTATAATCCCAGCACTGCAGAGGCTGAGACAGGAGGGTCACTATGAGTCCAAGCTGCACAGCAAGACCCTGCACCAAATAAATAACTAAATAATAAATAACTAAATAAACAAACAAATAAATGACTAAAAAAAGTTTATCTTTTAAGGTACATACTGAAAATTATTTTCCTTTTTTATGTAATGAAAAATCTTTTCCACAAGGAACAAGTTGGAATTTTAAGTGATAGTTTCCACTATCACTACTTTCGTTTAGTACTTTTCTTCTTAAAGAGGATATATATCAACAAGTGGTATTCTAATTCCTTAATGACAAGTATATATTGCTAATATAAAGGTCTTGAGTATAAACCCATCAGCACGATTTGCATTCTTGTTTCACTTACTCGTGCTTTACCCTATGTGTCCAATAGTTTTAAGAGTTCAAAACATATTTATATAAATGTGAGTACATACCTTTTAAATTGAATACATTTCGAAGACAAATTTAGGGATAGAAAAAACAAAATAGAGAGGGAAAGAGGGAAGAGGGAAGAAAGAAGGGAGGACAATGCATTTTCAATGATTATTCTCATCCTTATAAGAATGTAAGTTTCACAATAATCAAATAATCTTATACTTTTATCTGGCACTAAAGTATTTGCAGAATTTATATGCAAGATAGAATGGCTGTTTAAAAGTAGAATTACATGAATAAAAAAGTGTAAATCTCTCAGACCTGCATATAAAATTGAATAAACCTAAGAAACTTATCATTATTCTGTGGCAAACCACTTATAATTAAGCATACCAACATCTACCTGGTTCTTCATACTAATGACCATGAAAAGCAGACATCACAGTAAGAAAATTATTCATCTCAATTACTTTAATTCTTTTTCAATTACGGAGCCATTTGAAGAATACTAAAATCTTTCTATAAATGAGCTCATAAAGATCAAAAGGATGCCAAGTTTCACTGATGATCATGTGATTATGTTAGCTAATGTTGACTTAAAGAGAACATTATTACTGGGATCATTACAATTAAATCTAAACTTTATCAATGAATACATCTGCATGCTGCCAACCTATCTCTTAGCACTTAGGATATTTGTTGGTGAGAAGCTACAACTTTCATTTTTTCTTTGAAATTACAAATGCACAGAATATTTAAAGTACACAGCTTTTAAAAGTAGCTTCTTTCTAATCTTTTTCTTGTATCTACTGGATCTTAAATTTAAAATCTGTTGAATTAGAAAATATCTTACTACAGAAGTAAATTTCTCATGAATACCGAAACTGGTTTAATTTCTCTGAAAAGTAGAATAACAAGCTGCATGCTTCTCCAAAACTGGAAATTAGTTCAATTCCAACTATGTCAATTAGAAAACCTATGAGAACACAGCAATATGAATTAACTAGTCACAAAATCAGTAACTTAAAAAAATCAGTAAGATTAAGATCAAAAAAAGTATTACTTCCATAGTCCTGTATAACAAAGAACTCAATAGTATGCTTCATACATTAAAGCTACTTTTGGCCAAATCAGAACCTAAAGAGCCAATTACTACCTAACTTGGCATCTTTTTTTGAATGATGGAATGCAGTGATTTTCCAGCCATTTCACTCCTCACCTGCCACAGTATTTGACAGAATCTAGGGACTTTTTAAAAATCATCATTACTATGAGAATTGTCTGATCCCCAGGTTCTGTCAAACCCCTTCTGAGATACTGTGTACACTAATGATCTGATGAGAGTGACACTTAACCACACTAAAAAGAACTACCAACTGAGATGACAGATTGGGGAAGGGGCAAATAACTGTAACTGTCCACTTAAACTGTAGTTTCAAACTGCTACAAAGCACAGCCTAAGGTTGAGGCCATTCAGCTAGGAGTCAGGGAAGGAAGCTGAGCTCCAAAGCTAGATGTCAAGAAAGAAATCCTAGACCAATGTAATGTAAAATATCATGACTAACCTCGATTTCTCTGTCATTGCCAACTCAGGAAGTTGACAATGCAAATCAATCAAAAGCAAACCTAAAAAAATGACCACCATGATTTTAGTGGAATTATAGTGAGACAACATAAGAAAGTCTTGACACATGAAGTGGTACAGTTGCTAATCCACTAAACCCTTCAACCAAAGTAAATGTGCGTTAAAAGCAGCAAAGGCAGCAAGACTCCCAGAACAGGAACCTCTCTAACCCTCTTCTCCCATTAGGAGCCTGAGAATGGCAAGCGAGCATCTGAAAGAGCACAGAAGTTGGAGCCACCTATCTGAACAAACACACTCCCTAGGATAAAGGGGAATCATCATTATTCCACCATGGTAGAATGACACTTGCATGTTGCTTCTCTTCTCTCCTTTCTAGATGTTTGTTTTATACTACATTATCAACCTTTCCTGTATCAACTGTAAGGGTATTTTGGGGAGGGAGGTGTTTTAGTTTAGCAAGGACCACAGACAGCCAGAATAAGGGAAAATGAGTTCTGAAAAGACTGACCACCCAGTACTGGGGATAGTAACAACCTACCTGTACAATTGGGGTTTTAGGTGGGCTAGTGAATAGTATAATAGTGTAGCTATTTCTTGAAGTGTACAGTATTAGAAAATATTATTAGCATTAATATTAATATACTCTGTAGCTTGAAAGAACCACCTCTAACATAGGGCAAGACAACAAACTTATCAAAATTTATCCAACACTGGGAAGCTGACTGTATCTGAATTCTTTCTCCCTTTCCCAACATGGCTCATGTTAAGTTCACGAGGGTACCAATAACTTTCCATACACTTTATATTCTAGACAACTAGTTCTTAAAACACCTACAATGATTGTTGTTACTCAAAAGTATTAAAATGTTAAATCTGAAAATCTTAAAAACTAAAAAACAACATACATGCTTATTCAAAATATGAATATAATGATGTTTCTGCTAGCATCAGCAGCATTAATAGCAACTGATCAAGATATGTAAAGCTACAGATACTGTGCTTAAAGTCAAAGTTCTGTACTTTTCATACCATTTTTGTAAGTAGTCCAGTGCCTCCAAACGAGCACCAATCTCAAAAGTGATTCCAGGACGATTTGGGGGCTTTTTACTCATCTTGAGATCCTATTCTTCAGTATTCTCTTTTCACTACCTCAAGAGGAAAAAAGAAAGTTAGATACCAATGCACAAAATGCATAGGCAGTGTACAAAGGCACAGACAAAATTAAACATTTAACAGAACTGAACTGATGGTTACCAGTTATCTGTCATTAAAGGAATAAGCAAAATGCAGGCAATCTTGATAATTAAGAGACACATAAAGACAACTAACTAGGAAAAATAAAGATGTGCCATTACACTTACTAATGGCAAAAGTATCTTCAATTTGAACTTGAAAATACAGGAAAATTTCCAGGACAACTTAAAATGTTTTGGTTGTATCTTTGAAAAATTAAGACAGAGTTTTCTGGAATATGACTAAAATTGTTGCATGAACAAATCAATCAAGTTGTTCATCTAGTCTTAAAAAACATTTCAGTGCTTCATAATACAAAACACTAGGCAGACATTAAGAACACCACAAGGCTGTAGGAAACCCTACACATACTTTTACTCTGATGAAGAATTTAACTACACTTATGATTAGGATGTCTCATTGTCTGTGAACCCCCACTTCGGCAACAAATGATGCAAGAACTTCAACACACAGTTGCAAGGGAAATTTGTCTTTCACATTTCATATGTATATCTAATAATGTTTGAGATTTTCTTAACTCTGACAATTTACTTGTAATATACTAAAATGTACAGTGCCCGCATATTGCCAAGAAAAGTGGCTGTAATATTAAACAAAAAATTGCAGAAGAGCACATTTCCTCTCTGCATCATTCACAGGAAACGTGTTGACCATCCTTTCAGCTCCACCGGCCCCCCAATACATTAAAGTTGGCCCTTTTTCCACTACTAAACACGATCAATATATGTTAAGATGGTCTAATCAAAATACAGCTGGTAACATTTTTTTGTTACTCAAGATTACTAAAGACTGTGCTACAAGTTTAAAAGGCAAAGACACCTAATATTTTATGATGGTTTGGTCACATTCTGAAATGGACAAAAACAATAGGAAACATAAAATTCCAACTCCCCTTCACTCCTTGGAAAAAACAGGCAGAAAAGGGGAAAAAATAGCTTTGACAGCCTCCACTCACCCCCTCAAATAAATGAACACAAATATTTTGGGGGCTGACAGGGCCCGGCAAATACAAGTGAGTTAAAAAGTTAATGAGAATCATGCCCGGTGTGCATTTCGTGTAAAGAGAATAAATGTATGAATACTGTAACAGAACTCTCGTCATTGTGCAACGCACAAGGCAGTTACTCAAATGTGCGTGAAAAAATCCAGGGGGAATTTCTACTGTTCTTCACATTAAGAACTCCGTAAGCGCCAGAGTTTACCAATTACACGAACACGTCCTAGAAGTAGTACAAGTGCCACCGCCACCCCCAGCCACACGCAGGGATGAGGTACCATAAAAGGCAAAATCGCCTTTTTCATGGGAGAAAAGGACAAGATTTGAAGTCGGGAGCTTTCAAAAAATGAAACTATCTACTGGACGGAAAAATTCTATTGGAAGTAAAATGGAAGGGGGCAGAAAGCATAGAGTGAAACCGCCGGGAAGGGGAATAAAGAACGGCGAAACGATTTAAGGATGGTGGAAGCCGTGGGAGATGACAAGTGAGGGAGAGGAGAACCGGGGCGACACACACACACCAAGAGAGTGCGGCGGGTCCGGGAAGGCCCGCACAGCCGGCAGCGAGGGGCAGGAGCGCGCGGCGGGCGGCGGGCGGCGGGCGGC
>NW_004524730.1:1294783-1338766 GCF_000260255.1 Octodon degus | reverse complement strand
GCCGGCGGCCTCCGGGCCCCGCAGCCGCCTCTTACCGACTCGGCCTCCTCTCCGCACAGCAGCGGGCCGTCCGGGGCCGAGCCGGGGCTCAGCAGGGCGGCCAGCCCGGGCCTCCGCCTCCGCCCAGGCAGCGGCCGGGGAGGGAGCAGGCGCTGAGCGAGTCGAGACCGAGGCGCCGGGTCGCCGCGAGAAGGCGCGGGACGGAGCTGGGTAGCAGCCCTCAAGCCCGCTCGGGGTCCACAGCCATCGCCTCCGCCTCCGCCTCCGCCGCCGGCCAACCCTGACGCTACGCCGGGCTGGAGACGTCAGCTGTCCGCGACGCGCCGGAAGCGGGCCTGGCCGCGTCACGTGACTGGCAAGGGCTGGGCTCGGCCGCCCCGCTGATTGGAGGGCTGTCCTGGAAGGCGGGGCTCTCCGTAGTTGGGCCACTGCGAGCGAGAGGTGCTCTGTAGCTGTGAAGTGGCCTGCGTTCTGGATGCCCTTTGGCATTTGTGAAGCATTTGACCTTTGAGAGATGAGGTTCAAAGCCACGAGTTATTACTAATGATTTTGTAGGGAACCAGGTTCTCCCAAATCTCTCTTCCCAAGACCCGGGGCAAACTTCTGTAACTACATTACTTTCCCGCATATACATTCCATTACACTTTAAGAATAGAACAGATGGTTGCTGCTAAACATCCCTAAACGTCTCTTAAATGGACACTTCGTGGCAGACAATATACTCTAAATTTCCCACATGGCAACCATAACTGGACGGTTTGTATTGCTCTCAGCAGTCTAAGAGAACTATACAATACAAAATACAGACATGATTAAAGGCTGCATGGGTGTGCAGCTGCAGAACCTATGTGACATGCCTTCCTAGAACTACGTGGCTGATGACAGCAGAACTACTTTCACTGATAATAAATATCGTGTCCCCAAGTCTGCAGAGCACAAAGGGCGCTGTCCATGCCATATGACCAGCCTACAAGTGGTCCTAATTGAAGAAATTTTAAGATGGAACATCTTTTCTCCTGCTGTACCACTCAGACGCCCAAGTTTTCTAAATGCACATTGCATACAAATGGCATTTATATTTATTTTGTTCACAGTGTGGAATTAAGATGGGGAAGTAACTCTTTAAGCTTTAATTATACTGAGTCTTGGTAAATTAAGCAAACATTCATATTCATCCTTTTATGTGACAGACATTCATTCTGCACCTACTATGTTGCTAATAGCTGCTGAGATGATCCCAGCAGGGCGATACATAGAAAAGCTATAAATAAAACAGTCTTTAATGGGTGTTTGTCTTATTTTCTGGCTGCCCAGCGTCTGTATTACTTTCTGCTTTTGAGGAATTCCCCATCATAGTTTTATTAGTTCAGCACATCAAATATTTCTAGGGGCCGGGGAGATGGCTCAGTAGAATAAGCGCTTGCCTGGCAAGCTCAAGGGCCTGAGTTCAATCCCCGGCTCTGAAAAAAAAAACAAATATATATATATATATATATATATATATATTCTTCTTTTGTATACAAAACTATGCTTTCCTCATATCTTAGTATACCTGAATTTGCTATAGAATGAAATTAGAAGGAACCATCATGGTCATGTAACATCAAAAGCCAGTTCGCCAAAACTCTCTGTGCCTAGCACAGTGAAAAGCTATGTTTGAGATCATAGCTATTGTGGTAACCCAGGTGTTAGATAGATATGATGAACCCAGGGCTCACTGATAATCTATGAGATTTATGTTGTATAAGGAAATGATTATTTATTTTTAAGTATTGAATATTTATTTCTAGGGGGTGGTCATGGTTTGGGTGTAGGTGTCCTCACAAAGCCACATGTGGTCATAGGTAGGGCATTTGCACTCTAGTGAATCTAGAGTGTGTGATGCTGGGATTAAAGGCGTGTGATTACTAAATCAATCCAGCCAGAGTTTGGCACCTGGGGTAGCCTGGACACTATGTGCGGGACAGAAAGAGGCTTGTCTTCTCCCTTGCTTGCTTGGTTTTGCTGTCTTCTGCTTGCATGAAGTGGTTCTCCTATGTGACCCACCTTTGCCAAGGCACCCTGTCTTGAGTTCAGCTGATTGTGTTTCTGGACTGAAACCTCTATAAACTGTGAACTAACTAAACCTTCCCCCTTTAACTTTGCGTGCAGGTATTTTGTTCCAACAATGAGAGGGAAGTAAATACAACAAGGATTGTTTGTTAGGCAGCACACCCTTCCCCAACCTGGCAGATTCCTTCCTGATTCTCGGAGGCAGAATCAACCAACCACAAAATAAGATGAAAATTTCAGAAACAAGTATTCTGTGTCTTCTTTTTTTCTCAGTGTTGGTTTCAAGAATGTTCATTAAACTCTTACTGATATTTTAGTATCAGAAGTTGCTAATGCTATTCAAAATAAGGAAAACCTCCTCCAGCATTAGTGGTTCTAAACTTTAGCTAGAGCTAAGTTTATTTTTAACACTGCAAGAACTCCTGCTAAAATGTACACAAAGGCTGGGAAGATAGTTCAGTGGAATAAGCACTCTGCCTGGCAAGTGCAGTGTCCTGAGTTTGGTCCCCAGTACAAAAAGAAAACCAACCACCCAAAAAAGAACCCTATATAAAATGTACACAATTTAATTTAAATAAAAGGTATTCATAAAGTATAATACAGATATTATTCAATTTCTACAGTTTGGTGTGAATCCACCAATCAATAATCCACCCCCAGAAGATGACTTCCATTTTAATCAGGACTTATCGAGGATTCTGTCCAATAATGCAAATTGAACGAATAAAAATGCGAAAGAGTTCTTACATAAATAAGTGGTTTATGTAAATAGCACAGACTAGTTGTTCCCTGTGGGATTATTACCACTTCCTTCAGGACACTTTGGATATAAGGAAGAGATTTTTCTATTTCTGGTGGTGTAGGGGATTGAACTCTGGTCAACGCGCTTGTCAGGCAGGTGCTTAAAGCACTCAGCTATCTCCCTAGCCCAAGAATGATACTTTCAGTTGTATGTCACAGCTCATGCATTATCAGGTAATTGGGTAGAACAGTGCTACTGCTTAGTTAATCTTGAAAAGGTACAACCTGTAACACACAGTGCGTTCCTGTGCCTTTACATATTGCCTCCAGTCACGCATAACTTTTTCATATTCCTCCAGGCAATCATATGGATGAAAAGCTTGTTATCTAATAGGGCCTCCTAGAGCCGAGTTTCACACTTAAGCCCTAAGCATTTTTGTAAGGTTTTAATGTACATTTAATTTTCCAAGAAGAGAGCAACTACTTAACATAAGACAAGATGGTTTTATTTTTCTAACATTACCAGGACTTTCTTTTAAAATATCATGTCACCCACAGCTAGGGCACTCGTGGTATTTAAGCCACTGCTAGGATGACCATGTATCAGACTGTAGTCACAGCTGTTTCATTCAAGGTAAATCTAACCTTAGGTGCAAATACTCAGTTACTTCATTATGTCACTCTGAAAGTTGTGGCTAAATATTGTGTGCTGTTATATATGTTTATGATTTATTATGAGTAATTTTCATTAGTATTACTCATAACACTTGCTATTTATTTTAGCATTATATCTTATTGATCCTTTAAAATATATATGTATATAGCTTGATTATTATCTATGAATTTGATTTCAGAAAATGGAGAGGGTATTCCATAGAATATACTCTAAAAAGGTGAAATTAATTCTGATAAAACTGACCAAAAAATCACGTAGGCCGTCATTTTCACTTTTGCTCGTAGAGAATTAAAGTTCAGGATCAGGTCAGAGATGCAGGGCAAAAGAGTCTAACAGTGACTTTCAGCCATGTACCAGGGCTATGAACAGCTATGCCCCTCCTTCCTTCCACCCAACTTTCCCTTCACCCAGATGGTTGATGCCGGCCATCAGTCGCTGCATCTCCAAATATAGAAAGGAAGAACTTACAGCTGTGTTTGAGGAGAACCAAACAAGCAGTGCGCAAATTCTCTTGAAACAACAGTTGTTAGGCAGAAATCACTGATCTAAATTCCTCCAACATTTAAAATATGAACAAGGCACCATAATACTTCCTGGAATATTTAACAACTGTATACTCATTGAGAGGGAGGAAAAAGTCACTCCTAAATAGCAGATATTCCTTGATTATATAGAAAACACATGAAAGATTTTTGTACATTTATTTAATAACTGTGATTAGCAGCAGTAAAAACAATCAAAGTAATTCAAGATTTGAGGTATTTTAACGGACTAGTTTAGTGGAAACCTAAACTGCTGCAGTAGACACCTCTGGCAAACCTCTCCATTTCAGGTGTTTACAATCTTTGAAAATGCACTAACATCACTTCCTTCACCAGCAGAAAGCTCACTCATCCTATCTCTGTGTCACCACGTCCCTGTATCAGCTGATCAGAAGTGATAGTTGTTCCAAAATGAATCACTGCAGTTGGACCCCTAGCTCAAGAGTGAACTGGCAGAGCCAGCATCTCTGCCGGCACTCACACAGCATTCTGCTCACGTTTATGATGTGCTTCCTGTTGCTGTTCTTGTGTGTTTATGTGCCACATTCTTATGGCAACATATTTGTATGTCCATGAATATCATTTGATGCACATACATGTGTGAAAGTCAATTGCAATTTTCCATCAACCTTAGGAATGGTTTGTAATATGAAAGTGAGACAGAGAGACAGACAGACAGACAGAGATTATAATATATGTAACTGTAAATTATAATATATATTTATTGTAAGCTCAAATGTTTATTTATTTATTGTAAATTCAAATGTCATTTTGTCTGTGGTACAGGGTTTCAGGATTAATCCTTAGGGGATTTGACCAATCTTATCAGATACAAAAGCTACATCGCTTGTTATAGAGGTCTTGCTTTATCTTGGTCTTAACCATCCCGCAGAAAAGTTATAAAAATGAAGTATAAATAGTAAAGCCATATTAATATACTGAGCTGTAAAAGGCTCAAATCAACAACTTCTGGCATTGCTAGTCATGTGGATAACCTACTACTATTGTGGACTACTAGATTATATTGGAATATTTTGCTGAATTAACACACCTATAATATTTAAATGACAATGGAATACCCTTCTTTGACAAAACTAAACAAAAAAGGGGATACAACTGAACAACCATTTTGTATCTGTATATTCGAAATAGTTACAATAGATATACAGCTACAATTCCTTAATTCAATGAATAGAAATATTTGTTCTAATAGTGTTTGTGGACAGGATATTATGTCTGCATCTTGAACAAGGAATAACCACTAAGGCAGCAATATGCAATGTATTAATTATTGAAACTGTCCTACTAATCGGTTTTGAAACTGACTCATTGCTATTTGTTTCTCAATAAAATTATTAAAAAATCAAAAAACAAATGTCAGTTCATGAGTGTACAAAGTACTAAACTCAACAGGGTTGGTTTTAGCATAATCATAGGCTCTGCTACTAAATGTTATAAAACAGTTTTGGGCTCGGTAATTACAGCAAGAGAAATAAAGAACTCCTTTGTGTGCAGATTTCCTTGAAGCAAGGGATCTGCCATGTATTTATCATTCAAACCTAAATACTTTTGAGAGTGGAAAGGAATGCTAGTAAGGATTACTCCAGAATAGCAGGTGTGTTCTGGACAGTTCCAGACAAAGAGAGACATACTATTATGCCACTGAAGGAAAGAATAAATAATAGTGAGAAATAAGGTAGAGATTCCTTAAACAGATACTCATTGGACGTAGAATCCACTTCTGCTATGCCAATGTGTTTTCCCCTTTGCAATACCAGGACAAAGGATGAGCTCTTTGTTTTCACCTGCTTTATAGACATTTTACCTCTTTAACTCTGCTGTTCACTAGTTTCATTTTTTACTCACTGTATCAGCATTTCTCAATTTCTTCTACTAATTATCAGCCTTAGATTCACCTTGGCTGTTGGTTAAAATGCGAATTCCTGTGCCCTACTTTGTATTTGGGGATTGGAGACTATACTTTAACAAACCACCCTAACGATTCTTATGTACACAAAAGTGGCAGACTTGCATGAAGTTATGGTTCATGTGATGCTTGTAAGTGACAGTTCAACAAAAATGTCTGTTATGATTTGTGTCTGGGTGTCCCTCCCCCTAGCCCCAGAGCTTCGTGCAGTCATGGGAATCTGGCTCTGAGGAAATGGCTGAATCTAGAATTCACAATTGGTTCAACGTCTAGTGCTGGGATTCGCTGTGTGAGTGCTGGACCTGCCTTGGCTAGGGTAACCTGCATACAGTATAAGGGAGGAAAGAGGCTTGCTTCCCTCTTGTGCACATTTTCTTCTAATTGCCTTTGGTTTCTTCTGCCTCCCCAGCCACCATGAATGGTTGACTCAGTGCTATGCCATCCTGCCTTGGAGCCAGTTGATTATGAAGTGAAACCTCCACAAACTCGAGCTAAATAAACCTTCCTCCTTTAACCTTGGATGTCAGGTATTTTGTCTCAGCAAGGAGAAAAGTAACTAAGATACTCTTTAAGAACGAAAAGAATTGATTAGTTTAGGGCATTAATGAGGGGTTAGGGATAAGTCTTCCTTTTGAATGAGTTCACTTCAGGGATCAAATTAAAGTAGCATTTACTATGCTTCCTAAGAGCTATTAAGATTCTTGGCACAGGGGCCGGGGAGATGGTTCAGTGGAATATGCGCTTCCCTGGCAAGTGCAAGGGCCTGAGTTCAATCCCCGGTTCCACAAAAAAAAAAAAAAAAAAAGATTATTGGCATCAACATTCTGTTTCCGACTTCTTACTTGTCAGTATAACATCCTAGTGAACACAAAAACTTAGAAGACATTCTCTCACTGACCTCAGTTAGGTTCAGTGACCAACCTTGAACCAAATGTGGTGGCCACAGAGTGGCTCATACTAATTTAGCTTAAGCCCGGGTCCATTTCCTATTAGTCAGATGAAAGTAGAGGTCGGCCCAATGTTCAGGGAGTAGGAGGATGAAATGGATAAGATCTTTAAAGAAAACTTGGAATCCTGCTGTTGCCAATCAGCCTAGGCTTCTTTCACTCAATTCAGATGGAAATACTGAATCAGCAAAGTGCAGCTTGGTTAGCACTCCTGACATCACCAGGTAATGTTGGATGCCAACAATTGACACAGCCCGCTCATGGTCCCTGCCCCTGCCAGCTTGCTACCTTCCAGTGCCAGTTCACGTTGGACACCATAGGTTGACTCTGCCTGATGCTGGTTTCTGTCCTTGGTCTTCATTGGCTAATGGCTTCTGGTATTAACAACTCTGAGGACGTATTGGTCTTTCTTTGGAAATAACCATTCTGTCCATAAAAATCCCAAATAGATTCACAGGCCTTTTGGAGCCCAGCTACCGGAGAAACAAATCACAAGGAGGTTTAAAGGAACAACAAAGTGAATTCTTATTTTAACAGGGATTGTGGTACAGTACAGTAGGATCACTACAAAGGAGTGAGCCCTCCTAGACTAAAACCAGAGAAGTGGCTAGGGAATGATGCCTACGTAGCAGCTGCAGGCCTGGATCAGTGAGGGTCAAGCATGAATGCTTGCTACGAATGTTGGGTTATGTAAATATGGGGCCCAGATCCCTTCATCTCTGATATTAGCCATTCCATGTGACCCCTCACTCCTTCAAAAATGTAACATACAGTCTGAAATGGCAGGAGTCATGGAGGGCTACCACCTTCCTGTGTGTTTGCACTCATGTTGGAGTAAAGAATAGTAATAGTGATTTGATAGAGGCTGAACACTGAAGGAAACTGTCTCAGTCTTCTGGGGTGCAAAGGGGACCAAAGTGAAGCAAGCCAGAGGGCTGCACAGCTGTGAGTCAAGCCACAACTGCCACTGCTAGCCCAACCCCATCCTAGCAGGTGTAGGAAAACTTAGAGTCAGTTGTTTCTCCTATGTCTCTACTACTTTAAAGAAAGAAAATGAAACCTGAACAACAAGAAAAACTAGTATTCAGTGTAACTATTTTATACTGGCTGTTACTCCAATTTACAATCACAATGTAAAACTATCTAATAAAACTCAGAGTACACTTCTTGATTTGTAAAATTAGAAAAATGAGTCACATGAGAGGTGAATCTAGGGAAAGACTGACCAATTGTTCATATTCCTGATTCTTCAGGTGTGGGCTTTTAGAGGGAGTTTCTAAAACATAAAATACTTTGCTGGGTATTGTTAAAACTAGAGGAGGATGGGGTTAGCAACAGACCATTGAGGCCTAAGTTAACAAACAGAAACCCAGTTTTCATTTTTACTGATCATTGTTTTCCTTGAGAACAGAGGTAAAGGCACTTCATGACATCTTCAAATAGAGCAAAGACCATGAATGAATGTATGCTTTCATCATATTTTGTTTAAGCACTTAATGCCTTAGTATGTTCTATATCAAAAATCCCAAATGCTAATTGGTTGTAACAATGGAAATTTATTTCTAATGCTAACAGATTTGGTTCCTGGTTTGCAGTCAGCCACTATCTCAGTGCATCCTCCAACAATAGAGAGAGATCATCTCTTCTTCTTCTTCTTCTTCTTCTTCTTCTTCTTCTTCTTCTTCTTCTTCTTCTTCTTCTTCTTCTTCTCCTTCTTCTTCTTCTTCTTCTTCTCCTTCTCCCTCCTCCTCCTCCTCCTCCTCCTCCTCCTCTTTTTTTTGTGGTACCGGGAATTGAACTCAATACTTTGCAGTTTCCAGGCAAGCACTTATTCTACTGAGCTATCTCCCAATCCCTCAATCATCTCTTCTGCTCCTGCTAAAAACACTAGCCTCATTTACAAAGGCTCCATCCTGTGATCTAATTAACTGCCCCAAACCCCACCTTCTCATACCATCCTGTTGAGGATTAGGGTTTCAACAGATGCATTTAGGAGCAGCCACAAACATTTAGTTAACATCATTGGACAATTTTTTATTTAATTCTTATCTAATGCTAGATAGAAGATGATATAGTGCAGAAATATGAAGAAAAAATTTAAAACTAGGTACTTAAACTAAACTGACTTGTCATGAAAGGGAGATAAATACAGAAATAACCAAGCACAATATATAAATTAAGCTAAATATAAATTAGTTAAAATATAGATGGCATAGGAATATATTAATTTTGACTTGAGAAATCAAGAAAAATTGCATATAGGAACAGGTACTCCAAGAGTAGGATTGAAAGGTTGAGTAAACTTCAAATAAGATTTCTATGCAGATTCTAATAATTATTAATGAATTCTACATTTAATTCAAGTGTTGACAAAAATATGATTCTTCTTTCATTTTTTTCCCTACAAGCACTCATTAAACATCTGCAAAGTGCCAAGAACAGTGCCAGATTCAAAGAACATAATAAAGAACAATCTAAATTCCAGATTTTTAAGGCATTTACTAGCATAGTTAATTTAATCAAAGCCCTAATTTGGATGCAGCCGACATTTTAGCATGGAAGGCTATGCAAAATCACTCGCAGCTGGCCACTTGCAGTTTCTCTCAGTATCTTCTCTCGGCCATGACCAGAAAGCAACAGCAACATCTCCAAGGTAACTGTGTGACATACAGATAGAACAGGCTTTCTCTGAGGGCACGTGCGGTAGACGAGTTTTCATCAAGAGCACTGCTGTAGTCCACAGTTTGTCTTAGTAAAGATTCTGAGACAATATGCCCTTGCGGTCAGGTATTGGGTTACTTCCCCTTTGTGTTTTTGAAAACTTTGAAAATATTCAACAGAGCCAGTTATACCAGAAAGCAAGCAAGCACCCTTTGGCTTTGGCTCTAGTTCTGGCTTTCTGTCTGCCTGCCTCTGTCTCTGTCTCTCTGTCTCTGTCTCTGTCTCTCTCTCTCTCTCTCTCTCTCTCTTTCTCTCTCTCTCTCTCATTCTTTCCCCGTTGACATGTTGAAGACTATAAGAGACTTTGAATTTTAAAGCAACCAACTCATAACTTGCTTCTAGCTATTGTTCTCTATTTCTTCCTAGTAGTCAACAATAAAACAATGTGTCAGGGATATGGAATAAGATTAGGGATTGTTTGTTAGGTCTGATGCACTACAGATATATTTGGGGACTAGATACTTCTCTGATTCACTTTTTGTAACATGGAAACTGAAATTTTAGCTGTACTTCATAGAATTGTAATGAGAATTAAGTTGGATGGGAAAGACTTACATAGTATGAAAGCTATCATCAATATATAAATGCCAGGTGTTTCCTAATAGTCCTTTCTTGGGTTTTGCAGTAAACCGTTTATCTAGTCATTATGCTGTCAGAGGGAAATCTCAGTTTGACTCATTATGATTCCATAAAAACATACACTTTTTGAGGATTTACTTTACATCCAACCCTGTGTTTTCAGCTGAGGATTCCACAGATGAATCAAATACGGTTCTTGCCACCCAGGATGTCTGTTCTTCCTCACACTTTATTATGGAGTTTCACTAGCTAATCCATTTCCCTGCTCTCTAAATTCCCTTTTCTACTAACTCCTCTATTTCTTAATCTCTCTCCACCTCTGTTTCTGTCTCTACTCAAACCAAAACAAAACTCTTGCAATTTTAATATGAACCCTGAACAAACAGCAGAGATGTATCTACAGTACTTTTGAGAGATGGGATTTCTAGTTGCAAGAAATAAAACAAAAATCCTACAAAGGCACATTATCAACAAAGAAAATATGAGAATATCAATTATAAAAATCAAATCTAAGGGCAAATAATGAAAATACTGCAATGAATCAAACTATGCATCAACTATGGATTATAAAAATCATAAAAAGCCCTTAGCGATTCCACTCTTCTATCACTATCAGATGTGAGATATTCCATTATTATTAAAAAGTAATTACAGTGAGCCAGTTAAGGTAAATTCAAATCTGTCTTGGTTCACTAGTTTTTCCAATTTTTTGTCTTTTATTGGAATATAATTGACATTTTCATTATATTATCCATGTATTGATAAGTATAATCCCTATGATTATATATATATATATAATCATTACTCCCTTAATATCTACAGGATAGATCACCTTTTAGTGGCATCTACTTCTTACAATCTCAGCACAATTTACATGGCTAACAAAGATCTCATTCACATAAAGCCAAAGAGTTTGAAAGTTCTTCAAAGAGTGTCAATGAATTATTTATATGACTCCTAGCAAAACTCAAGAAATGGATAACCTGGTGATTTTAAAGGTCCAGACACTAAAAACAGAAATGGCTATAACTTGAAAGAATTAGAGGTAAGGAGACGGATATAGGGAATTTGCTGAAACATGGAGGAGTAGATTGCCTAACCAAAAGGGTGCAAGCTTTGTTTCAAGACAGTCATGACTATTCACAGTCTCGAAGTATCTATTTTTTAACTTCTAAAAACTATAAAATATTTTAAAACACAAAAAAGCATAAACAAAAAAGTAAAATAAAAAGCATAAAATAAGTTAAACTATTGGGTAGACTCAAAGAAGATACATTCTCTACTTTTTGGAATCGGCCAGTGCAACCAAAGGGATTGAAATTCTTTTGCCTTCTGGAAGGTAGAGCCAAGCGTCATGAACAATTGTCTATCATATCTGGGAGCAAAACCATGGCTGTACCAAGGAATGGTCCCCACTCCCAAGGGCTAGGAGTTTCACAGCACTTGACTGCTCAGAGTCATTCTGTCCCTGTTTCAATATGGAAAGTTGACAGAGGGGGCAAGGCAACGCAGAAGCTTCCAGATCCGGAGGAAACAGATTCAGGAGCTGTCCCAGCAGCAATTGAACTCTCCAAAAGTTTCTGGTGCCCAGGTCTTGTTCTATAGAAACCCTTGCCATGTACCATGACTTCAGCGGTAAAGAGGCCCCCAAGAGTAAATGCACTCCCCTTTCTTACAAGCCTGATCAACTGAGGTCCCAGCAAACAATGGAATATGTATGGAATATGTTCTGCACATTTGTCCTGAAGACTCAGTCACCTTTCACTACTTTTATCTCATTTAACTTTCCAAGCCATTCAGTGAAGTACCTTTACAGTTGAAGAAAATTGTCACTCAAAGAGAATACATCACAAACCTGAGGCCACAAGAGTGTTAGGAAATATTTGCATCATGGTTTGTGTGACCACAAAAGCTATAATCTTTCACCACCTCGTGCTGCCTGAAGATTCCTAGGACATACATTCTTTTTATCACTGAAATGGCACAAAAAGCATCAACGTTTTGGAGTTCCTTTGAACAGGTCATATAAAGTGTAAAATGTCGCTCATGGAGTCTTTCTGAAAGAAATCCAACTTTTACTGGAGCAAGTCATTACCACTATGGAAATTTTTATATAATCGTGTTTGCATTATTTAATAGTACTCCAAATACAAAATAATCAATGAATTGTTTTCCAAAAATTTGGGTGATTTGGACAGAGGAAAGGACTATATACTTCTCTAACTGGCCAGATGATAATGAGCAAGAAACATTTTTTTTAATTCTGCAAATTTCTTTTTTAAAATTTAATTTTAGTTTATTTTGAAGAATAAAAACAAAAGCAAAAACAAACAGCAGAAACAAAGACAGAAACAGGTTAGCATAAAACAATACATATGTTATAGATTTTTGAAACAAGACTAACAATCATTGTTATATTATCTATTTTTATCATCAAATCTGTTGCTCAGATTAGCAGATACAGTTACGCAAGATTGCACACATAATTGAGTATTACTGCTTGCTTTCAAGAAATCTCGCTGGGAAGACAGCTCAGCAGCATAAGTGCCTACCCGGCATGTGCAAGGTCCTGAGTTTGATTCCCTCATAGCACAAAATAAGTAAATAAATACATATAAATAAACTCTCTTTCTTAGGGCCAACCAGATAGCTCAGCAGATTAAAGCACCTGCTTAAGCAGAGGCAGGGCCTGGGGTTTTATCCCCAGAGTGCCACACCAGCCCCACCCCTGGGCATGCTGAGTGGGCGATTGAGACTGGGCGTGGTGCTGCACGCCTGTAATCCTAGTCCTTGGGAGGCTGAAAATGGAAAGATTGCTGTAAGTCTGATCTGTGTAGTGAGACCCTGTATTTAGTACATAAAAAAAAGAAACCTTAATTTTTTTCTTGTCCTTTTTTTCTTTACTTTTTCAAAAAACTATTTAAAGAGAGTATAATAATAATTAATAAGACATTAGAAACAGTACACATTTAGGAGGCCAGGGTGGGATGTATTCAAGTGTGGTTTTTACATTATACATTGCTGTTTTCAAATTGTCATCAGTTGGTGAAAATACCAGTTAATATGTAGAATTCTCACCCTGGCAAACTCTGTATGCTGATACCTATGATCTAAGCAAGAAACACTGTTTCGCAGAGTTTTTCTTGTCTTCCTGCAGGTACCAATGATGAGGTAGCTCCGAACCGACTTCACCAGTGATCACTGTGCTCCCGAATGACCTGAGTCATGGATCGCAAACCTCCTGTTGCTGGCCCAGGAGACTGTTTGAAAGCCCTAGCAGACTCCTCCGTGTGATTGCCACCGATGTGAGCCCAACAGGAAGTGTGACCTCATGCTGTGGCTCTGCTTCTGATTGCATGAGCTGTTTTTGAAAGAAAACAAGAAGCATCAAAGGCTCACTTTCCCAAGAATTACGTACTCTTCTATTCTAGGAAACAACCAAAAGAACAAGAGGCCCTGGAAGATCGAGCTCCCCAGAAAACGCCTTCTTGAGGCAGGGATGCACGCAGTGTTTGCTGGAAGACGGATGGGAAGCTTTTCACCCAGAGACTCCTGTACTGTTGACACTCTGAAGGTGCTTCCGGTGGCTTAGTCTTCAATTTCACCACTGCTGACAATGGGAAGCCTTGTATTTCAGCAATTATTTTGTCACTTATCCATTGGAGAAAGAGACTGGAAACTCCTCCCTGGAAAGATTGCACGTATGGGCAAATTATTTATTCACAACAGATGCATTGTTTTGATGAAACTGGTAGACGGAGTTGCTTTCTTGCAAAGTCTAGGACTGTAACTAAAGTTGTTTTTTGCCGCAACAAATTCTCACTTGACAGCTGAGTGCTTGTAGAAGGCTAAAAATGTTTGTAAGATATAATAATAAGACTTTATTTTTTGCTATGTCACTTGTTAGCTTAAAAACAAGTTTAATGCTTGAGAAGAGCTAACTCAGGGTAATTTGGGCTTGGCATGCTCATATTATATGCATGGAAAGTGAAAATGACAAGTGGCTTGCTAGTATATTAATTTGTGAACAATATCATTTTATATTTCAAACAATTGAAAGTTATACTTGTGTACTTTAATTTAGGGATCTTCCAAATAACGCTGGAAGGGTTTCCTGAAACATTTAAAAGACTACCTATGCAAATTTGATATTTCCTAGCAAGGTTTGTATATCATTTATTTAAATAATCAATTTGAAACTTGAGGATTACCCTGACTGAGTTATCGTATTTTAGCTACAAAACAATCTGTTACTTGTTAATCACTTATTTGAGCATAAATGTGATGAATCTGAAGAAAATGTGCTCCTATCTTACCAAACTGTTAGGATGGTGATAAATCCCAAGTTCAATAGTCAATAAAAGTTCTATTTTATCAGTGCTCAATGATTAAAATTTATATGATTTACATATTTTACCATGTGCTTAATTTGTAAATGGAAAATAAATCATATGTTCATAAGAACTAACTTTCAAAATTGGCCCAGCATTGAACTATTTTAAATGTGATGCTGTTCATGCTACTTAGAAATGTCCAGGCAGAAAACAGACTGATGCCTATACATGGAGGACTATCTCTCTCTGGGACTACCTGTCAGTTGTTCAAGTTGTTAGGTGAAAAAGACAGCAAGCCTCATGTATTCCTGGAAACTTGACAATGATTTATTTTTCAATGTATGACTTAAATGCAAATGAATTTGTTTGAGGGGCTCTACAAACAATTTTCAGATTTCATGATAAATTATTTTTCATTCTTTTATTTGGATGACAAATCAACCTTTGTAAATCTAACATTCCCAAATAAAGTTCTGTCCTTATTTACAAGAATGAGATTATTTAAATTCATTGAATGAGATAACAGAAAGTAGAATCCAGAACTGTTGAGGCAGGCACAACCTTACCGAGCCCCTACAATCTGGTCTTCTGCCTTCAAGCCTATATCTCTGTACTATTTCAGTAAATAAATCTGACTATTGCAATTAGTAGATGCCATCTGTTTGGGCATAATTTTTCTATTTTTAATATATAGTCCATCTTTTTAAAAAGCATTGTGCAGAAAATCTGTGGTGTTTGAACAAGTGGCCTTCCTAGGATATACTGAATATCTCAACTGATACCAACACCAGTAGCAAGTAAATTAGGAGAACTGCTATATGCAATTATCTTTTGAACGATTAGATGCCTTTGAGCAATTTCCTTGCTTTGATTTTGCTGATACTTAGGCCATTAAGCATCTGTCAGTAGCTCGTGCTTCCTAAATGCCAAAGTGTGTCTCAGCAATGATTCTGACTTCATTTCTTTCCTTGAGAGAAATGCAGTATTTTTCCTTTTAGCAGAAAAAAGTCACCATTTTTCAGAAGCCTGTGCATAAATGTGAAAGGAGATTGTTTATCAGCTACGATTAAGATGCAAAACTGCTTGTCTGTAAGAAATACTGAATGATTTTGATAGCTACTTGCAGAAAATAAGGATGTTGTTAGAACGGTAGTGGTTTCAAGTTTCTTCCTTCCTCTTGATATTTTTTTCCCAAACCCCACTTCCAACCCTCCCTCACAAACCCACAATTTTCTCCTTACAAATCAACCAGCTCAATCTGAAAGTCTCAGTTCATTTTTGTCTTCAGCAGTGATTTTCAGTAATGTAATCTAGTTCAGAGCCTGTCTATTGCCAAGGGTTGACCCTATCACTGCCTGTGGTTAAACTCTCTATTATAGCTTAGAATATTAACCACCTGAAAGTCTCCCTAAATAAAGTCTGTTGCTCTGCCTGTGTTTTTACTGCAAAAAATGTGTGGGTCATTTATTTTTTAAATAAAGAATACATACAGGTTTCATACATTGGAAAATCACATGTGAAAGAAAACCTCATTATTGTCCCTATTGATGTTTTCTCATTGTAGTAGAAGTGTTTTGAAATACCCAAGTGGAGGATAGTCTGAGGTGATGCTTTCATTCTTCAGATCCTGAGTAAGCTACAATAAGATGTTTTATCCTCTCCCTGCATAAGCTCATTTTGATATTAATGATAAAGTATTATCTCACTAAGGAACCTCTGAAGCATTTTTTTTGCATAAGAAGGGACAGAAGATGGAGCCTCTTGGTTGCTCTATCAGAGACCTGGTAACGAGTCGTTTTAGGCTGATCTGGTGGATGGCTGCTCTGGTTGTAGTCTTTCCACCGAGGCCGAGCCACTGGCTACTCATGTGCCACTACTGTCCTGCTCATGCATGGTGGAGAGGAGTGACCAGCTTCCCCTTATGCAAATTCCTCCCGGTTGGACAGAGAAAGTGCTGGCAAATCGTCTACCGCATGTACTTTCCAAGATATGTCACAGAGTTTTTCTCAATCAAATTAAACATATTTCTTTATAGTAATTCAATCTTTGTCCTGGTTTAAAAATATTTTATCTATCATGCAGCCTTGCTAGGGTTATACATTTCCAGTGCACAATCAAAATTAAAACTTGCCTAATCTTACAGATTTTTTTTCTGTTCTACTGAGAGTGTGTAGGCAGGCATAAATTCTTTCTTTGACAAATAAAGAAACTGCTTTGAATACTGATTAGATGGTTACTTTTTACTCAAATCTGTGTTGTCTTAAATATGCTTTCCTATCTCATGTTACAAGAGCCACAGTGCTTTACCCAATATAGAAGCTATCCAATTTTTATCCTCCACTCAAACAAGTGAGCTATCATATTTTTCAAATTCCATAATGGTGTCTCATTATTTTCTTCCTTCCTTTCACTCTCATTTCTTTTTTTTTTTCCTTTCTCATTTCTGATACAGACCTCACTTGAAATCTTCCCTAGCATGTTGTGAAGTATACCTATAATATACTAATAAAAAGGGATGATGCCTTGATATTAGAACCTGCCCCACCCATAAACTTTACGCCTCCTGGTACCACCGTATGGGTCAGCAAAAGATGAGCAGAGAGCACAAGGAATGAATTCATTTCACATTCAGACCACCTAGCCTTTGCATCTCAGCTCTGTCATTTTCTACCTTATGTAAATTATTCAAGTAATTTTCCCTTTTGCACCTCCCTTTTCCGCTGCTGTGCAATAAGCATAATAATGTTACTTAGCTTTAAGGAAGCTTTGTAGGAAGTGGACAAAACACAAAACATGGGGTCATACCCATTGTAAGTACACAATAAATCCTATGTTTAAAGCCATATTTCACTGATAACTTGAGTGTATATGTTAATGCATGCACTTGAAACAATCAGGCATTCAGAAGCACATGAGAGTGATGGAGAGAAAGACGAGAGACACTATCCAATTGATTGCTGTATAAATAATTGTATCAATAAATTTTAAAGGCCTGATGGTGTTTGTTCACTCCCATACCAATTGACCTTCTTTTTGTCCTCAGAAATGGGAGCTCTACACGCTTCTAAGGCCTGGTTAGCTGCAGGCAAGCAAGGACTTGGGCTCTGGCCACTTTGGCAAGTTCCTGGATTTTGGTGTAAGTTTGGATTTCTGAAACCAATGAAAAAGAACCAGCTAAAAATAGCCAGCTGCAAGAATTATGATAGCAGAATACACATATGAGTCAGGATCTAGAGAGAATTTTGTTTCTCACTTAAGATATCTGGAATTATTTGGGAACAATCTCTTAATTGTTATTCATCATTCATTATTGATCAAGGCAGAAGGGAAAATTTTAGGGATATTAAGAAAAGATACTCCAGGGTTGAGAAAACTACAGTTGATCACTGTTAAAAGTTGAAACCTCAGAAATTAGATCTCAAAGTTTGTCATCTATGTGTCTAGCACATGACAAGGCTCCCATTAATTCTTGAGAGGACAAAACTATGCAGGAAAAAGCATCATGAGAGATAAAAGACATAAATTCTTACCTACCTAAGCCTTGGATCTTGAATACAGGCCTCATCTCGATAGAGTCTCTTTTCTTATTTGTTCATGGCAGAGCAATCATTGATATATGCTGCTAAGGTAAATCAGTGCACACCTGGGAACTAGTCTTCCCTGGTGTTTCCTCCATCTCAGGTGTCTGAACTATGCTGTTCAATATTTTTATCAATGATCTGAATTAAGGACATGTGAATACGAGCAATATAATTTTAATTACATCATATAATTTTAATAGACATTAAGTATTGTATAGTATAATCAGAATATCTCCAAATTCCAAGAGTGCAAAAATACAGACTTACTTAAATGGCAGCTAACACATGTAACTTATAGCACTTAGCCTTCTGGAGGCACGGATCCTAATAACTTTCAGTGAAATTTTGACCTTTTATCTTCACCCTATGCAGAACCCCACAGATTGGATTTGGGTAAGACTCATTGTACAGGTTCCCATTAAAGAACACTAACACTAGGAAACATAAACATTAACCAATAGCAAAATCAAGAGTCAAACTCCAGGCATAATCTTACCTCTACTAAGATGGAAGGGTTTTTATTTGTAGTCTTTATTATATACCAACTTTCTGAGAAAGTTCATCCAAACTTGGGAGAAAGAAGATTTGAATAGGCACATAAGGAAAAAGCAGATGCTGGCAATCAGTTGAATAGGATGATAATATGGTGGCAACTAGAGGAAAGGAGAGAAGGGAGTAAGACTACCACAACTTAGGCTTAATCATTACAGACATAGGTTATGTACTGAGGAAGGTGACATTCCCAGTCTCCTCTAAACTATTGAGTTCCATATTTGACATTAAAAAGTGCTTTGCAAACTAGAAAAAACCCAAGAAGAACCATCAAAACATGAAAATGAAGTGATCAAAATCACCTTTGCCACATAAAGGTGAGTTAAATGATCCAGAAGACATTTGTTATAGAAGACATAGGACCCATGAAGGATATCAACTCTTTTAAGGGGTTGAGTGTCTCTCTGTGGAAGTTTTGAAGGAAAAGAAAAGTTATGGTTTCCCAAAAGCAAGGTTAGAACATGTGATATCCAAAGAGAGGTGTGAGGGGTGAAGGGAACTATGAACTTCCAAAATCCCAAAAATTTGTTTTGCAATTTTTCCATCAAAAAAGATAATGTCAAGCATGTGAAGTTCATTATTTGATGATAATACTGATAAGTGATAGTGTTTTTACCAAATTTAAAATAGAAAGAGGCACTGAATGTCATATAGATCGATGTCAAAGCCCAGAAGTAGAAGAGAATCACACAAGTATTTCATAATCAGAATGCAAGTCCTTCACAGTGACTGGGCATGTGGCAGTGGGTACTGTGAACACTGAATAGAAACTAAAAAAAGACTGTCCTTTTATCAGCTGTAGATCTGCCTATGGCTGCCTGGATGGTGATACTTCCTTTAAATGCTGCTCCATAGACCCTTTGACAGTTTTCCATCATGCCTGTCACCAAAGTCCCACATTCTTCACCAATAACTACTATATATAGACAAATGACAGACTTCTCAGTGCCAAAGATGGTACACATCTCTGAGGGGACCTCATGGACCTGTTATGTATAAGGAGAACTTAGGTAAGTAGAGAATATTATATCAAGATATCATAAATGCATTCTCTTAATGAATGGAATGATTTTTTCTAATGGTGTTTGTAAGTAGGATCACAGGTCTGCATCTTGTACAGCAATTAACCACTAAGAAGAATATATGCAGTGTATTATTTGTTGAAATTGTACTTTTGATTTGATTTGAAACTGTCTCATTGCTATATGTTTATCAATAAAACTTTGAAAAGAAAAAAAAAAGATATCATAAATGCATTTGATCCACAATTGAGTCACTTGGCAACCATTAATATGAAATTCCTTATTGCTCCAGATTGTGGAAAGCCAAAAGGAAATAAGCAGAAAGGGGAGTCTACATGAAAAAAATACTATGAACCAATAGAGGTAGTGGGGTAGAAATCTTTATGGGATGTAGTGAAGGGGATGAGAAGGGAGCCCTGTTTTACTTGAGAAACAGGTAAAGCCAAGTTTCCTAGAGATTGTTATTCAACTCTTAGAAGATGTAAGATGCTAGTTAAAAAAGAGAGAGAAATGAAACTTCTAGTGAGAGAGAGAGAGAGAGCATGCGCACACACAGGCTTGAGATTCAGAAAGATACTGACACAATAGGGAAATGTAAATAGCTTGGAGGGGACAGTTCAGAATAGGGAGGGATGGGAGCCCTCTAAAAAGTAGCTGAATGCAGATGTGAGCTGAATAGAAAGTGAAACATCAGGATAGAGTTTGGGCTTTGCACTAAAGGCACAGAAAAACCATTAACAAATCATTACATTTAGAAATACAACAGCAGTTGCAATGTGGAGAATGGATTGTTGGGACTGTGAATGTGTGAGTATAGTGAGTAGAACAGGAAAAAATGAAGGCAAGGTGTCCATGGACTTAGAGTAGTAGCAAGGGTAAACGAGTAGTGTAAGGAGATAGACAAACAATATAGTAATAAAGTAGTAGAGTCTGGTCATTGCAGAGATGGGATTTCCAAAAAGGAAGGGAAGGCACATGCCTAAAAACACAGGACTCTTGTCAACTGGATGTGTGGTAAGACCATTTATGAAACCAGAGATAGCAGATATGTTTTCAGAAAATAAGATGGATGAATTAAATTTGAATCAATTAATTTGGACAGTCATCCATTCTCTTCACTTGATCTTAGCCAAAAGGCTGAGAAACAATCATAGCCATTTTCTTTCGTTTGAAAACCACCCACCTTCTGGTTGTATCAGACAACCACTGACATAGTGGTACTGCTTAACAAACAATGACAAAATGTTAGTGCCATATACTGTAACAATGAATCCACATGTTTGGAAGTTAGTTGGTTGGGTTGATCTACTCTGGACTAGGTTAAATTTAGCTTCAGGGTGAAATCCTGTCTTGTTTTTTCCTCCTCAAGGATCCAGATGAGAAAGGCATACATCCCTGCTGCTCACATTTTCTGGCTATTACTCTCTTGGCTGCACCTCTGGCCAGTGAGCAAGGAGATTGAGTCCAGCTGTGCTCAGGAAGAAGAGTAGAATGTGTTACACAGAAGTTTACTATTTCTATCATAATTGAGATCATACAAGTCAATTACTAAAACTTACTTTGAGTCGTGCTTCCTTTTATCTTCATTCTGTTATCCTTATGAAGACCAGCTTCATCTTTGGTTTGGATTTTGGCAAATTACCTTAGTGCCCTGAGTGCCTGCAGAATTACCCACCTACCTCCAAGTTGATGCAAAGTGTGTTTTCTTGAAGTGCGAATGCTTCTTTCAGAAGAGTTTTACTCCATTTCTACTCTCCCTTAAAATCATAACTACAAGCTGAAAGCAGGAGGATCACTATGAGTCCAAGCTGTGTAGTGAGACCCTGTACCAAATACTTAAAAAAAATCATAACTACAAATGTTTGTTACATTAATGAAATGAATGTCATCTGATTACTTTCTATATGCTGGGTAAAAATCCTGTTTCATGCACATACTCTGTCTTAGTTATTTTCTTGTTGCTTGCATAAAATACCAAACACCCACAAGTTAAAGGTGGAAAGCTTAACTCAGTTAAACTTTAACTCAGTCTAGTTAAAGTTTCAGTTAAAGTTTAACTCAGTTTGTAGAGGTTTCAGTCCATAGATTCTTGGCTTCAAGATGGGTGGCATAACAGGAAGGCATGGTAGAGAAGAAACAGTCCATGGCAGGGGGGACAGAAAGCAGCAAGCCTTCCTTCTTTCCCCTTCTATTCCATTCGAGCTACCAGCCTACTGTCTTGTACTATGATACCCGGGGGTGGGGGTGATCTTCTGTCCTCTACAAATCTATTCAGCAACCCCCAAAACTACATTAACTCATTCAGTGAACTGACCCATTTATCACACATCCATAATCCAGTATCATATACCAATAATCCAACAACCTCCCAAAAGCCCCAGCTATAAGCCCATGAGGTTGGAGTGAGGCATGTAGATATAAATTATAGCATCCTTTTACTTGATGTCCAATTCCTGGTCTGAGTCCTTCAGACATGAATTATATCATTGCATTTCCATCTAATATAGGCTAAGTGTAAGTTTAGAGAGGCTAAGCAACTCAGTTGTCTGACTTTAGAGAACAAGTTTCTAAGCGCGAATTTTAACTTTATCTCACTTTGCCAAACTATTCTTGACATTGAAGATTATGCTTGATCCAAACATTTGGTCCTTGAATTTGATCAGTGCCCATCCCATAATAGGTGCTTCATAGAGCTATATTGATTGAGCTCATGAATATACAATAAACAAACAGAACATTTTGAATTACCATTCATTCAATTTAAGATGGTTGCAAGACCTTGTAAGAACATTTAAAATTTGATTGCTTTTCACAAGATATTATTCCATTGTCAAGAACTCTTGTCATTTTTTTCCAAAAATGCCTATTACCTGAAACTGATGGCAAATCAAATTAATTTAGACTTTCTCTACCACAGCCCTACTCATGTTTGTATAAGATGATTCTTTGTTGTGGGCTCTTCCAAGTGCTTTAGAGAATTTTAATAGTATCGCTCTTCTCTAGCTACCATTTGCAGCTAGCACCCTTCCTCTTGGCATGACATTAAAAACAAAATCTCTGGGCTGGCAAGATAGCTCAGCAGATTAAGCACCTGCTTTGGCAAGTGCAGTGATAGGGGTTCGATTCCTGTCATCACATGCTGAGCTGGCCCCACCCCCAGGTGTGCTGAGCCGGCCACCAAGTGAGGATGTGGTGGTGCATGCATGTAATCCCAGTGCTGCGGAGGCTGAAAACAGAAGGATCACTACAAGTCAGCATGGCATAGTGAGACCTGTACCAAATACATTTTTAAAAAATCTCCAGGAACTGTTAAATGTTCTGGGGGCCAAAATCATTGTGTTTGAAAACCATCAATATAAGGAATTCACAAATATTGCTGTAATTCATATAAAGATTAAGGGAAAACAAATTCAAAATGCATTTTCTTTCTTTCTTGTTTTTTTTTTTTTTTTTGGGGGGGGGTGGTACCATGGATTGAACTCGGGACCTTGAGCTTGCCAGGCAAGCACTTATTCCACTGAGCTATCTCCCCAGCCCCAAAAATGAATTCTCTGATAGCAGCTATAGATGCTCCATAGATAAAGAGTAGAACAGTATAATGTGAAAAGCATCTCATTTCTCTTTACATTATTTGGCTTTGTTTTAACCCATTATCATTTGTCACAGGGATTGGCATATCCCTGGCAGATATGCAATAAAGGTTGCTTGGCTGTGTAGTTTGAATAGACCCTCTACCCTTTATCTTGCTCCAATTCCTCCTCTGTGGCCAAGAATCTTTGGGAAATGAAATCTAAATCACATTTCCATCCCCCTTGACGACCTTCCACTGAGTCTCCTTTGCACTAACATTAAATTCTACTTCCACTACAAAACAGCCAAGAATTGCCATTCTCTACCCTCTTTGACCTCTCTAGCTTATTTCCTAGCATGACTCATAACGAAAGCTCTTCTTCAATGAACACGTAAGATCATTTCATGCAACTTAAAACTCACTCATCTCAGAAAGCCTCCTTTGTTTCTCTATTAGTTATGGCTTTCCCTAAAGTTTCAGCGAAACTTCTAGATACTTCTCACAGTGCATATGCCCCATAAGTAACATGGTGAGCAAGACCAGAGACTGTGGAGACAGATCTTCCTAGTTTTCAATTTGGCTATATCACATACTCACTGGGTAGGACCTCAGTCAAGCAACAACCTTTCTAGACCTTAGTTTCCTGATCTCAGAAGGAAGCTAATAATAACACCTACACCATAGCATAGACAGACTCTCTGTCTGTCAGTTTACCTATGGAAAGCCCCAAGAAATAAAGTTGCCTGGCACAGAATGAGTGCCACGAAAGCATTTGTGTATCTGTATTATTCTCATCTCTCTCCCAGAGCATCCTATAATTGCACAGGTACATGATTTGGTCTTTATCAAAGTACCTTTGAAATTGATTCCAGGATCCAGTACACAGTAGAACTTGAAGAAATTTCTGCACCATCAAGACTCACCAGACTTGGGCGTGAGAGATGTACTCTGTGTACCAAGTTGTTTTCACTAGATTCTGTTTCAAGCCTGAGATGACTGCTCCTTCGTCGTTTGCCACATTAGTGTCATTCCTTCCCAGAATACTTGGAAAGAAAAGGGAGGACATGACATTCTCTGTCCTTTCTCTTCAACATAAGTGCCCGTTTGCATGGAAGCACCTATGGTGATGCTGACGTTTGCTCATGGGGCACACCTGGCTGGAAGGCATCGGGCATGGAATGGGTCTCACTGGAATGTGCTTTCCATAGTGAAGCATCTCTTCTGAGTAAAGCAGTGGCAACCACGTCGTCCTGGACCAACATCCAATCTAGGGATGACTTTCATTTTGATAGAAAGGTTGGGTCCCACATTTTCAAACTTTGCAGATTCTTTCCCTATGTGTGTGATTGAAATGCATAGGACCCCAAGTCCTGCAAAATAGTCTAGTTTAAATGTGTAGATTAGTAAACTGGTGATACTCAAAACATTTGAATATCTCTAGTGAATCTTTCTCTGTATGGAATGTAGGTCAATAAAAGATAGCAAAGCCAGACCTAGAAGATCTGTACTGGAGAAAGTATACTGAAGTCAGGTGCAGAACCACTTTGAGAACACTAAGATACTTTGCTAAATGTTAATTTCTTCAATTAAAAACAAGCCATATATGTGTGTGTGTGTGTGTGTGTGTGTGTGTGTGTGGTGTGTATGCACATGTGTATGTTTTTTAAAACCTATAGAAAAAACTTTTAAACAGATTTACATATGTTTATCTTAAGTAACTCACATACATCATGTAATATTTTACACACAATATGCATACACATGTATGTCTATACACATATACATACATGTACATATATACCTATAAACATGATTATGGGAATTCGCAGCATAATCTCTCATTTATTCACTCATCGGACTCTGATTACTTGCTTTATGGCAGCCACTGTACTAAGCACATGTTCTTCAAAGCAGAATAAGACAACACTTACCTTAGGAAATTCTGACTTAAGACAGAGAGTCACACATGTTTATAAATTCTAGTCTAGTATGGTAAGAACTACAGCAAATTTACCAACAATCTATAGGGAGAAGGCCAGAGGGGAGACCTGGGGAGGCAGAATCAGCTCAGCTTGGGGGAGGCTGGGAAGGTTCGGGGTCAGGCAACTAGAAGTCTTAAACTGGGAGGGCTAAAGCAGAGATAAGCTGCTGTGGTACTCCTCCGCTTCTCATCCATCTTCCAAAACTCAGTAGAGATAGGTTTCCAAGATATCTATGTAGCCTTGTTACTCTTTCCTACACATAATAGAAATTCCTTTGAATATTTCCAACTTCTCAAACAAAATTAGCTTAATTTGTGGAGACCATTGCAAAATTAAAGTCAGTGTGACCTCCATACCCCATCTATACATGGGTCCCAGTGGGGCACAAAAAAGACAAAGTGACTAATTTTCTAGATCTTGTACACTGTGGGGAGGAAGTGGATTGTAGACAAATTGCATGACGTGTCTTCCTAAGTATGTTATACCACTTACATACATTGTCTTGTAACTACCTCAAGCACCCTAGAATGCAAGTTATTTTTATGATAAAACCGAGATTTAGCATTAACAGTTTAGCATTAAGTAACTTGCTCAAGGTCATTTAATTTGTAAATAGAAGAGTTGCAATTCAGTGGAGGTCTCTATAAAAACTTTATTTTTCTCTTTGGAAGAATGATTTTTGATCTCCTTACCAAAGTCAAATCTAGCATGTTCCTCAGAGTTCATGCCTGAAAAACAATCAAACTTCATCATATAATATAATAATATAATAAAATAAGTGTTTAGATCTTGAATGTCTGCTACATTTTTCTGATGGTAAGCAGAAAGCTTAAATACAGCATTATCTTTTTTAAACTTTTTATTTGCAGTGATTTAAAATTTACATGAAGTTGCAAAAAATATTCAGAGGAGACCTGTCTACTCTTGATAGAATTTTGCTGATTGGTCACAATTCATACAATGATAAAATATTACCAAAGCCATGAAGCTCACACTGGTATAATACAGTGAAGATTCCATCATGTTTTACATGAATCTGTCTGTACATGTGTGTTTATTCACGGGTGTAGTAGATGTAGATTTAAAAATAGAATACGTAATTGTTAAGAAACTTCTTTAAGGTGAAGAAATAACTGAACAAATTGAGTGGATTCTAATTCCTCACAATAACTAGAGTAAAAATAGAAGAAGAAGAGGAGAGGCAGACACATAGGGAATGGATATGGAAAGTTTAGCCTGTGTATGGATGAAGAACCTTTGATGCCAGTTGTGGAGTTTGGATTTTAGCCAATCCATCAAGGAGATATAAAGGCTGGCCAAATAGCTCAGCGCATGAAAGCACCTGCAAGCAGGTGCAGGGGCTGGGGGTTCAATCCCCAAGCCTGCTGTGCTGGCCCCTCCCCAGGGCATGCTGAAATGGCAATTGAGACTGGGTGTGGTGGAACACACCTGTAATCGTAGCTCTTGGGAGGCTGTAAACAGGTGGATCACTATGAGTCTGATCTAGTAGTGAGACCCTGAACACCCTGTAGACCCTTCATTCCATAAAATACAAGAAAAAAAAGAAAGAAAGAAAAGAAAAAAGGATATATATGTATCAAACCCTGGTCCCTGTGCTTGCCAAAGTAGGCACTTAGTCCACTGAGCTATCTCGCCTGACCTATCAAGGATACTTTTGAAGGATCTTTAAACAGAGTGATGATACATTGGATGTGGATTTTCAAAGTCACTTTTGCTGTAAGAATCAGCAAGGGATGGAGAGTAATTAATGGGAGCTCAGCAACAATGGAAACCAACAAACACTAAGGATGTGTTCCTAGAAACAGGCAAGAGAAGTGGCGTCTGGCACATCTTCAAGATAGAGTTAGGGACAGATCTGATGTCCCTAAGTAAGAAAGTGGGTGGAATTGAGTAAAAGAATGTTGATGTGGTTAACGTGAGACACGTGAAGAATCCTGTTAGTCATCAAAGGTTAGGGATAGTACGGCAGAGTGATGAGGACAATGGTCTTTTATGCTGACGGACCTTAATTCAAGTCCTGGAGCCATCTTCTCCTACCTGTGTGTTCTGAAATGAGTTAATTAATCTCTTTGTTCCTCCCTTTCTTCATGACAAAATATCAATAATGAATAGAATGACTGTGAAGACGAAACAATTCTATTTCATATGAGTTAAATTTTCGGAGCTTATGGGACATAAAAAGATAACCCTTGAGGGTTGCAAATCGGACAAATGAGATCAAGCCTAAGAAAGGATCTAGAGATAACAAACTGGAATAAAGAGGTGTCTCTGCAGAGAAAAGTGGATCAGCACAAAAGGAGAATTAAAAGTAAATGCAAGAGTTTGAACAGAATCCCTAGAACTAATCTTTCTTTTTTATGTATTTGGTACAGGTTTTTACCACATAGCTCAAACTCATAGTGATCCTCCTGTTTCAGCCTCCCCATTGCTGGGATTACAGGCATGCACCACCATGCCTGGTCTTGGTGGCCAGCAAGCCCAGGCCAGAGCTAGCAGGGTATGTGACACTGGGGATTAAACCTGGGTCCTTGCGCTTGCCTCAGCAGGTAATTAGACTGCTGAGCTATTTCTGCGGCCCCCTAATGTCTCTTCATTGCAGTTAGTACTACAGATCACCATAAAAAACAAATCCCAAAATAGTTGAGCACCACTTCTCTGCAAATCCTAAGAAGGACCTATTTGTCATTCCCGTTTTCTAGGGGGAGCAGAAACAGCAGAGCAGATACTTTCTGTGAGGTCTTGCTAGGAGGAAGCACAGCCAGAGTCCAACACCTGGTGTTTGATCCTGTGCCCCTCAGCACAGCACTCTCCTTGGAAAGGCTCACAGGCAAAGAGCCAGACAGCCTGAGTGGTGGCCTGAGAGGAGAACCTGAAGAATGGGGGACAGTGAGCAGCTCAAGAAGTGGGAAGTCCAAGTATTCTGTAGCCTTCAAGAAGTCTCTGGTAAATAAGCTAATTTGTAGTCAGAAACCCCCAGTCCCTGTGCCTTCTTGCAGGCACTTTACTCCACAGAGCTATTTGGCCAGCCCCTTATGTTCTAAGAACATTTCTCAGCTACTATCTCAGCAATTTGAAGTATGTAGTACATTAGTATTGACTATAGTCACCATGCTGTGTGAGAACTCTCCAGACCCTATTTATGCTCTCTGTTGAAAGCGTTTTTATTCCCTTTGGCCACCATGTCTCTATTCCTACTCTCACCGTTTCTTTCATTTTGAAGGCTGCCTCTTCCTCCCATGCTTGCTTATGCTGATCTGTCAAGCATTTTACCACCCCCAAGCATCTCTGAGAGATTGGCACAACTACCTATAGTAATAAGGAGATTTCATTACATATTCATTGAGATATAATTCATGCCCTATAGAATTTATCATTTTCCTGTGTACAATTCAGTCTAAAATTAGGTTATACAAATGTGACCACTTCCTAATTATAGAATATTTTCATTAACCCCCACAGGAAACCCCATACTCATTATCAGGCATTCCTATTCCCCACCAGCTACCAAACACCACTAACTTACTCTGTGTATATGGATTTGCCTCTTTCAGACTCCTGCTAGTCTGAAACTTTTTAATTAAGTTGTACCTGACAAAGACAATGCATGTTTACTGTGGACAAAGTAGTGTTTTGAGATATGTATGCATTGTGGAATGGTTGCACCAGGATAATCAACACATCTGGTAACTCATTACTCAGGGTTCATGTTCTATTTTTTTTTATTTTTTTATTTTTTTAGGGAAGGGTCTACAGGGTGTTTAGGGTCTCACTACTAGATCAGACTCATAGTGATTCGCCTGTTTACAGCCTTCTAAGAGCTGGGATTGCAGGCGTGTGCCACCATGCCCAGTCTCAATTGCTGTCTCAGCGTGACCAGGGGGCAGGGCAGGCACAGCAGGCCAGGGGATCAAACCCCCAGTCCCTGTGCCTTCTTGCAGGCACTTTACTCCACAGAGCTATTTGGCCAGCCCCTTATGTTCTAAGAACATTTCTCAGCTACTATCTCAGCAATTTGAAGTATGTAGTACATTAGTATTGACTATAGTCACCATGCTGTGTGAGAACTCTCCAGACCCTATTTATGCTCTCTGTTGAAAGCGTTTTTATTCCCTTTGGCCACCATGTCTCTATTCCTACTCTCACCGTTTCTTTCATTTTGAAGGCTGCCTCTTCCTCCCATGCTTGCTTATGCTGATCTGTCAAGCGCCTTCCCACATTTCCACTCCTCCATTCCAGCCTGGTTTTCAGGAGACTGTGGGACATGCTTCTCCCTCTGGCCTAAAGCAACACTTCCCGAAGTGGTAGTGAGGGTGGCAGATGCTTCTAGGATCCGTGAGAAACAACCATGGATGACACAGTGAGAAAAGCTGTGACCTTTCTCCAGTTCCCACACAATCAAGACAGAGAGAGAGAGAGAGAGAGAGAGAGATTATTTATTTATTTGAGAGAGAGAGAGAGAGAGAGAGAGAGAGAGAGAGAGAGAGAGAGAGAGAAGGCCTGTTTAGTTTAGAGTGCTGGTAGCCTGTGGATTCTCAGACACTTGCTGGTCTCTCTTTGTTTTGTCTCTCAAAGTTTTTTTTAGCAAAGAACTAGCTCTAAGCTTTCCTTACACCATTATTTAGCAAAAAAGTATGATTTTATCTAAAATCCTCGTCAGTGGGTTAAAGCATTCAGTTCATAGCTGGATATGCTTCTAGGAGGTGAGTTGGTTGGAAGAGGTAGATCTCTGGTGCTGTGTCCTGGTAGAGTGTTTTCTTAACCCTGTCTCCTCCTTTCTATCTCTGCCTCCTTTTGCTGCCATGAGATACCTCCTGCTGCAAGTCCTTCTATCATCCCATTTCTGCCTTGGGGCCAGTCAACTTTTTTTTCCTGGTTTAATAAGAATTTGTTTATTTTGAGAAAAAAGATCCCAAACATCAGGCATTCACAAAAATAACCCACAGTATCCACTTTAGAAAACAAAGACTTTAGCACTAATTTTTCTAGAGGATGCATTTGACATGCTCTCATTCACAAAAATACATTGTTACATTTGTGTTTAATAGCCCCACAAAGGACTTGATGTGGGTGACACACGGAGCTCTTAAGTCAAACAAAGCTGCCTTCAGATGCTGCACTGAATGAGACTGCCTTGCAGTTAGGGAAGCAACTACTGAAATCATGTATAAATGGACATAACTCTACTGCCTGCATAATGAGAGATTATTGTGGAGACAGCTGATAAAAAACCATACAACCTTTTTATTGTTAAGTCATAAAGAAGTATCAACATTAAATAGCAAAAATTACAGGAGAAGACTTAATAAAACTACTAGGAGCATCAAAGGAACTGAAAATGGTACCAGGCGCAGGGCAATTATGAACATGGTAAGACACAAAGAGAACAGTGAGCATGTGCTGAAGATACTAGGGCAGAGGATCTGGTGAAATTTTGATCTTAGACAAGCACCTAGATAAAGAAATAATGGGACAAGACTTGAAGAGCCAATCAACTTTGAACTGCACCGGCTAAAGCTGTAAGCCAGTCAGTCTCTCCTTAAAGTCGTTGGTGTTGGGTATTTTGTCCTAGCATGGGGAACGCTGGCTGACCCTGAGGTTATATTTTCACTGTACTTACTTTTATATTTACTGTCTTATTAGGGTGGTTAAAGAATTGATATGAAGTTTCCTTTAAAATGAGTTGTTTACAATGAGACAACTTGAAGAAAACATTATGGTGATGAAGAACAAGCAGATTCTAAGATAAGAATAAGGGGGGCACTGAGGGGATGGCTCAGGGGGCTGGGGAGATGGCTCAGTAGAAAAAGTGCTTCCCTGGCAAGTGCAAGGGTCTGAGTTCAATACCCAGTTCCTACACACACACACACACACACACACACACACACACACAAAAAAAAAAAAAGATTTAAGATAAGAATAAGGAAGAGATCAGGGGGATGATGCCTAATGGATGGGGCTGATACTCATTCAATATTTCATATACTTGGAAATTAACATTGAGTTTTCCTGTAGTTGTCGCTTCAAAATACATCCAAACAATTTTAAAGTAGTAGGACCACAGCGGCACTCTATGTGTGCAAGATATCTTATTGAAATTCTTCTGGTTTCCAAATATCTTCTAAATATAACAAATCAAACCACCCCCTTCCAAAATCTGTAATTAGTCCACCTGTGTGCACACAGGATTTGAAATCTCCTGTCTCTGCTGTCAGCTGTAATCAACTCTTCCCTAGAGTTCTTGTTTTCCAGATTTACTCAAGGCCCCGTGACTTCTATCAGCAATTTATTTTTCTTTGGAAATCTAGCCTAGTTAGAAGACTCCAGAAGAATTTAAAATTAAACTGTTTTGCTGGTTTCTCTCCATGCAGTGGATGCAATCAAAACTCCTTCTCCTGATTTTTTTCTTGCTTCATTTTTCAGGCGAGAGAGGACTTTTGGGGCCTTTTTTGTTTGTCCTCAGCTCACCCTTCCCCAGCTGTGCTGAGACACCTTTTCTCATTAGTTTCAATTCATTCTTTAGCCTTGGCATGTTGTCGCTCCACAGCCCGCAATACTGCAATTTGGGATGTGTTCCCAGAGTTTGTGAGTCATGCTGAAAGAGAATAGAGAATTCACAGAGGGACTGCTGAGGGGGACCTACCGCTGGCTCTGATTTTGCCAACCCTGGGACAGGCGAGATGGCCCCAGGCAATTCCAAGCTTGTAGTCTGAGATTTTTCTGTTTTCTTTTCTTGAACTAATGCCTCTCCCATAAGTGTCACTGAGGCAACCTCTGACTGTGGCTTTGTGTTTCTCCCATTAGAAAACAATAATGCCTATTGCACTTAGAAAAGATATGTTTTGGAAATACAGGATGATCTCTTTTAACTGAAGTAAATGACACTCAATTTCAAGAAAGAAGTGAAGTGATATGGCATTAGAAACTTCACATATAACTAGAGCCATTTGTTGACATGTTTTCTGCATTGTAATACTTTTGCTTGTTATTTACATTGGAGGAAAAAGGGTCAATAACAGTAAGGGAAAGTATGAGTTGGGAGCAAAGCAGATCTTTTCAGAAATGAAAAAAAAAATCCTTGATTATTTTTGGTATTAAAGTCCTGACTTAGTTACTTTTCTCTCATTGCTTAGACAAAGATTGAAGGAGGAAAGTTTTATTTAGCTCGCAGCTTATAGAGGTTTCATTCCACACTTGGCTCCAGGGCAGGGTGGCTCATGGCAGAGGGACCACAGTTCATGGAAACAGAAGACAGCAAAAGCAGCGAGAAAGAGCAAAATGGGAACGCAGGCCTCTTCCGCCCCTTTATCTCGTCTAGCCTGCCGGGACTCGGGTGGTGCAGTCCGGCCTGCGCGCTGGTCCAGCCATCACTGACCCGGTCACGAGTCTGGTAACCTGCATCCTAGCACCGCACCACGAGTCAGGCACACATTCTCGATTCCACCGCCCCTGAAAACGGCCTGCCCCCTTGATTGCATGAGACTTTGGAGCGGACATCGAGGCACAAACCATAGCAGGGCTTTTTGTGGCTTTTGTGTTTAACTCCGTCTTTTCTTTTAGAACATTTTGCATAAAATTTCCAGTGTTCCACATAGAATGCATGTTTTTTTCATTCAGTTGTCAATAGTAAAGCTCGAAATTAGACCAGGCATCCTTAGAACACAGCACAGAGATTTTTTTTTTTTATTCCTTCCACAGTCTTATCCACTTCTCCTTGGGTTATAATTAAGGGCTTCTTAAGAACATACAATCAGTCAGAAAAGTTCCCAGATAAGTCTCGCTTCTGTGTTAATTTGATCATGCAGCCTCTTTTTTGAAACAGTTTTATTAAAGTATAACAGATATACAAAGAATTGTGAATGTTTAGTGTGTACAATGTGATGAATTCAGACATTTATGAAAACAACACAATAAAGATAATTTTTTTAACCTAGAATATCCCAAAGATTCTGTGTGTGTGTGTGTGTGTGTGTGTGTGTGAAGAATACTTAGCATCTACACTAAAAATACATTAAAAATAAAGAAATAATGTTTAGCATGAAAATGATCTTCATAACAAATATGTCATTAACTACAGACACTAAATTTAGAACTGATCCATTTAGCACAACAAACTCTATACGATTGAACAGCAACTCCAATTTCCCCACCCTTTACTGTCCTGGGCTCTCAAAACCACCATTGTACTAATCCTTTATGAATTTGATTATTTAAAGGCTCATACATCAGAGGGCTTGGATCCTTCTCTAAACTCATGTGTTTTGGTGTTATGTTGAGCTGTAGGGGACTCAAGTCAAGAATTTCTGACATTGCCAGTGAAGCTGAAGACCCAATACTATTATGGACTACTGAACTCTTTTAGAATATTTTGCTGAGTTTACACACCTATAGTATTTACATGATGGAACTTAACCAAAAAAGGGGATACAGATGAATATGCATTTGTATCTGTGTATTCAAAGTGGATAGGATAGATATATAGTTTCATTCTCTTAATGAATAGAGAGATTTGTTCTAATAGTGTTCGTAAATAGGATATCAAGTCCACATCTTGTACAGCAATTAACCACTAGGAAGAATGTATGCAATGTGTTAATTATTGAAATTGTTCTACAAAAAAGTAAATAAATAAATAAATAAACTCAAAAAAAAAGGCTCATAGAGGTGGATTTGTGCAGGATCTATCCTCACGTGACTGGCTTTCTTCATTGGGCCTACTGTTCTCCAGGTTCTTCCTTGTTATAAGAGACACGATCGCCTTTTTCTATTTAAGCCTGAGTACCATTCCATAAAATGGAATTAAGCAAAACTCACAATAAGTGATATTCTACAGTCCATGTTTATATAATGATTCTAATAAGATTATACATTGTGATTTCTCCTAGGAAGGTAGAGCAATGGCTGCTTGGTCAAGAGTAAGTCTGAGGGCTGGGGAGATAGCTTGGTAGCATAAACACCTGCCTTGCAAGCAAGCCAAGGTCCTGAGTCCCACCCCCCACCGTGGTACTGCATACTATGCCGGTCCCCTGAGCCCTGTGTGTGCCACGCTGGCCCGGAAAGCAGGTGTAGTGGTGCACACCTGCACTCCCAGAACTGGGGAGGATGAGACAGGAGGATCACTATGAGTCTGAACTGCATAGTGAGACCCTGTATTAATAAAAAACTAAAAATAAAATAAGTAAGTTTGAACAGGAAAAATAGATATATCTGCTCACTTATAAGTGCTTTCCAGAGTTGTCACAAGCGCGCCAGTCAGTGCTGGGGAGATGGCTCAGTAGAATAAGTGCTTCCCTGGCAAGTGCAAGGGCCTGAGTTCAATCCCTGGTTCCACCAAAAAATAAAAAATAAAAATAAAATGAATAAATAAAATAAAAGAGCTCCGATCCTCAAGAAGCCTTATGCATTTAGGTCTGCTCTCCCCAGATAGCGATTCTCAATTCTAGCATCACTATTGCCTTTGGTCTAGAGCATTCTTCCCTGTGGCCTCTGTCAGGTGTGTTATAGGATGTCAGCAGTATCCCTAACTTCTATCCACTAGACACCAGTAGCACCCCACCCCAAAGGTGTGTCAAACACAAATATCTCCATACAGTACTGCATGTCCTCTGGGGGAAAAATCGCCCCCTCTTTTCCAAGAGGCCCCCATTTTCTCCTGGAGACCCGAGGCGTTCACTGCTCCTGGAATGGTGACCTGAGAATCTCAAACCTCTCGTTACTGCAACTGTGAGCCTTTTAGCACATGAAATTTCTCACGTAATACACACGCCTGTAATTCTTCGAGGACTCCAGAGACCCACGGGAGGATCTCTGCTGCCAAGTGTGGCATGAGGACCTGCCTGAGTTGACCTCTGCCAGTCATTCCTGGGGCTCCCCAAGCACTTGTTCCCGGCATGCCTCATAGATCGTGGTTTTCGGGAAGCCAGCTCTGTGCTCTCAGACTGATGACGCGGCTTTGCTTTTCCTCCCCTCTGCCTCCACCACCTGCTGACCTCGGGAAGCACTCCTACTCACCCATCTGGTTTGCCCTTCAGTGCCACATCCTCCATAAAGCCTTTCTGTTTTAAGGGACTTAAAGTACTCCTCCTTGGGCATTCCCTGGATCCCTTGTGCCAGCTCTCTCATACTAATTACCTCTATGCATTCTACTTGCCATCTTATATATTGTCCTTGTCCAGACCTTGAGAAAGTCAGCAATATGTTTTCTTCCAGCTGTTTATACACAGCTTTGTGTGTAGTGTATTGCATAGAACAAATAAATAGACCTTCCTGCCCTACACCAGTGCAGCTTTTGCTTTCTCTTCCCCTCTTGCTGCATTATTAAATCCTCTGGGTTGTGGAGTCTTCTCAGGGGCTGTCATTCGTGGCCTACCTCAGTTCTTCCCTGTGGCTGGTACTGTTCTAATAATTTAATGCTCCACACATCACATGCTAGCAGTCAAAGTGTAAACAGCCTTTCTATTCATTAACTAGGGTTGCTCCGGCTACCCAGCTTGTTTCTCTTGAATACTGTGAAGCGAGCTTCTTGATTCTTTCCTTTCTTTGCTCTTCTGTTGTCCTTATCTTTAAACTCATCCTAAAGCTGTGGCAATTCCACACCACGTTTCACATGTGTCTTTCCTAGAGATCCTTTTATCATACATGTTCAGTCTTGCAGCGCTATAGGTGGCAGAGGACATGCTACTCCTGCCCCTGGGGTGCTTTTTTTCTAGAAGGTACCTTGTTGTAAACAGCAGAAGCAAAGAGATACAACAGCCATTGGAGTAAATGCTGTGCCCAGACATGCCTGGGAACAGGTTAAAAAGTCTCTTTATGGTAGGGAAATTTGCTGAATAATTAATACATAAGAAATATTGGGAGTGCCTGTCATTGTGGTATTCTGAACACAGGCTGCTTGTCATGACATGCCAGTTACTGCTAAGATGTCTCTCGGGTAGGTGGATGTTCAAGAAGAAGGGGGTGGTGAATGAAAGCAAGAGACAGGAAAAGGAATACTGTGGGACAGTCCTGCTTCAAGGTTGTATATGGTGAGATTTTTGGACTTATGTGCAAACATGAGAAGCATAGAATTCTTTATCCTATTGTTAAAATATAATCTAATTTTTAAATGTTCTTTATCATATTATGTAGGGACTTAAGGTTCAACATATCAATACTTGATGAAAAATACCTGTTCCTTATTATGCCTAAGATGTTTGAAATGTAGTGAAATAGTGAGGTTAAGCTTGATAACGTAAATCGTTTGAGAAAAGATTGTCTTTCCAAGGGTTGAGTAGCAAGGCTCTGTTTTGTTAATATGATCAAATCTTAAGAATCCCTTCTACCCTGAGACATTCCTTGGTGGCCAGGAAGCACCTTCTAGTCCCACTGTGGAGCTGACGGCCTTCAGTAGACGGGGAGACCACATGCACCATGGTGCCTTCTCATTACAGCAGCTCCTGTTTCCTCCATCTGCGCTGTGTTTTCAGATGTTTACATTTTCTCTTTCCCTCATTCCATGATAACAAAATGGTGAAAAATAGAAATGATTGCTTTGTTTCATAGGTGGAGAAACCTAGGGTCAGAAGATCAAGTAAAATACGCTATGGCACTCTTAAGATTCATCTGGCCTTTCTGAATCCCAGATCCTTGAAATCTCCCAAGGCACACTTTGTTTCTTTGTAACAAACCATATCTGTCTTCATGTGTCCTCTAAGCATTGAGCAACTCTGTTGTTTCCCACAGAGGGCAATCACACACACACACACACACACACACACACACACACACACCCCTCTAGTACTTCAAGCCCCTTTGAGTCAGTGTCTGTGTCATCTTATGTCCCCTCCCGTATATAGGAGTGTCCTACACAGAGTTTGACAAGTATTTATCCTGTTGCTTTGTGTATTCTTGCTGGACAAGAAACTACAAATAATATGGGCCATAGGTAGCTACCTTCCTGAAGTAAGAAGCAGACATGAGACAGTATGGGCAGAAAAAGAGAGCAAATTTTACAGATCCACTTCAGAGTCTCCCCAAGATAAAAGAAATTAGGACAATTTCCCAAACACCACACTCTGCTTAAAGCTGAGAGCTAAGCAGTGCTCTTCAGAATGCCCCAATCATATTCCACCCTGACATTCTTCATTTCTGGAGCACTGCATTCATTCGCCTTTTTAAGAGGAGTTTATTTTCATGTGTGTTTTCTCCTTGGAGTTGTGAGCTCTTCTCCCCTGGGCTTTCTCTAGGGCAAACTCTTCAGTTTGGGAGAAAAGTGATTCTACACTGAGTGTTATATTGGCTTCTGGCAGACAGTGCAGGTTAGTACAAACCTGGGGCCATTTTTTAAAGTATCATCTTCTCATATCAGTATACATTTTAACCTGAACCTGCCTACCTATAAAACAGAGAAGGTAGTTTTATTTCACTAACTGGCTAAACCAAAACAAATAAGCTTTCATGCCTTCTCTCTAAGCTAGAGAATTTTTTTCCTTACGCTATGTTTTTTTGAGGAAACAAACTTTCGTCTCTATAGGAACTCTGTTCAGGTCTCCCCAGCAGCCTCTGTCAAGTGTAAGGCCTTTTTTCTCTTCCTGTGGTGTCATTTACACCACAGTCCTTCCATCACTAGATCTTGTAATTCATTTCCCCATCTCCCGGGACAGCTTCAGGCAGTTCTTGTTCAGAGTGTCCTTGGCTTGGCTTCTGGGAATATCCTTTACGGCTCAGCTATATAATTAAAATGGTTCTGTGGAAACGCGCTGCCTTTTCAGCATCAGCCAAGGAAACACCTGCTTCCCACAGCAAGACTTCCGCTAACTCCCCGAGTGTGACTGCACCTCCGAGCCAGTGAGGTCACACTGGGGAAAATCTGTACCCAAATCACACCCTACGTGATACCACATAGGCTACCAAAGAGAACCAAGAGCATTCAGAGGCAAATCCATTTGACAGTTCCAATGAGTCAGAGGATCAGTGCCAAGCCCTCTATGTGGTGTAGAGACATTCTTGCCACATACATTATTTCCGATGAAGCTTTACCTTGGGAAGTTTGAGTCTTTTAGCCCCAGAGTCAAATCAAGGGTCAACAATTAAATGTTGCTCTTTAATGACCTCACATTGAAGATACCACTTATTACTAGGAGTTATTTTAGCATGTTTGAAAGTCCATGTTACACAATTTTGAGATGAATTTGACCTTTTTGTTGGGTGCATGTTAGATTAACTTGAGGGCTAGTAATATATATTATATCTTAACTTTCATGGGGAAATAGTCACTCACATTCTTAAAAATAAGTATGCATTAAATAGCCCTTTAAATGAAAAAAAAAAATCAAAGGAGGTATTTACAGCAGAATATTTTATCCAGAATTTCCATGCATTTTATAGAGGGAGGGGGTCTTTAATGATCACTAGTATAAAATATTTTCATAGTCTCTTTGTACTGGAGTGTAAGGCACAGAAGGGCATGGATAACATCTATCTAATCTAGTGTTGCTTCCCAAGAGCTTGGTTAGTTCTCGACACAATGTGTGGTCATTTTAATAAATCTCAAATGAGTGAATAAATGACTTAGAAGTAGAAGAGTTGGATCCTCTATGAGGCTTATTGCCATAAATATATTACCTAAATCCATTCATGCAATATCTAACATTGGGAATTAAGAGTGAAACAATGTCGCCTTGTGTACATGGGTCTTAGGACATCCTTTCCTGATTTCTCCAAAGACCTCTTGGATTTTATAACATATCAAAACTACATATAATTTTATGCACATAGAAGTGCTGCATGACTGTGTGCACAGTGCTTCTCTTAACATTCCATCAATGTTACTGCCTGCAGCATTAATTTCTAACTCCTCAGCCAAGAAATCAATGACTTGAAGAGCTGGTCCTGCCACTTGCTTTTCAATTTCCTCTTCTGGTGGGTTCCTTGCTTTGTTCTAACCATATTGCAATTTCCTTAACCACAGTTTCATGCCTTTGATTATTTACTTGTTTCTTCACTGAAGTCAATTTTCTTCAATCTTCAAGGATGAGAACAAGTTAAAATGACATCTAACCCAGAAGAAATTCATCTCCTGTTAGTTTAATAGTGCATCAACAATGTTACTATTGTTATAATTATTAGGAGTTGTGCATAGAGCAGTCGCTGAATATACCCAGAGACAGATAGCTAGATAGAGAGACAGAGAGAGAGAGAGAGAGACAGAGAGAGAGATAGAGACAGAGACAGAGACAGAGACAGACAGAGGAAGACACAGGCAGAGAGGCAGAGAGGCAGAGAGGCAGAGAGGCAGAGACAAAAGCAGAGAGACAGAGACAGAGACAGAGACAGAGACAGAGACAGAGACAGAGAGGCTAAGCTCTCTTTCTAGGAACAATTGTGCCTGTCCTTCTCTTGCTGATGAATGGGAGCTAGAGTCTGCAGAAGCTTCTTCTTCTAGACACATCCTAGCTTAGCCTCCCAAGGAAAACTTCCAGGGCTCCTCCTAGTTTTGGTGCCCATGGAAATCACCTGGATGTGCCCAACAGAGCATTCTAGATCATTCAAGTGAGTTTTTCATATCTCTGCCACTCGGAATGACACAGGGTGAATCATGAGCTCTCAGGAGCCTGTATCTACCTGTGCAGAGAGGTGAAGAGCTGGCCCTGGGCCTTAGCCCATGCCACATTTCTCATAAAAGTATTTTCATTTGGGAGTCTTCATGCAGTCATCAGAAGCACGTGATCTATGGTTTTCCATACAGTTTTTCAGAAACTGTGAGGACATTTGGCAAAATGTGGGGTCTTAATAAAGCAAAATTAAAAAATAAATGAATAATAAAGGAACTGGTCTCTAATATTTTACTCCTCATACTTAACTGTATGCTTGACAGACTCCAGAAGAAGAAAAAGAAAAAGAAAGCATGAGAGCAGAAGTCAACCTCTTTAGTGCTATGTGTGCCCCTGGCAAGAAAAGAAAGTCCTACAGATATTGGCACTTCCTGGCAGAAGCAAATCTGGACACGGTTCAAAAGTGTTGCATCAAGGCAGAGAGCTGGCTTTGTTATCACCTGGCCAAGACTCAAAGACCAGCTCCCCCTCGTTAGCCTTAACTTTATGAACCACCTTAGCATAAAATTTACCTGGTTCTCTAAGCAGCTTGGTAAACTCTAAAACTGCACATTTTCATCTGGAACTGAGAGAGAATCCTAGTTCCCACCCCACAATGACTAAATTAATTCACATTAAATATTTAACATACTGTGTCACTTGTACTGATGGCTCAATGAATGTGAGGTTATTTTGTGAGACTGAGATTAAATGGAAAATAACAAAATCCCAAATATGTTTATGGGCCATCCCTTTTGCTTCCAAAGACCAATATGCCCTGAATGTGTTGTTCCCAGGGCAGCTGTTAGATCAGTGTTTTGTAGAGAATTATTTTTTTTTCTATTTTTAGGGAAGGGTCTACAGGGTGTTCAGGGTCTTACTACTAGATTGGACTCGAAGTTGTTCTCCTGCTTACAGCCTCCCAAGTGCTGAGATAACAGGTGCATACCATGCCCAGGTTCTAGATAAGTGTTAAAGGGTTTTATAAATTTATTTTCCAGGTGCTGGAATGACAGAGATGTCAGCTTTCACTGGTTAGCTGGTTCCAGGTTATCACTGCCCAGTAGGCTCCACAGCCACTTCCTCTTGGGAGCCCCTTGTATCTGTGCCTCTGCCACCGAGGGGAATCTCTCTTTGGAGCCCCTTGTCTGTACTGCTGTTGAGTGATTCACAGGAATCCAGAAATAACCGGACCCAAATTCCTTACTCATTTCTTTGTGGAACTCCTGTTTAAACCCATTTATATTTGAGTATCTGTCTAGCGATCTTTATAGTTTTTCCAGCCCAATTTGCTTCTGTTAGAAAATGTTTTCTGAATTCCACAGTAAATTAGGGGAAGCAGAGAATAGAAACACACTTTAGAAGGATGGATGAATGTTCCATTGAACCCACAATAACTTATTAAGTTCACAGTATACATAAAATACATTTACAGTGACATAATTTACTAGCGCTACATTTTGCATTGCAAGTCTTCAGTATTCCACCCACATTATGGGCTAAGTAAGTTTTTGTAGCTGGTTCAATCTTCATTCATAGCATAAATAGCAAAAATAAATACATTTGTGGCATAAAATCATTCCAAGTTTTAAGTGACTGTTGCAAATTGAGCTTTGGAAGCATTTGGCAAAAATTAAATTGAAATCTGTTCATGCATTCTCTTAAGTATTTATCCTTAAATTATCTCTGATTTCCTTTAGGTAATTAAAAACTACTCTGGTTCATGATCAATTTAACTGTCACGTACATTACTGCTAAAATGTTTACAGTCCTTTGCACGGTGGCTTAACAGTGGTCACTGATTACAAAGAGTTTTGCAAGGACAGATATTTCACAATATATGTTCTCTTTCTTAGTCTTTAAAGACTTCCAGTATGCAAAGTTGGGATTGTCTTTCCCTTCCCCACCTCAGACAAAACATTATGTTCTGTCTAGATATGGTTTTTAAATTTTGGCTTTGGTACCTGATAGCTGTGTGACCTTGGAAAATTTCACCATTTATCTCTCTTCTCAGTTGTTGCTGAGCTATGAAAATGTCTCATATGCTCATTGAGCCTGTTAAGTGAGATAATGTATGAAACCGGTGTGTAAACTGTAAGGCATTCTACCAGGTTTAGGCATCATGATGGTTATTGCTATTATAATTATCAAAGTCTTTAGATTTCTGACATTAGCATAAACTTTGCAGGACTTTTTCTCCCAGTACAAGCAAAACGCAAAGCTAGAATTGCATAAGTAACACAGCCTTTTATTTTATAGTGATAAAGGAAGCATTATATGAAAAAATATTTTAATGAATGTCCTGTGTACTAGTAACTGATTTTATCTTTCATTTATGACAAGTTGTGCAAACTAGCATACCTTTGAGAATTTATTTTTGGTATAGAATAAAGAACCAGTTTCATTTGGTATCACTTCCTTCCATGATTATTTTACTGGCAGTGACTTCATATTTATTTGTTTTCTTCTCATTAGAGATCAGTTTGCTGCAGGAGGTCTCCTTTTGGACAATCCTGCTTAGAGCGTGCTTCATCTTTTCTATGTGTGCCAAGCAATTTTTCAAATTTTCTTTTCATATAACAGTATTCCATAATGAAGGGAGCTATAATTGATTGATCCCTCCTTGCCTTGTTTCACAAAACACTTCAGGAAGCTCTGTGGCTAAAATTTGTTCACTCTGAGTTCTGATGGGTGTGTTTCTTTCTCTCACCTCCTAACCTCTCATCTTTTAAGCAAAAGCTAGTGTATCTTGCTTAAAATTGGACTGTAGAATTTATCAGCCATTGTGTACAATGTGTAAGTCTTTGCATTGCTTTGTGTAAGTCCTGTTACACAAAATATGAAAAAATATTTTAATGAATGTCCTGTGTACTAGTAACTGATTTTATCTTTCATTTATAGAATGTCCTGTGTACTAGTAACTGATTTTATCTTTCATTTATAGACTCCGTCTACATCCCCCTTCCAGGAATTCAAGAGCACTTGAAGTCTCCAGCAGGGACCCTGAAGCCCTCACAGAGCCTCCGTTTCCCATAGCGTGCTGTTAGCTTAAGATAGGTCAGTCTAAAAGGTAAGAGACTCTGCAAAGAATAATGACACTTGTTTGGGACTAATAGGTACTTCAAAGGGAACCACAGAAGTTTAGATAAGGTGAATTTTTTAAAGAGAAAATGAGGAGAATTACATCAGATGCTCAGTAATAATAATCTGTGGCCACGTGGTCAATGATAAACATGATGTTAGTCTCAAGCTGAAGAATTACAGGGAGAAGTCTTTCTAGAAGTGCTTGCTATTCTGCTTTAAGCTGTGGGGTGTCTGGGTAAACTTCTGGTTCTAGTGGAGTCTTCCATGATAGTTGCCGTCAGGCAACCATGTAAGAATCCTTCTGCATCACCTCCTGGTTTTATTTATTTTCATTATTGTTGACACAAGTGACTCCCTCTTGATCTGATAACGTTGGCATTCCCTTCACACAGAGTCTCTGTTGCAGGGAAGCCCACTCAGGGCCTTAGAGCACATTAATGCTCAGGTCTAGCTGTATGTGTTTCTGCTCCGCCTTCTGTCCCACATGCCCTTGGCTCATCTTCCTGGCCTTTCTGTGCCCCAGGTCAGGTCCCTTGGGTGCTAAATACAGCCATGCCTCAGCACCTCATCACTTGCTGTTTTCTGTATCTGGTTTAAGTCTTCCCCAGATATCCTCCTAATGTGTGACCTTACTTCTTTTGGAATCTGCTCGGATGTCACAACATCAGAGAGACTTTCCTGTACAAACACCACACTGCTCTGTCACACACACACACACACACACACACACACACACACACACACACACACCTTGCCCTTACTTTTCCTCAGAGAACTTACGCCCTCCTGATAGTATATGTTCATCTGTCCAAATACTACCGCTCTAGCTCTCCACACAAGGGCAGGAAGCACTTGAGAGCAAAGATGTGATGAGTTTATTTCTCTAGCCATTTTGTCAGGTCTCATTGATAGCCAGTGAGTCGGGGAGATGAAGGTGACAGCACAATCCTGAGGCTTTGGTCAACATGTGCTGCGTACTGCCAAGCTCTTCTTCTTCTTCTTCTTCTTCTTCTTCTTCTTCTTCTTCTTCTTCTTCTTCTTCTTCTTCTTCTTCTTCTTCTTCTTCTCCTTCTCCTTCTCCTTC
>NW_004524730.1:1288282-1294579 GCF_000260255.1 Octodon degus | reverse complement strand
TTTTAGGGAAGGGTCTACAGGGTGTTCAAGGTCTCACTACTAGATCGCAATCAAAGTGATCCGCCTGTTTACAGCCTCCCAAGTTCTGGGATTACAGGCTTGCACCACCATGCCCAGTCTCAATTGCCATCTCAGCACACCCCGGGGGCAGAGCTGACATGGCAGGCCTGGGATGGCTCTCCTGGCCCCTGCACCTGCTTGCAGACACTGTGATCTGCTGAGCTATTTGGCCAGCCCAAGTTCTGCTTCTTAAGTTTCAAATTCTGCCATATTTCTCAAGGAAGCTTCCTTATAAAAGCCAAATTCTAAGACTATCCCGTGAGATGCTAATTTAAGTCTAGTGAGAATTGGTGTTTTAGAATAAGCTTCCCAGTTAATTATGAGGTTTGGGAAGCATTTTTAGACTACAATGGAACCAAAAGAACAAAAGAGGGGAGGCACAATGGTTAAAAATAAGTTTACAAAGTTCTGAATTATATATCCCAAGTTGGGAAACCACAATGTGTGTGGAATAATAAAGGGCACTAGGATTAGGGTGAAGTACACTCATTGACTTGACGTTTTGAATAAAATATGTTCAAGGAATGACGCGCAAGATTTGTGAGGACACATGGTGTTGTGTGGTTTGTATCTAGATGTTCCTTCTGAGCCTCACGTGCACGCAGGGCTTTCTCAGATGTGTGTGATTGACTTGTAGTGCGGTGTGGGGTCAATGGTGTTGAGATTAAGGCTGGGCGCTTGCTGGATCAGTCCACTGATTGAACTGGCCCCATTCTAATCCCAGTAGACTGGATACAATATAAGGGACACACAGAATCTTGTTTTAGTCTGTCTTGTTACTTTTGATCTCTTTCTCCATCATGAACTATTGCCCTCTACCATGTCCTCCACAGACTGTAAACAAATAAGCTTTTTCTTGTTTAACCTTGGCTGTCAGATATTTTGTCTCAGCAACTAGAAAAGTAGCTAAGACACATGGTTTCAACTCAGTTTGTTACATATCAAAAAGTGTTATTATTGGTTATACATCTATCTTCATTTTATCTTTCAGAGTGTTCGTAAATTTTCACTTCTCAGCTTAGAGAGAGAGTCCCGATTGTCCTGATTCCTTTCTGGCATTTGATACCAATATTGTGGGGGTTGTGCTCATTCCCATAGATGTGCAGTGGTGTCTCCCTGTCTTCAGCCACATTGCCCCATAGCAAATGATATTGAGCATCTTCTCACAAGCTTATTTGCTGTATGTATATTTTCTTTGGTGAGGTGTCTGGGTGTGTGGATCTTTACTCACTTTCCAAGAGGGTTATTTGATGTTCATTGTTGAAGTTTAACTTTTCCTATATGTTCTAGATGGAAGACTTTCATTGGATATATGATTTGAAAATATTTTCATCCAGACTGTACACTATCTTTTCATTGTCTTAGAATAAAACAGATAAGACTGCATAACTTTATGGTTAACATTTCAGTCTGTGACTCATTTTCAAATAAATTTTGTGTGAAGTATGATGCACACGTGCACATTCATTCTTTTGCATGTAAATATCCAATGATGCCAACATCATTTGTGGGAAACACTGTGCTTTCCCTATTGAGTTGCTTTTACAGGTTCATTAAACTGAAAGAGTTTATCTTCTCTATTTGAGTCTATTTCTGTGTCCTGTGTTCATTTTCACTGATTTATATGCCATCCTTTTGCCTATACCACACAATCTTTAATTCTTGACTTAATTTTCTTGTTGCTGAGCCTAAATATTTAACACTCAAAGTTAAAAAAGGAAAAGTTTATTTTTTTTCAGTTTTTTTGGTACGTGAAAAGATATTTTATTATTTAACTATTACCATATAGTATTAGTGTATTTCTTCCAGTGGTAAACTGCGCACAGGATACCATTTCTCTTCAGTTCTCCCATGAATTTCAGTATCACCTTTCTTTTGGAGGATTCAGTTTCATACGCCGTCTGTGATACTGCCCGCGAGGATACCAACGATGCTTCGTCGTGAAGAACATTTTGCTAAGTTGCTCTGTCATGCGTCCTTACTCAAGGAATTCACTTTCATTCTCTTCTAATCTGGTTTTGAGCACTTGGTCATGGATTTCTTCAATATTATGGACAGGATCTGGCTGAGGCACAGGTCTGGTGTGTTCATATGGAACGTCCACAGAAGGGTGGTAGCACGCTGTTGTCCTGCCATCAGATGTCCAAGCAAGCTCTGCTTTGCAGTTATAGTCATCAGGAAGAGAAGAATACGTAGATTTACAGCAAACATGAGATAAAGCTCCATTTTGGATGGGAAGTAAATGCTTCAAGGAATATCGCCCATTTTACTGCTGCCGCCACATGAAAAAACTTATGAGGTGATATGAAAAAAGATGTGGGAGACACCACCTGTACTTCTGGGCACTAATCTTCATTCCATTTATGGCACTCTCTGGTATAGCCGATGTGCTCTTTCATTAAATCGCTAGGCTGCCATCTTGCCCAGGAAAAGTTTATTTTGGCTCACAGTTTGTAGAAACTTCACTCTGGAGTTGGCTGGCAGAGGGGCACCATGGAGCAGAAGTAGTTCAGGGAGAACAGAAGACAGCAAGCAGCAAGCAATGCACGAGCAACAAGTGACAATCGCAGCTATGTTCGGTCCTTTTATAGTCTATCTAGGGCAGGTAGCACTCACACCCAGAACTATGTTGAACCCATCAGTGGGCTAATTTGGGAAGCTCACACCCAGAACCTCAGCATCACACACTCCAGATCTAGCTATCTCTGAAAAAGTCCCACCTATAACCTTATAAGCCTGGTGTGGGGGAACCTCTAGACACAAGCCATAACACTGCTGTGTTATGGGCACATCTAATGGTTGCTCAGAGGGCTAACTTTCATGTCACGAGATTTTAAAGGGTGACTGAGGTCTGGGTGAGATGCTTAGAGAATTTCAAATGGTTTTCACAGTGCTGTATCCTTAAAGGCTGACAGTGTTGATGATCCTCACTTAATTAAGAATGCAGAGGCCAGCATCGATGGCTAAGAAATGGGAGTCTGTGATTTACATTGCTTTACTGGCTTTGCTTTTCATAGTTGCCCTGTTTGTGAAACCTTTTTGTTAATTCTGATACCAAAATGGAGTTAAAGGAAGATTTATCTTGTTCACAGTGTTTTTTCTTTAATAATTTTATTGAGAAACAAATAGCATAATTGGTTTCAAAACCGATTACTAGCACAGTTTCAATAATTAACACATTGCATACTGTTGTCTTAGTGGTTATTCATTGTACAAGATGCAGACATGAAATCCTGTCCACAAACAAATCTCTATTTTCATTGACTTAAGAGATGCAGCTTTATATCTATCCTATTTTGAATATACAGATACAAAATAGTCGTTCATTTGTATCCCCCTTTTTTGTTTAGTTTTGTCAGAGAAGGATATTCCATTATCATTTAAATATTGTAGGTGCATGAATTCAGCAAAATAATCCCATATAGTCTAGTGGTCCATAATAGTAGTGGGTTTTCTGTAGGACTGGCAGTGTCAGAAGTTGTTGACTTGAGCCTTTTAAAGCTCACCATATTAATATGGCTTTACTTTTTATACTTCGTTTTTATAACTTTTCTGCTGGATGGTTAAGACCAAGACAAAGCAAGACCTCTATAACAAGAAATGGAACTTTTGTATCTGATAAGGTCAGTCAGATCCCCTCAGGATTTACCCTGAAACCCTGTACCACAGTTTGTAGATCCTTTGTCAGCGTCAGCCATGTGGATGAGTCATGGCCATTGCTTGACCCATTTGTTCTCTGTGAAAGCCTGAGAGAATGTTGTCAGACAATATTGATTTAAGGGATAGACCTCATAATTTCTAGTGCACTCAGGTTTTTGAAGGAAGCCACTGGTAGACATACTTTTATTTAACTTGATAGTTAGAAAATTAGGTATGGGAATCTCCAAATACATATATATATATATATATATATATATATATATATATGTTTTTCTTTTTTTTTTAATTTTAGGGAAGAGTCTACAGGGTGTACAGGGTCTTACTACTAGATCAGACTCATTGTGATCCATTGGTTTACAGCCTCCCAAGAGCTGGGATTACAGGCTTGGGCCATCACACCCAGTCTCAATTGCTGTTTCAAAGTGCCCTGGGGGCTGGGCCAGCACAGCAGGCCTAGGGATTGAACCTCTATCCCCTGTGTCTGTTTATAGGTGCTTTAATCTCCTGAGGTATTTGGCCAGCCCTTCTGTAAAAATATGTCATACCACAGCAACTATGTTTATAGAAGTGCAATTTGATAGAGTTAAATCTTGGAAACAACCCAAATACCCATCAAATAAAGAATAGATAAAAAAGATGTGGTATTTTTATACAATGGAGTATTATTCAGCTATTAAAAAAATAGCCTTGAGGCTTTTATGGGTAAATGGATGCAATTTGAGGCCATACTCATAAATGAAACAAATCCGACCCACATATGTAAACATCCCAATGTCTGCCTCGTGTAAGAACCTGTAAGAGCAAGTAGGATCTGAAAGGTACGGTGGATATTGTGAAAGGCAGAGAAATTGCTCAAAGGGAAGGAACAAGAGGGATGAGGGAAAGGAGAAAAGAAAGCAAGAAGGGAAAATCTTCACGTATACACATGAAGATTCAGTAATTGTATATACAGTTATTGAATAATTGTACTGGTGATTTCAGCTGGTCTGTTAAAAGGAGCAGTTAATACTTAAATTTTTTTCTCTCATTTTTAATTTCTTATAATTTTTGACCAACTTTACATGCTTATATCTGGTAAACTGAACAACTAAGTTGAAGATAACAGTATGCAATATAGCAACCATTATTGAATACCTATCATTTCACGATACAGTGAAATTCTGTATCGTTTCTCTTTTTTAGGTGGTTTTTTTTTTAATTTTTGTATACTCTTTAAAAATTATTATTCTTCAGCTTCCTGCTACCCTTCACTGGCGAGACCTGACAGTCCCAGCCTAAGCGCAGCGTGGGTGAGACCCTCGCCCACCCCCTTGGGGTCACCCCCACCACTCCGCAGCACCCCCACCCCCACGCCGCCTGCCCACTGAGAATTTCTGCCGCATTCTGGGGACCCCCAGATCCATCCCTAACCCAGGCCCGGTGAGTGCGTGGGAGAGCTTCCTCTCCCCACTACTCCACCTTGTCCCCTCCAGACTCAGCTCAGGCCTGGCATACAGGCCTGGGGAGAAAACCTTCAGTTGCAATCACTGCAGAGAGAGTAGGGTACAAAGCCACCCAGCTAGTCTAAGAGCAGAACATCTTGCCAGAGGGGCACAACAGGATCACTCCCAAGGGCAGCAGCAGGAAGGAGCTCAGCACTGCAGCCAGACCCAAGCCAGGCACAGCTGGATAAATCGAAACTTTGTACATCTGCACCTGAATTTCAGTAGGTGCTAAGGTTATAACTGCACCAAAGCTCTACAACAAAGGTCAGAAAACAGTGCCACACAAAATGACAATGAGAAGGAGCACAATGCAATCTCAGACCCCAAGCCCACCATGACAAATGCAGAGGACATTAACACAGAACAAATTGGGAACCACACAACTGAAAGCAATGAATCAATGGCTTCTGAAATAAAGCAACAACTGCAGAAAGGTATAGAGGACTCAGACTGGAAATGAAAAAAAGAAATCCCTGAATTAATAGCATCCACAGTAACATATGGAGGAAACCCAATACCCACCCAGAAAAAGTGCAGAGGACACTATCTCAGCTGAAATGTATGAATTAACAGCATCAATAGTAAATAAGCAACAGAGGAAAGTTATAGAAAATTCAAAGCATAATTTTTTTCTACTAGCTCAGCTCAAGTGTATGAATTCATAGAATCAATAGTAAATAAGCAACAGCAGAAAGTTATCGAGGAACTCAGAGGGGAATTCTTTCTTGAAATAAAAAAAGAATTCTCTGAACTAATAGCATCTGAAGTAAAGAATCAACTACAGAAATATAGGGAGGAAACCCAATCTGAAGAAAACACTGCAATAAAAGAATTAATAACTGCTTCTTAAAAAGATATTGATAAAAAAATAGAAGAGATGAGATGACGGATTCCTTGAATGAGCAATACAGGAAAGAAATGGATCACATGTAGGAGAGTCAAAGAGATATAGAGGAAAATAAAATCTCAATCAAAAGCTTGCAAAACCGTTTAAGTGAAAATGAAGACAAAGTTTCAGATCTTGAAGATGCTGGTGCAGCTAGGGAAAAGGTAAGAAAGGATCTCTTAAAAACAACTAGGATGCAGGAAAAAA
>NW_004524730.1:1285413-1287155 GCF_000260255.1 Octodon degus | reverse complement strand
TGGATTAGGAAACAAAATCCAACAATATGCAGTATACAAGAAACACACTTAACTCATAAAGACATTTATAGGCTGAAAGTCAAAGGATGGAACAAAATACTACATGCTCCAGCACCTCAGAAAAAAGCAGGGGTAGCAATTCTATTCCCAGACAGTCTCAACGTCAAACCAACAATGATCAAGCGAAATAAAGAAGGCCACTATATACTGGTTAGGGGAAAAATTCAAGAGGAAGAGGTAACACTCATAAATATGTATACACCAAACACAGGAGCACCCAACTATATAAGGAAAATCTTAATGGACATGAAAAACCTAATATCCAATACCACAATCTTAATAGGAGACTTTAACATCCACTTATTCCAAAAAGATAGGTCAATCAGACAAAAAATTAGCAAAGAAATAACAGAACTGAACCAGAGCTTCAAACAAATGGACTTGGTGGACATATAAAGAGTGTTTCACCCAAACGCAGCTGAATACACATTTTCTCAGCTGTACATGGGTCGGTTTCTAAAATAGGCCATATACTGGTCCATAGGTAATGCTTAAGTATATGCAAGAAAACAGAAGTTATCCTATGAATATTATCTGACCACAGTGCAATGAAACTGGAAGTAAATGACAAAATAAATCAGAAAAACACCTTAGATACATGGAAATTAAACGATACCCTACTCAGCAACCAATGGGTCACAAATGAAATTTAACAAGAAATTCAACAATATCTACAATTCAATGAAAATTCGAGCACAACTTATTGGAATTTATGGCATATGATGAAAACAGTTCTCAGAGGGAAATTCATAGCTATGAACTCACACATCAGGAAAACATTTGAACACCCTAATGCTGCACCTCCAACAACTAGAAAAGGAAGAGCAAACCAAACCCAGATCCCATAGACGGGAATAAAACATAATGATTGGAGCAGAAATTAATTCAATTGAGATAAAGAAAACGGTTCAAAGAATTAATGAAACAAAAAATTGGTTCTTTGAAAGATTAAATAAAATCGATAAGCCCCTAGCTAACCTCATCAAAAAGAGGAAAAAAATTCAAATACAAGCAATAAGGAATGAAAAGGGTGCAAATACCACAGAACTGGTGGAAGTTCAGAAGATTATGAATAGCTGCTTTGAGAATCTTACCTCTCAATAAATAGAAGACACAGAAGAAATGGACAGATTCCTAGAAAGGTACAAATTACCACAACTGAATCGACAAGATATAACCACTCTCAATAGCCCAATAACAGCTAATAAAAATACAAGATATAATAAAAAACCTACTGACAAAGAAAAGACCAGGTCCAGATGGATTGACAGCTGAATTCTACAAGACATTTACAGAAGATGTAGTCCCTACACTCCTCAAACTCTTCCATGAAATTAAAAAGGAAGCAATCCTCCCAAAATCATTCCTGGAGGCAAGTATTATACTGATAACAAAACCAGGGAAAGATGCAACTAAAAAAGAGAACTACAGGCCAATCTCCCTCATGAACATAGATGCAACAATCCTCAAGAAAATCCTAGCAAATAGAATGCAGCAAATTACCAAGGAGATCATACACCATGATCAGGTAGGATTCATCCCAGGGATGCAAGGATGCTTTAATATTAGAAAATCTATCAATGTAGGGGCTGGTGAGATGGCTCAGTGGTCTAAAGCACCTACTTAGAACAAGCTTAGCAAAGCACAGGGACCGCGGTTCAATCCCCCAGCACCACATGCCA
>NW_004524730.1:1264911-1284668 GCF_000260255.1 Octodon degus | reverse complement strand
AAAAGAGATCCTAGAGGATTTCAGAAAATGGAAAGATATTCCATGCTCCTGGATAGGAAGAACCAACATTGTGAAGATGGTCATATTCCCTAAATTACTGTACAGATTTAATGCAATCTCTATCAGACTACCACCAACATACTTCACAGAGCTAGAGAAATCATTCCTAAAATTTATTTGGAACCAGAAAAGACCTAGAAGAGCAAGGGCAATCCTAGGCAACAAAGACAAGGCAGAAGGCATTACAATTCCTGACTTGAAATTATATTACAAGCCTTGTGTGATAAAATCAGCATATAGACCTGAAGATCAATGGAATAGATTAAAAGATGCTGAAGCTCCTACAAACACACTCAGCCACCTTATCTTTGATAAAGGGGCCAGACATACTCACTGGAATAAAGACAGCCTCTATAACAAATAATGTTGGAAAAACTGGCTCTCTACATACTGAAAAATAAAACTTGACCCAGGTCTATTACCATGCACTAAGTTAAAGTCAAAATGGATTAGAGGTCTGAACATTAAAACAGAAACACTAAATCTCCTGGAAAGAAAGTAGGAGCAACTCTTGAAGACATAGAAGTAGGCAAAGAGTTCATGAACAAAAATCAAATCACATGGGAAACATTTGAAAGAATTAACAACTGGAACCTGCTGCTACTGAGAAGTTTTTGCACGTCAAAAGAAATTACCAACAAAGTGAAAAGACAACCCACACATTTGGAAAAAAATCATGACAAGTAAGTATTCAGACAAAGGTCTGCTCTCTAGAATTTATAAAGAACTAAAAAAACAGTAGGGCCCCAAAATTTAAAGACCCAGTCTAGAAATGGGAATCTGAGATGAACACACACTTCTCAGAGGATGAAATTAAAGAAGCGAATAAATATCTGAAAAAATGTTCCACATCACTAGCCATCCATGAAATGCAAATTAAAACAACATTGAGATATTATCTCACCCCACAAAGGATGTCTATCATAAAAAAATCACCCAAAAACAAATGTTGGAGAGGCTGTAGGGAAAAAGGAACCCTTCTCCACTGCTGGTGGGAATGTAGACTGGTGCAACCATTATGGAAATCAGTGTGGAGACCCCTTAGAAAACTTGGATTGGAAATTCCATTTAATCCAGCTATTCCTGTACTGGAATTTTCCTGGAAGATCTGAAAACATCATATTACAGTGATATATGTGTGCCTATGTTTATAGCAGCACAATTTGTGATAGCCAAGTCTTGGAAACAACCAAGATTCCCATCACCTGAGGAATGGATGTAAAAGATGTGGTATTTTTATACAATGAAGTATTTCTCAGCTATAAAGAATGATAAACTCGAAGCCTTTATATTGAAGTGGATGCCCCTTGAAGACATACTCACAAGTGAAATAAACCACATGTGTAAATATCGTATAGTTTTCCTAGTATAAGAATTCAAAAGAAGAAATACAAATAGAAATGTATAATACAACTAAAAGGAAAGCAAGAATTTGAGGACTAGACAATGAATAGAGAGCAAGGAGAAGAGCTAGGAAACATGATAATGTCAAGCCATACAGTTATGTAGAGAAGATAGGCAAGGCAATGGTCCTGAGAATCTCCAGAAGATTTTTGAATCTAGCAGTTAATTGGAAAGATTCTCACCCTGACTAACTATATATACTGATACCTGTGAAATAAGCAACTGCACTGAAGATGGTAATCTGTAATAGTAGTTTCATGCTTGGAGTGCCAGTCATTCTGGTCTTCTGAATACGGGCTGCTTGTCATGACATGCCAGTTGCTGCCTCTCTGGTAGGTGGATGTTCAAGAAGAAGGGGATGGTGAATGAAGGCAGGAGACAGGAAAAAGAATGTTGTGAGACTGTCCTTCTACAAGGCTGTATATGGTTAGATTTTTGGACTTATGTGTAAACATAAAAATTATATAATTCTTTATTCCTATTTTGAAAATATATTTTAAGTTTTTAAATGTTTTTTCATCGTATTCTGTAGGGACTTGAAGTTCAACATATCAATACTTGATGAAAAATACCTCTTCCATGTTATGCCTACGATGTTTGATAATCAGACAGATAGTGAGGTTAAGCTTAACAGCCTAGGTTGTATGATAATAACAATAAGCTTCTCTTCTGGAGGGCTAGCAACCTAAGTTTGTGGACCAAAATTAGAGAAAAAGGAGGGCTGCAAGGAAAGCCAAGCTTTCCAAGGTCAATTAAGACTCAGGACATATGAGATCTTGTACTCTAATGTCTTGTAACTCAGTAGTGTCCCAAATTTTCTGATCAAGGAGATTATGGGGCCAAAGAGGAGAGTGATCGATGATGTAGAGTTTGCCTAAGGAGAGTTGAATGGAGAGAAAATATTCTCAAGCTTTCATGGGGAGCACATTGGCCAAGCAATGGCCGTGACTCATCCACGTGGCTGACACTGACAAAGGATCTACAATCTGAGGTACAGGATATCAGGATAAATCCTGAGCAGATTTCACTGACCTTCTCAGACCCAAAAGCTACAACTCTTGTTGCATAGGTCTTGCTTTATCTTGATCTTAATCATCCATCAGAAAAGTATAAAAACGAAGTATAAGAAGTAAAACCATGTTGTTATGTTGAGCTGTAGGGGACTCAGGTCAACAATTTCTGACACTGTCAGTCAAGCGGAAGACCCAGTACTATTATGGATTACTGGACTCTTTTAGAATATTTTGCTGAGTTAACACACCTATAATATTGAAATGACAGAACTAAACAAAAAAAGGTATATATAAATGAATGTCCATTTTGTATCTGTGAATTTAAAATGGATAGGATAGATATATAGTTATATTCTCTTAATGAATAAAGGTATTTGTTGTAATAGTGTGTAAATAGGATATCATGTCTGCATCTTGTACAGCAATTAACCACTAGGAAGACAGTATGCAATGTGTTAATAATTGAAACTGTCCTATCAATTTGATTTGATACTGTCACATTGTTATTTGTCTCTCAATAAAATTATGGAAAAAATATTATTCTTGGGCTGGAGAGATAGATACCTTGGCAGTCTAATGGTCTGCCTGGTACGCCCAAGGACCTGGGTTCAATCCCTGGCATTGCATGTCATGCTGGCCCCAAAACAGCATTATGGGACACTCTTGTAATCCCAGTACTGGGGAGGCTGCAATAGGAGGCATTGAGTGTGAGATATAATAATTAAATAAATAAATAATTCAGAAAGGATTTTAAAATGATTATTCTTTAACCCTCATAAATTAATGACAGTTTTTAAAAAACTCTTCCTAGATACCCACTGCCTACCCTGTCATTACACTTTCTAGATCTACATAGAGGCTACAGAAGTCCGTTATATGATGTTATATATGAGGTATTCAAGGATGTTCAGCTTCATATGCTGAGTTGATCTCTAGTCGGGATTGAACTAACAAATATGTCCTGTCAAAAGACCATCACCCAAGGGGCTATTGAAAAGCCCAACATTCAAAATCAAAAGTATTATGGCTTGTCAGACAGTGAGATTATAGAAATTCCTTCTCTCTGAGTCTTTACATTAACCTAACAATTGATTGGAGAGACAAGTTCTATTCTGCAGGGAAGCTCTGGTGAAGGTAGAGTTCCTCAAGTGTGGGTATGACTATGTGTTCTAGCATCAGCCACGGAGCTTATTTACAGAGCAGATTTCTGGATCCCTATTTCAGGCTTTCTGAATCAAAGCTTCTGAGCAGTCTTCACTCCTGATAAACTATGAGAATCTTGAAAAGATGATTGCTAGATGCTTTACCCCTTGATTACTGAACAGACATTATTACTTAGTCTGCCAAATCTCTGCTGAGAACTGTGATGTGTTCTATCCTGAATGGGATATTGGATTTAGCTCAATAGACATTTGTAGAGTCTCTCGCATGGGTGCAGAACCAAAGCATGTGCTAGCTAGTCTCAAGGTTTCAGAGAGCATCGTACAAGAAGAGAGCAAGGTGAAATTGTATCTTAATATCTAAGAACAAGTTTAGAGGAAGCACAGAGGCCAGGAAATACCAGGAGGGAGTTTTCCTTCTATAGGTGAGCTAATACATCACTTGCTTCCTCTTCATCTTTTTTTTCTATTTTCTGCTCCCCAAGTCTGTCTTGGTCACTCAGTAGTCACCAGGACACAATACCCAACACTGTCAATTTAAAGGAGGAAAGGTTCATGCTTTTAGAAGTTTTAGTCCCCAGGGGGCTGACTTCAAGGCAGGAAGACAGGGTAGAGGGGCATAGCCAGAGGAAAGCTGCTTGTTTATGGCCATCAAGAAGCAGAAATGGAAAGATGGAAGAGGGTGGGGGTGAGAGAGATACACCCACCCAAGTCAGGTGACCGGACCCCACTTGATAACTTCACATAAAGCTATAGTATTCCCATGATTCATTTAATCACCTTTCAAGAGCCCTGTCTATTATTGCATGAGACTTTGTGGGAACAACCAGACATAAAGCATAGCATGGCCTTATATACACATACTCTTGCTTTTAAGACCTGTGAGAAGAGGACTGTTGGCTTGATTTTTGTATTCATCTCAATGCCTTGAAAGAAGGCACTTCATAGATCTTCGTCACATTGAAGTTACTTGCTGCACCATTGCTTAAAGTATTTCCTTTGTACTGAAGAGTTATATGTCTGTATTTTGGAGATTTTCCATCTCTCGGTCATAAACACTTCCATAAGCTGATAAACCAAACACATGGTTACTGAATTCAAGAGCCTCATAAGCCTCATCAAACAACCAGTGACGGGAAGCTAAGGCAGTGGAGAGCAAGCACTCAATTTGATTCCACAAACATTAGCACCAGAGCCCCCACCCACCCACCCAGTCTGCTATGGGCAAGGTTAGGTTAGTTTCGGAGCCTCTTCCTTACTGCACCTCTTCCTTACCACTTCATTCTTTTCAAGTCATCTTCCCTTTTCACACCATAATGCAATTCCTTTTCAACTGCCTTCTACATTGAGTGTGAAATCTTCAGCGATGGGCGCTGTTAAATTTTTCACTGTTGGGCTGAACGTCCCTTGAAAATGAAGGTCATTACAGACATCCCTGGTGGCTAACGACGTGTTAGCATCAGAAGACAGGTCGGGGAGAAATGGCGAAGGCCAGAGGGAAGTAAAAATGATTGCAATGTGATTTATACACATACCAATTCCCCATGATGCATGTAATATTATTATGCATTACACATTTATACAAATTAAAAAAGAAAGTAAAAAAATGAAATGAAGCATAAAAAGGAATACAGTTTGCACATTTGTTTTTTTTTTTCAGTTTGCACATTTGTAAACTCTTAGGTTGATAGATTCATATACGTTGTGAGTGAGGAAATAAACATTCAGGAATAAAAAATACAGAGAAAATGTACACATTACCCTCTAGGCTGTTCTATAGCAAGTGGGAAAAAAGCAGTAAGAAATGGCTTAAACTAAGTATCAATTGGAGCTTTGGAGTTGAAGGCTCCTCGGGATTTCAGAGGAGAGGGAAAATACTGAGATGTGTTCTTGTGAAAACAAGGCCACTTTCAGTTGTAGCTCTGCTCTTTCTGGTTGTGATTCTTTGAGCTATTTGTGTGTGTGTGTGTGTGTGTGTGTGTGTGTGTGCCTGTGCACATACAAGTGAGTAATTGTCTGTGTATATGTATGAATTATTCATTTCTTTTCTCCTTTCCAATCTAGGCTGACAAAAGTTGACAATAATTTAGGAATGTTTTTGGTGAATGTTTTCAATCTGAATATCCAGAAATCATCTGACTCAAAGTCTCCTTAAAATCACCTCCTTACTGGAAAGAAGTGAGGAACTGGGTACTGGAGGAAAGTCTATTTTCACCTCACTGTATGATTGTTGTAAAACCCAGTGTCCTGCCATAAGGGTAGTGCACTCATAAAAATAATTTTTTTTTCCTTTGCAGATTATGGCAGTGGAGTGGGAAAGGACTGGGAAATGGATACAGAGTACAAAATAGCAGGAGTGAGTGAATGTCCCCCTGTCTTTCACTCAGGTGGTGGTTCTCCGACATCAGTTTTTATTAGAGAATGTTGTGAAATGCCTGTTACAGTGCAGATTCCTGGGCCTGCCAGGGTGTAACTGTGCTTTAGTTGGATAAGAAAGTAATTTGTGTAAACTACAGCAATGAGAAAGTAAGAAGATGCAGTTCACACATGCAGTATAAAATTGTAAAAGTGGCATCATTATCTCAAAGGTTTGATATGAGATGCTGACAGTAGGTGCAATTATTTGGCTGTGGTTTGTCCCCTAAGTAGTCATATGTTGGGACCTTGATTCTCAGGGGAGCAATGTGAAGAAGTGAGGACTCCTGGGACATCCTTAGGTCACTGGGACACTGCTCTTGGAAGGGGTTCATGTAGTACATGTAGGACTCCAGTTAGCCCCTGGTCTTTTCTCTGGCTTCCTGTCTGATCTCTTGATTTTTCTCTCTCACACCCACCAACACAGTTGTGATGCCACCCACCCTGAGGCACTCACTGAGCCAAGCAGATGCTGGCACTGGAACCTCCAGAACTGGAAATGAAACGTGCAATTACATCACAGCGATAATGCACAGATGAGTACTGTAGGCTGCTATTAATGGAAAACTGGGCAAGAGAGTCCTTTTCTGGAGGTACGTTCTTCTTTTGAACCATTTCGTTTGCACAGTTCTTAACTTTCTTGGGGCTTAAAATTATTTTTCACTCAAATTGCAATTAAAATAAATATATAATACAGAAAAAATTGCCAGGGGCAAGGTCATAGAGTGCCTCAAAACACACGACAATGGCAGAGCTGTACAACAGACTGGAGGGTTGCAGAAGCGGCTCTCTTTCGTACCTGGTGTGTGTACCCGAAGCACAGGTGGCCCACCATTCCAACCTGTTCTGAGTCAGGTTCTCTGACCAGAGACTCCCTGCACGCAGAAAATTATTCTTGCTTCATATGGCAATATCAAAACATCACTTTTTAAATTCTTTCCTTTTCGTACCTTTTGGGTTGAAAGAAATTGCATTAATAAATATCTGGAGTCATCAGAAAATTATAGTCCCTTTTCATGTACTGATTGTCATTTTATTGTCTTCTTTGGGGAAATATCCATTCTGGTTCTTTGCTTTTTGGAAAGCTGGGTTATTTGTGCTTTTCTTTCAGCAAGTATGGCTTTCTTGTGTATTGTTTACTTATATACATTGCGAATCTTTTGTCCTCGTCTATCCCTTATCTTTTTGTTGGTTGTTTCCTTGGTTATTCAGAAAATTTTTCATTGAATATAATCTCACTAATGTACTTTTGCTCTTGTTGCCTGAGCTTTCATGTGTTATTGAAAAAAATAATCATTGCCTATATGAAGAGCTCTTCCCTGCATTTTATTCTTATAGTTTCTGGTCTTACACTTATTTTTCAGTCTATTCTGAATCAACTATTATTTGTGGTATAAAATAAAGATCTTGTTCTATTATTTGCTTTTGATCATCTTCCAGTTTTCCTGTACTATTTACTGAAAAGACTGTCATGTCCTAAATGTTCCTAAGCCACTCGACGATTGAATTTTTAGATAATCTATGCCCTGGACCCCTCTAGGTCTTCACCGCCTGTGCTCTGCCATCACTACCAAAGGCCTAGAATTGCTAACGCATGATATCTGGAGAGTCTGCTGCAGCAGTCCAGGAGGGCCTGCCGCTGAAGGATGAAATCCAGTGACACGTGCTAAGTACCTGCGAACTTCATGTGCTGGGGCTGTGCTGAGGCCTTATCCCACTTTCGACTCCTTCCATCTCTACAGACCAGCTTTGCTGCCGTCTTGAAGTAGCTGATTAGTTTAATTCTGTGTCTATTTGTGCAAATATCTCAAGTTGTTTTGTTACACGTTAGTGTAACTGAACCATTGACCAAACTTGGCTCTAATCCTTCCACACCAAGTATTTCTAACCTCTAAATGGCTACAGGAAGTTTCTGTTGCCTCATATCACAAAGAAACCTTCACAAAGTGGGTGTCGTTGTTCCTTGGTAGGATGGGGAAATGGATGGACGTGGAGGAAGATGTGCAGCCTGACTCCCTACCTGCTGGTGGAAGGAATGTTCACAGCAAAAGCAGTGTGAGCATGAGGCCTGATGTGTTGCTTTGTGGGACACAGGTTAGTAGAGCACACTTGGGTGTCAGGGGGGGGGGGTCCCTCGGAACTGTGGGTAGGCCCTCTACTGCTCCCCTCTGCAACTCTTCCCCTGCTTTGCTCCCTCGCTTCCATGAACTAAGCTGCCACACCACAATGTTCCTGCCTTGGAACCAGCCATCTAGGGACTAAATTCCCTAAAACCTTGAGCTAACTTACACCTCCCTTCCTTTCATTTGTGTGTGTTAGATATCATGCCTAGCAGGAGGAAAGTTGACCACTACCAACCCAGAGCAAAGCTATGCAATTATTGACATGGGCATCTTAGTTCCCCTCTTTCCTTTGCTTGATGCCCTTTTAGGCTTGGAGCACGGGAAGTGGGGTATACCAGCTTGCAACCAGCTCAGCGTTGGCTGTGGCCTGTGCCAACAGTGTCAAGGACTCAATATGCAAAAGACTGAGTCGAGTACAGAGGATAAACACTTTTCAACTGATTGCTTCTTGTTCTTATTTAAAGTCAACATGAAAATGGACAAAGCATTTATGATATCTGTGATGTATGACATCGGGAAGAATATATCCCCAGCCTAAATATGTATGTTTGGAAGCTTGCTGACACAAAGCTTCTAAAACCCTTTTAATTTCCTGAGTGACGAGGATAGCAGGAACTTTTTACACAGAGCTCCCAAATCTGTTGCCAACTCTTACAGAACCACCCATGACGGAGGTAAGAGCCTGACTGCTGATAGGTGTGCAGGCAGGAGTGGTGCAACATATGGTACCACCCCAGCCAATGAGCAGCCTGGCTTCTCTGAGGGTCCCATGTATCACTGTGGCCCTAACAGCAAGCGTGTGGCTATAAGAAGGTATTTGTTCCATGCACAAACTCCCCCACCGCCCAGAGTCCACCTTCTGGAAATCTCTTACTTGCTAAAGTTTATAACAGCAATCAGAATATGAGTTCATGTGTTCTTCATGATGGAGAATAAGAGAGTATGCTTGGAGTACTTGTACCCCAAAACCTCAAAATTAAAGATGCTTCAGCATCTCTAATCAACTACATGGGTTAATCTTCTATAATCAACTAAATGTAAATGTAGTCAGACCCTGTGTTATGCACCAGGCAAGGCCCCAAGGCTAAGACACTGAAGAAGGCAGAGGAGGTCCCTGCATATCTGAGATCTCACACTGGCATAGACTCCTTTTATTCTGTGGAATGGGCTACTTTTAAATGTGTATTGTTAACATGACATAAATGCAGAAAAATGTGGTAAAATAAATGTCTAATTGGATAAATTATTACACTGTAAGGCCATTGCCCTTTCAAGGATCAAACTTGAAAAGACACAGACTTTGCTAGCTGTGCCAATAGTCTTCCAGATACTCCTGCCCTGCACCCCACCCTCAAAATTACCACTCTCCTGACTTTCATGGTCATGATTTTTGTGCCATGCTTTGTACTTTGACTACAGCACACATCCTACATACTATTTTACTCAATTTTGTCTGTTTATTATGTCTTTGGGGGCCTTTTAAATGCATAGGTTCTTCCCCCTACTTCCATTTCTTCCTACCTTTGAAGTACATTTCTTGTAGAAACTGGACAATTTAGCTTGTAGTTTCCTCAGTTGCAATTTTGCTGATTATGTTCTGTGGTAAATTTTAATGTTTCACTCAGTCTTCCATGTTTCCTCCCCAAAGATAGTTGATTATAGAAGCTTAGGCATTTTTAGTTTTTAGGGTGGTTTTTTGGAGGGGAGGGGTGCAACCACTTCAAGGGCACTGTCATATTCTCCATCATGAAAATCACAATATCTTTTTGCGTGTGTGTGTTGTCATCAGCCATGTCTACACAGTGGTTTCATCTTTAATTCATTTGGGTTAAGAAGTGAAGCTATTCCATTCAATCTGCATTCACTTATTTGTAGAGATATACTTGAACTGAAAAACATTTGATTACCCACAAACTCAGTTTTTATGGGAAAGGAAGAATGAATGTTGACTTCTTCCCCTTTATTTGTCAATTTTTAAAACAAAGAGTTAATTCCTTATTATCTTTCAAAAGTGACCAAGATGCTCTGAATAATAAACCTTTTCTATGTATGAGGAAATGATGTTTCCAGATTTGCTCAGAAAGCGTGTATTTCAGCTTCCAAGCTATGTGCATTGTGTCTCCCCAACATACCAAAAGACTGGGAAAGTAGGTTAACTGTGAAAAATGCATACAGAATAACTTTTAATAAATGTTCAGTCAAACAGCATTTATTTGGGGGATGCCTTCCCTGAAAAAACTAACCAGAAACCACACACTTTGAGAATCAGTGTATGCCTTCCGAGAACTTGCTGCAGCAGGACACAAGGGCATTGTAGACAATGAGAAGAACAAACACCATGTGGCCAATGCTGACAGGAGGTGCTGAGAAATGTAGAGGTCTTACTGGTCCTGGTGCTATAACAAAACACCAGAGACTGAGCAGCTTAATAGTAACATTTGTTTCTCCTAGTTTTGAAGTCTGGGAAGTCCAAGATCAAGGTGCTGGCTGACTCATTATCTGGGAGAGACTCTCCTCCTGGTTTGCGAATGGCCTCCTCCTCATGGTGTCCTCATACATGGAGAGACCTGGTGTTTCCCCACCCTCATGACCTGACTATTTTCCTGAGTCCCTACATCCTTGTATCATCATACCAAGGATTAGGCTTCAATATATAATTGGAAGGGACCACAATAAAAAAAATCGATAATAACTACTTACTTGAGATTCAGTACTTGCTGAATAGACCATTGCTCTTTTTACTTAGGCAAGCTTTCTAAAGTCTTTTACTAGAGATATTATTTTGCTGCATTAGACAGTACAGTTGATGTTTGTTCTAGCTCATCCATCTGTATACAAATTTACTCAATAATTACAATGACTGATAATTATCTGGTGTTTTCTAGGAACCAGGATTGCTTTTGATGAAGAAGAAATTATCCTTCTCTCAAGAAGAAGTTGTCAGCAGACAGAAGGGGTAAGGCTGTAATTTTAAGTGTCAGATATGCTTAAAAGATAAATAAATAAATACATTAAATTTTTAAGACAGAACTTTAGTAATTTACATGAATGCCTTCTCTGTTGATAGAAACTGTGTCACTGTGCCCTCTTCTTGAGGGCAGGGAAAACTTGGCCTTGGAACAAGAATATAAATTCAAAAAAAAAAAAAAAAAAGGAGAACGGAGAAGAAAGGACAAGAAACAAGTACCGTGGTAAGGAGAAAACAGGGGTGGGGGGGCTAGGGAGATGGCTCAGTAGAATAAGTGCTTGCCTGGCAAGCACAAGGGCATGAGTTCAATCCTTGATTCTGAAAAAAAAAAAAAAAACCAAAACCAAACAAACAAACAAAAAACCAGGCAGGAAGCACAACTGTTGGGGACTTCTCTTCTGCACTGTGCTGACCCTGGCAATTTCACATTGCAGGTCATACTGAACCTCGTGACCAACCCTCACAGTTCCACAGTTAAAAGTATGTACTCAGAGCAGCTCTTTTGTCCAGATGTTCAGTGAAATGCCAGTCCAGATGTTGCTGAGAAGTTTGGTAAGGATGGTTTGTATTTACAATCATTGACTTTAAGTAGAGAATCCTCCAGGTGTCGTCACCTCATCCAGTGGGTCTCATCCAATGCACTGAAGTCCTTAAGAGCAAAGGCCAATATTTCTGCTGAAAAAGAAGGATTTTCACTTCAGTGTAAACATTGCCTGAGCTCCCAACCTGTGTACTGAAGACCATTGCCTCACTCACCTCATGTGACTCTTTAGAGTCACCATCTTGCCTACAGAATTTGGACTTCTAATCTTGTAATTTCTTTGTTTTTATTAATTTTATTGAGAAACAAATAGCAATGAGACCATTTCAAAACAGGTTAGTAGGACAGTTATAATAATTAATAGATTACATATTGTTGTCTTTGTAGTAGTTATTCATAGTACAAGATGCAGACATGATATCCTGCCCAAACACTATTAGTACAAATCCTTCTCGAAGCCTTCATATATAAGTGCATGCCTCTTGAAGATATACTTATAAGTGAAATAGACCCACATGTATAAATATTGTATAGTCTCCCTAGTGTAAGAACTAAAAAGAAGAAATAAAAACAGAAAGTTATAACACAATTAAAAGAAAAGTGAGAACTTAAGAATTAAACAATGAAGAGAGGGCAAGGAGAAAAGCTAGGAAACATGACAGAAGCTAAGCCATACATTTATATGCACAAGATGGTTAAGGCAATGATCCTGAGAATCTCCATCAGGTTTTTGGAACTAGCAGTTAATTGGTAGGATTCTCACCCTGACTAACTATATATGCTGATACCTGTGAACTAAGCAACTGCACTGAAGACAGTAATGTGTAATACTAGGGCCATGCTGGGAATGCCTGTCATTCTGGTATTCTAAATGCACACTGCTTCTAATGTCATATCAAGTATTGCTATACTGTTTCTGAAGTAAATGTTTTTAAAAAAAGGTAATAAATGAAAACAAGAAACATGAAAAAAATGTCATGGCTGACACTCATAACTTCTTAAAATTCCTGTCTCTCTTTCTCTCTGTCTCTGTCTCTGTCTGTCTGTCTGTCTGTCTGTCTGTCTGTCTGTCAGTCTGTCTGTCTCTCTCTCTCTTTCTTTCTTTTTCTCTCTCTGTCTCTCTGTCTCTCTCTTCTTCTTCCCCCCATTCAGTATATTGTATTCAGAACAGTTGTCCAGAGACCAAAATCAATAGAATATATAATACAACATAGCTATATAATATAAAGAATATAATTTTACAACGTATCATAGCTAATATATATATATTATAAAACTTGGTGTGTGATTTATACTATGCTTTAAAAGGTATATTATAACCAGTGGAATAAATGTATCCTGTTTATTTTGTCATGTTTCTCAGCGTTACCTAATATAGCAGGTATGAAATTGTCATTCTATACATTTAAAAATTTTTGGTGGTATCCAGGGCTCTGTGCCTGCCAGGTAAGGACTTCACCTTTGAGTCATGTCTACAGTTCTCCACTCTCCATATTTAATAGATAACCTCAGAGAAGTATAAATTTCCTAGGAGTTTCCCAAGAGGATAAGACCCCAAAGTCTCAAGGCAGGACTGCCTTACATCGACCCTGCTGTCCCAACTGCTGAAGCAAGGCATGAGAGATGGGCCTCACCTGGAAGACCACATACTGTAAGAGCCATTTTATTCTTTGGTGGTAAGTTTTTAAATTTATTTTTAAGAGAATATAAAAATAATAAGATATTAGAAAGATACACAATTTTTAAAAAAAACAAGATGATAGGCACTCCATAATGGTTCTGCATTGCACATTACTGTCCTCAATATAATTGCTCAGATGACCAGATATAAGCTCATAAAATTGGTCAAAGCAAACATTTTATGCATTAATGGGTCCATTCAAAAAATCAATAGAAATTACTAGTACAATCATCTTAGCCATCCTGTGTATACTCATACATGATTTTTGTCCTTCCTTTTCTTCCCTGTCTTTTTTTCCTTTCCTTCATCCCAACTATTTATTCCTTATGTTCAATTTCTTTCCCTTTTATTGTATGTATTTTGTACTTTTTAGATTTAATTTACTCTTTCAGGTCTTACACTAGGGAGACAATATGATGTTAACACATGTGGGTCAGATTTACTTCACTTATGAGTATGGTCTCTAGTTGCGTCCATTTGCCTATAGCCTCAGTTACTCTTCTCTCCTTGCTGAGACGAATACCTGACCACCAAAATGAAAGGAGAGGCCTATTTAGCTCACAGCTACTGGAGGTTTCAGTCCATACTCAGCTGACTTCAAGGCAGTGTGGCACATGGCTGAGGGCAACCTCTCATGAAGGCGGCAAAGGGCAAGAGCAAAATAGAGGAGTAGCAGCAACAATGGTGACCATGGCAACAGAGAGGGAGTCTGTCTCTCTGTCTCTCTTATGTTACATTTAGGCTACCCACCCCAAGGCTGGGTATCGTACTCACACCCATAATCCAAGCAGTACTAAGACCCATAATCCCAGTGGATCATGAGTTAGTCTCAAACTCTAGAATTCCCCACCCCTGACTCCATGAGGCTTTGGGGGGACAACTAGACACAAACCACAACACCTATAAAAAGTCTCTAGCTTATTTTTATTTGTAGCTGAGTAATGCTTCAATGTATAAAACTACCACATCTTTTCTATCCATTTCTTAGGTGATGGATATTTGGGTTGTTTCCAAGATTTACCTATGACAAATTGTGCTGCTATAAACATGGGTGCACATATATCACTGTGGTACGATATTTTCAATTCTTCTGGAAAAACATCCAGAAAGGGAATAGCTGGGCTGAATGGGACTTCTAATTCTAGTTTTGTGAGGAATTTTCATGCTGATTTCCATAGCGGTTGTACCAGCCTGCACTCCTACCAACAGTGCAGAAGGGTTCATCTCCCAGTGCCCCCTGCAGCACTTGTTATTGGTTGACTTCTTGATGATAGCTGTTCTTTATGGGTGTAAGAGCCATTTTTTCCAGAATGCTAACTCAGATGGAAGTTCGACATGAGGTAAAGGACTAAAGCAAAACAGTCAGGGACAACCATGACCTTTCCCTTTCTTCTGTGTTTCAAGATTCGGGAGTCCAGCTTCTTGTAGACTTGGCATGAGTGAGATGCAGAGTAAGAGAGAACCCTCTAATGGGGTCTACTCCTCTTCAGTCCTCTACTTGCTGCTACTCATGTAGGTCACTGTTGGAGCTCACAGTAACAGTGACACTTTAATGAAGCACCTGCTGTGGGCCGAGTGCACCCTCTACCTTCTGCCATCCTAGTCGCTCTCCTGCATCAACCGCAGCAACAGGCAAGTCCAGGGCGTGCCTTTCATTGGCCAGCAGCACTCCTTCATCTTGTAGCTCTGCTTTCGGCCATTCCTGGTCTCCTAGCCTGCCTGTTATGCCCTCTCTTAATAGCCTCAAGCTTGGGAGAGATACATATTCCTTCCCCTGTAGGGTTAGTTACATGACCTCACTTAAGCAGAGCAAAGCAAAGCACTTGGGTCTTGATGAGCTCTAGCTGCTCTGCTCTACCCTCCACCCCTACTGTCGTTTTTATTTTTATTTTTTGCACTACTGGGAATATAACCCAAGGCCTCCCCATGGAGCTATATCCACAGTATCTATCTATCTATCTATCTATCTATCTATCTATCTATCTATCTATCTATCATCTACAGTCTTGCTACGTTGCCAAGCTGCCCAGACTGTTTCAACAGGGGCTCCTCCTGTATCAGTCTCGCTGAGATCACAGTCATGCACCATCACAACCTGCTACATTCTATTTTAAAGGTAACGAGGGCAAAGATCAGAGACCAGGTCTTCCTTGCCCTGCAGCACACAACACCTACTTTTGAGACAGACCTCTTCACTGCAGATCCCAAAGACCCGCGTGCGGTTGCCTCCAGACACCAAATCTTCTCCAAGCAGATATCTGCTGTAGTTCCTTCAGAGCCACATGGATGCAGACGGATCTGCCTGCTGCAGGGGATGCCGAAGGAATCCCACTACGGCTGGCACAGCACAGGGTACACAGACGCCTGCCAACTTGGCACGCTTCAACTCGCTGCCACATTTTCCTATCAGGCCTTGATGAAGGTCTGATCATGTACTTTTTAAAAATCTCTCCCACTGTGCTGGCTCACTCCCCTCCATCTGGTCCATGCTGGGTAAATCTGCTACAGCTGCATGCTGCACCTGCCAGGGAGACAGACAGGCTACCTGGGGAGTAGGGGGCACCGGAGCAGGTGGATGCTGAAGGCTGGCAACCACTTGGCAACAACTTTCTTATCCTTTTGTAGCCCTAAAGCAAACAAAAACAAGGAGAAAAGGATGCATGGGAAAGCAAAGGCTGCTGTACCAAGAATGGGACTTTCAGTGCAACAAAACCATTTAGCATTTGCATTGTGGAAAGAGAGGGCACCTTATTCTTCTTGCCAATCCAAATCAAAACAGCTCCCTTGGTGTGGTGAAGCTGTGGTTTAGGTCCTAAGCGATCCCCAGAGGGTTGCAGTGGTGCAAACAGTGAACCTCAGAGCCTGTATTGTGCTTTCTCTTTTTCTTTGCTTTTATTCCTGCAAAAACAAACAATCAAGGACCATGTTCCAGAGCTTTCCACCTTCCCTATTTTTTCTAGTTTCTTCTCCTTCTGGGTCACAGTCTATGAACAATGCAGTCTATATTGGATTATTTTACTGAATTTATGCACCTATTATATTTAATTGCCAAGGGAATACCCATCTCTGACAAAACTAAACAAAAAAAGGGGGGGGGGAGACAAATGAAGGACCATTTTGTATCTCTCTATACAAAATAGGATAGATATACAGCTACGTTCTCTTAATTCAGTAAGAAGAAAGATTTGTACTAATAGTGTTTGGACAGGATATCATGTCTGCATTTTGTACTATGAATAACCATTATGAAGACAACAATATGCAATGTATTAATTATTGAAACTGCTCTACTAATCAGTTTTGAAACTGTCTCATTGCTATTTGTTTCTCAATAAGATTAATAAGAAATTAAAAAAAAAATACTGCAGTGCTCTGCTCTGCCTCTGGAGTCCGGCTGTGCCTGGGACTGGGCTGCCACCCTGCCATGTCACTGCATGTCTTTGTCACAGGATGTATCTTTCTGATCCTTGGTCTCCAAATCTTTAAAATGGGATCCAGATATTGCCTGACTGCATGAGAATTTAAAAATACTCAGGCAGGCAAATGCGCAAGACTTAACACAGGGCTGATAAATAGCAACGTCTTCCAAAGACAGAAGCTGTTATTATTGCTATCTTTAATAATAATACTACCAGCAGTGGTGATATTTCAGCTAGTGATGAGTGGTAGAAAGAAGAGACTAGTGATAAAACGAGGATTAGTTAATACTATGGTCACTTAGCTAAATATACTCCTTCCAATATTTAACAAGGCATAGAATGGCATGCTGTGGGTGATGGCACATGTCTATAGCCCCAGCACCCATGAGGCCGAGCAAGATAATCTCTAGGAATGAAAGCCAGCCTGGACTATTCAGTGGTACCTTAGCTCCAAAACCAAATATAGATCAAGCCAAAATCATGGATTTTGAAGTTGGCCTGATGTGGACTTAGGCACAGTCACAGACACAGATTTCTGGCTACTTGGCTACCTGCAGCGGCACAGTTTTGACCGCTCACTCTACTCTTGGCCACCACATTCTCCATCGGTATGCCAAGCTTGATTTCATGTCTGCGTTTCCCTGATGTTTAAGCTATAGGATGACAATATCAGTGTATGCCGTACAAAAGACCAAATAGGGCCAGCCAGATAGCTCAGTGGACTAAAGGGCCTGCTTAGGCAGAGCGCAGCAGCCGGGGTTCAGTCCCTGGTGTGCTGTGCTGGCCCTGCCCCCAGGGCATGCTGAGATGGTGATTGAGACTGAGTGTGGTGGCGCGTGCCTGTAATCCTAGCTCTTGGGAGGCTGAAAACAGGATAATCATTACGAGTCTGATCTACGTAGTGAGACCTTGTGGATGCTGTAGATCCTGTCCTAAATACATAAAAAAAGACCAAATAAGAGAATGCAAACTTATATAGTCACAGGAGAAAGTTTAAAAATAACTTCTTTAGTATGATTTTCTTTATTTTGAAAGGGGCTCATTTCATTGAAACGTAAAATAAAATTCAAATTATGAAAAGAAAAGAATCTGCCATCCTCTCTCAGCTCGAGGATAGGCACTGCCAACATGCTGGTCTTTATCCTGGAAATCCTCTTTGGTTGCAAGGTTGATATGCTAGGAAAAGAGGCCACCTAAAGAGACTTTGGACAGAGAACCAGAGACCAGCTTGAGTCAGTCAAGTGTCTACTTCCCTCTTGGAAGAATAATGTGTCACCAGATGACAGACCCAACCCTGGGTAAGGGTCGTGCCATCAGCTGTCACTTTGTCACATGTTCAGGTCATTCCACTTCTGCCTTCAAAATGGTAACTAGATGTCCAGGTGATGAATGTCAGCTTTCAAGACCCTTTATCTGAAGGGAAGCAGGATGTAAAGTCTAGCATGTTCAGTGGATTAGTGAAAGGATCAGAAAATCCTCTCTCTCTCCCATTTTCCTTCCTTCCCTCCCTCTTTCCTTTCCTTTTTTCTTTTCCCTTCCGTTCTGTGAGTCGGTTCTGTACTCTATGGGGCTCCAACACTCACAGCCCATCGAGCAAGGTATACAAATAGTTGGTGACATTGGTGTAATGAGTAATCAGGCTACTCCAGGGGGTCATTTCCACTTTAGCATGGATAACAAAGGGACAGACAGACAAGCCTTCTAGGCACCCTCTCTGCAGCTCTCAGCCCGCAGTCCACAGGAGTAGCCCAGGGCCCCTCTTCCCTCATGGCTGCCAGCTCCAAGAGGGCAGAGATCAGTTTGTGTGGTCATCGCTCAGTCTCTAATGCCCAGCCTGTGTCCAGACAGATGCAGCTGAGATGCTGCATGAGCTGAGTGGTGTTTGCAATGGACACTTGCTGTCTTGTGCTTCTCGGAGGGATGTGACTGCAGTGCATATCTCCTTTCAAGCTCACATGAAAATTTAATTGATATTGCTACAGAATTAAGAGGTGGGGCCTGGAAGAGGTCAGCAGACCACACAGGTTTCATTCCCATGGATGGAATCAGTACTATTATAAAAAAGGAATTCGCCCTCCTCTCATTCTCCAGAGAGAATGCAGCAAGAAGGTCCTCACAGGTACAGCCTCTCCACCTTGGTCTCACCAGCCACTACAGCTGTGAGCCAATAGATTTCTGCTGATTAAAATTGACCCAGTGTTCTCTTATATCAACAAACATGAGCTGAGACATGCAGTATCCCTTCTTCCCCAATTCTGGTTTATATAACATTTCTTTCATTAGGCAGTAATTTCTCCCTCAATCCATGTGGTCTTCTTAGTGGGACTGCTGACCCTCGACCCTGAGGACAATGGGAGTGCAGGCCCCGAGTTTGGGCAACCACATGCTCTTTCCTCCAGGGACAGAGAGGAGTGGAGCAAGGCGAGGAACAAGCTGGGAGTGTGGGCTGCACTCTCCTGTGCCTGCTGCCCCTCAAGCCTCACTGACTGGCTCTTTCTTGGAGCCCTGAGGAACTTCCTGTCTCTAATAGGTTGTTCCTCTTATGTAAGTTAGAATAAAGTCATTTGGCTGTTACAAGAAAAGGAAAATTATATCTAAGACTCTTCTACTTTAAAAAAAATGGAGTTGAAATTTACATGACATAAACTTTTTTTCCCAGGGCCGGGGAGATGGCTCAATAGGATAAGCGCTTGACTGGCAAACACAAGGATCTGAGTTCAATCCCCGGTTCCACAAAAAAAAAAAAAAAAAAAAAAAAAAACCCTTTTTTTCCCATTCTGACAGTGTGTGCTAATTTTTTAAAATTTATTTTAATGAGAAAAAAAGATAAAATAGCAATGAAACAGTTTCAAAACAGGTTAGGAGGATGGTTACAATAATATATTGCATATTGTCATCGTAGTAGTCATTCAGAGGACAAGATGCAGACATGATATCTTGTCTAAGCAATATTAGTACAAACTTTTATTCTCA
>NW_004524730.1:1255396-1264806 GCF_000260255.1 Octodon degus | reverse complement strand
GAGAGAGAGAGAGAGAGGGAGAGAGAGAGAGAGAGAGAGAGAGAGAGAGAGAGAGAGAGAGAGAGTGTTATTTTGCTGAATTCAAGTACCTACAACCTCTAGACTGGCTTCAAGTATGAAAAGGTCTTTTAAAGACTTCTCCAAATACAGCTTCTCTAACTGCAGTGGAACACCCATCTCTCACAAAACAAAATGAAAACGGGGGATATGTTGGGAGCCCCAAAGCTAGCAGATTCATCAAATATGTGTAGGTGGGACTTGGCCCAGTGCCTGAAGCAAATAAGCTACCTCGCTCCTGAGACGAACATCCTGTCTGGTTAAGGTTAGCTGTCAGTTGCTAGGCAACCTAGCATCTTGCGTTACTAACTTCACAAAAGTGTAAATAAAGGACCATTTTGTTGTGGAAAAAAAGAGACATAAACATTAAAAAGAATACAATTCTGTAGCACTCAGTACAGTCATGATATTGGTCACCAGCTACCTCTTATCAGATTCCAAAACATTTTCTTCATCCCGAAAGAAAACCTCATACTCGTGAAGCAGTCACTCTGTTTCTTCTTTTCCCAGCTCCTAGCAACCACTGCTTGGCTTTCTGTCTCTCTGGATTTCTTTCTCTGTGTGTTGGGTAGTTGAAGATGTATAATATGTGACCTTTTGTGTTTAGCTTGTTTCATTTAATGTTTTTAAGCTTTACTCATGTTCTCTTATGCTTATATTGACAGTTTCTTTTCCAAGCTAAATAATATTCCATTCTGTGGATACTCAGCGATGGAGACCATGCAAGGATCACACCATGTCTGGTAGAGAGGAAGAGCTCAGTTGGTAGGCTGTGGGTGAGGTAGAGCCTCTCTGCCTGGGGTGTGGTAGGAATATTGACTGTATTTAGATTTTTCTAATATCCCTCAGACTCATTCTAATGTGTCTTCAGAAATTCAACGATGTGATTGCTTTGTAATACTGAAAGCGTGTGAATGGTCATGTTGTTTTCGTCTCAGAGCCAGCGTTGAAATCCTAGAATTGTCCAGAAGGCATGGGTTTGTAAGAGAGAGGCAGCAAGGTTGCAGGGAGGACTCTGACCTGTTTTCTCTTTAAGTTCTTGGTGACAATCATTAGGCAATCTAACTCTCTGAAGTTCTGCCTTCTCATGGGCCAGGAAGCAGGGTGTAAAGGGTTACCAATCCCCTTCTATCCACTGCTCCCTGTTGCCTGCTATACACTGTAATTTGTGTGCTCGCTCTAGTTTCGGCCTCAGAATCTCCCTACATTCTGCTGTGCTGCGAGGCTGACGGGAATCATTCTTCACATCTGGTAGTTAAGAGAGCAGGAGGGGCCTCGCTGTATGTATTGAATTTGGTAATCCAGACACATTGATAGACAAGTGCAGGTTGCCTAAGGTCCATCACCAGCCATGGAGGAGCCACGACCACGGTCTCAAGTCTCTCTAGGCCTAAGACATTTCCTGTCTTTACCTCCTTGCCTACCTCCCTGGTGGGTGATGTGATTAGCTATGAAAAATAAGGATGTGCATTCAGTGTTCTCTCCCATATCGCTGGTTACTGGGTGTGGAAAGAGGACTGGCTTCCTCCTTTCTTCTCCTTGTTAATAGTGGACGGTTAATAGTGGCTCCTCCCTGCCAACTCCCCAGCGGAGCACATGGCACCAGGCTGCACCATCTGCCGCGACCTCTCTGTGCACTCAACTACCAGCCGCTAACCCGTCGGAAGCTTTAGCACCTTCTTCCCTGCCCCTCTCTCTAGCTCGACTGTTGCCCTTCTTCTTAGGGGGTCTCAATACACACATAGATGTTTTCATGTATGCTCTGGTGTATTGGTTTCCTTCTTTTTATATATACTTTTTATAAAAATTGCTTCCTTAGGTTGTAATTTATAAAATGTTTTTTTTTCAAGTGTACAATTTGATGGTTTTCAGATTTACAAAGTTATCAAACAGTGGAATTTTAGGATTTTTCTGTGTGTGTGGTACCAGAATATTTTTTATCATCATATAGGTGTCCTCCTGCTATTAGACGTGGTTTCTCATTCCCAGCCCTCATCCCCAGGCAACCACTCATCTCTTTCTGTATTTAAAGATTTGCCCCTTTTGGGGCAAATAAAAATGAAACCATGGAGTATGTGGTCCTAGTGTCTGGCTCCTTTTAATTAGCACAATGTTTGCACTTCTGTAGCACGAATTGCTGCGTCCATCCTTTCTGTACAAGAATAATAATGTACGGTCCAAGGGCTGATCAAAACATGCAATTTTTATTTTAATAAAAACTGTAGGGCTGGAGAGATGGCTCAGTGGTCTAAAGCACCTACTTGAAACAAGCTTGGCAAAGCACAGGGACCGCGGTTCGATCCCCAGCACCACATGCCAGCCAGACCCGCCCCCTGGTGGGCTGAGCTGGTCACACACACGCACAATAAATAAATGTAATAAATAAAAATAAATAAATATTTAAAAAAAAAACAAAAAAAAACTGTAGAGTTAGAAACATGTTAATCCCCCTGAAAATGCTCACTCTTGTGTTGAAGACTCTTATCCCATCATTCTTGCCACTTTCCCAAGCAGTTCTGGACATCCTTTTTCATGAGTGATGGAAAATGAGGAAGTGCTGCTACCAAGTACAACCAACAGAGAGGCAGCCTAGCAAGAGCCAAGGTATGTCTTTGTCCACCTTTTTCCTTGGGTCTGGGCACCATACGACTTCGGACTCTTCATCAAAGTCAGAACGAACAATGAAAGGTAAAACTTTAGATTCGACTTGGGACATCTAGGCAGCTATGACAGCACAACTAAGGACATTCACAAAAGACAACTTCCTGAACAGTTTCACCCAGTGGCAAGAATAGTGGGATCAGTGCATTTGACATGAGGGAGAGTGTTTTGCAGAAATATGATGGTGACAAAACGTGATGCATGTTTTATTTTAATGTATTAAAAAACTTAAATATTCACCATATACACTTACATATTCACCTCGTATGTATATACTGCATTTGCTAATCTATGCACACTGATAGACGTTTAGGTTGGTTTCACTGTGTTCCTTATGAAAAATGCTGTTGTAGAATTTCCACATAAGATTTTGTGGGGACAAACATTTGAGTTTCTTTTGATTAGGTGTGGAGGAATAGAACTGCTAGGTCGTATGGTAAACTTGCACTTAAGTTTTAAGGTGAATAGGTGCACTTTTTATATTCTTACCAGTAGTGTGTGTTACAGTTTATCCACATCCTTTCCAGCATTTGGTAATGTCTGCCATGCCGCTCTGTCTGGGCATGAAGTAAGGTATCATTGCGGTATTACACTGAATTTTCTACTTGGCTAATGTCAGCTATCTTTTCATGTGATTCATGGCTAGCCGTTCCCTTTCTTTACATCCTGCTTACAACCTTGCCTTCCATCCTAAGTCAGTCATGTATATTCATAGTCACAGAGCCCAGAACTTATCATTATGACTGGACCACTGCCCTAATATCAATTCTGCATCCTTTACTCTTAAGCAGCTTATTCCTCCTCTACTTCCCAACATTGTTAGTACTAAATTCCATCAAGCTAGATACCTTTTCACTTATCGGTCATAGCTTTAGCTTAGGCTCCAAGGCTGTCATAATAATTTTTCCCTTGCATCTCTTTCCATTCATTGCATTTTCCTGGTAAAACCACAACTTGAGAAGAATCCAGCATTGTAACTCCTTTTTATGCAACTTCACTCACATAGTGAATCTGGTGTGAGAAAAAAAATAGACACACACACACACACACACACACACACACACACACACACACAACCAGTGCTTTCTTTAGGGTCATGACTATATGGAAAGACTGGAGCTGTCGTCATGAAAGCCTTAATTCTTTCTTCTGTTTTCCTTTATTTTTTTTTCTTTTTTTGTTTTTTCTCTATGTACTCTCACTCTGGTTCTCTGTGACTTGCTTGTCACTTTTCCTAACGTCATTATTTTCTGTCTTTACTTCTCCTCTCTTCTGTCCATCTACCTTCATATCCTGAAGTTATGAAGAGAAACTTTCTTCTGAGTCGCAGCTGCAGCCACCCTGTCTTTTCTTCATCCACAATTGCCTTACTCACCAGCTTGACAGATTTACAGTCCTCAAGGTCAAATGTGGCTCTGCTTCAGGGTTTTTTCTAGGGTTGTTGTTGGAAGATGTTTCCTGTAGGCTTCTGTATTTGTAGATGAGAGGATTTAGACAGTGCTTAGCTATTTGAGCTGTAATAACTTCATATTATAGGATGCTGTGGCAGGAGGAAGGCAAGTTGAAGCCCAATCTAGGCAACTTAGTGAGACCTTGTCTCAAAATGAAAAATAATAAATAGTTAGGAATTGTAGTTCGATGCAGAGGCCCTGGATTCAACCTCCAGTAGCAACAAAATGAATAAAACAAAACCAAAGACAAATTCATGTGTTGAAATCATCCTAGCGCCTTCTATACAATTTTTTTCAAATGGATACTTCTTTCCTCCAGGGAAATAGGAAGGAAGGGAAAGTAAGAATCCAGTTCATGGCCAGGTGGAGCTTTTTGCACAGACACTGGTGCAGCACAGCTTGAGCCTAGGGCAGACTGAAGGCCAGCATAGAGTGGCAGTGTGGAGCCAGGGCCTGGGAACTTTGGGAGGCTTTGGCCGGATGGCATTTTGGCTTCCTAATGACTATGATGGCTCAATACCTAGATATCATCAGTACCACTCACCCTGTGTGCATTCGTCTTGATTGCTGGTCTCTTACTCCTCAATCAAAGCTATTTTTATTAGTACTCAGTTCTGCAAACTCATCAGCTCAGGAACTTGCCAGAGTGTTGGACACTCCAAAGTGAGGTAATCCAACTTCCTCTTTCATTGATGAGATGAGAAGGGAGAGGAAGAACTGAATGTTTAAGATCATTAGGCAAGCTGGTCATATTTGAGTCATAAAATCTTATTAAAAGTAATTACCAGGCCGAAGAGATGGCTCAGTAGAATAAGTACTTACCTGGTAAGTGCAAGGGCCTGAGTTCAATCTCTGGTTCCACCAAAATAAAAATAAAAATAAAAATAAAAATAAAAATAATTACTTTATTTCTATGACTTGGTGGGATATCCTTGAGTTCTGCTCACTTCTCATGCCAACAGCCAGCCAGCCCTTTCAATCCCTGCCCTAAGCACCCAAGGTCTACAACTGTCACCCTTTCTCTCAATTTTCACTGCCACGGTCTTCTCCAAGCCCACACCATCAGCCTCCAAGCTTGTCTCCCTCCACCTGTTCTCAATCCTCAGCCAGCTCCTCACTATTTACTTCTTTCTTTGTTTTTTAAATCAAACAAGTGACTTTATCAGTACATACATTTCTAAACTCCATCTAAATTCAAGTCAGTTTCTTGCAAATAACCAAGACAAATTCTATAAAAATCACAGTTTACCATAAAGAAAATAAAAATTTTCCTGTTGATTCAACAAAACAGGTAAACTCCTTTTTTTTGGGTTTTGTTCTTGATTTTATCTACTTTTTATTATATATATATATATATATATATATATATATATATGTTAATTTTATTGAGAAAGAAGTAGCAATGAGATAGTTTCAAAACAGGTTAGTAGGACAGTGACAATAATTAATACATTGCATATTGTTGTCTTTGTAGTAGTTATTCATAGCATAAGATGTAAACATGATATCTTGTCTAAACAGTATTAGTTCAAAACTTCTATCGAACTAAGAGATAGCAGCTGTATATCTATGCTATTTTGTATATATTAGGTAGAGGTCAGAGAAATCTCATGAAAGTAAATCACATTGCATCACTCTTTTCTTACCCATTGTGACAGTTAATCTTTTTTTTTTTTTTTAAGTCAGCTGCATTTGTTAGCTCTTAGCAGAATGTGACCTGGGCGCTCACTTCCATTCACGAGTCTTGTTCCGAATGATATTTGAAATAGCTCTGCAGTATCCCTAGAAGTCGTCTCTCCCTTGAAACAGTACATTTCTTTGGAAAACGAGCCCATGCAGCTCCTGCCATCGAGTTTTCCATTTAATGTACTTCCAGAAGCCTAGGGCATGTGGATTTGAAACTACTGGGGAAAGTTTAAAAAAAATTCTATATGAAAACTCAAGCTACATTTTTTTTTTTTCAGAAACAGGGATTGAACTCAGATTCTTGTGGTTGCCAGGCAAGTGCTTATTCTACTGAGCCATCTTCCCAGCCCCTCAAGCTATCTTAACAAATATTCCTTTAAACATCAGGGAATCTCAACACTTCAGAGACACAAGATTTGGTCTACTAAGGAATCTGGCTCAGTAACTAAGCACTTCAGACCTCACAAAGTTAACAGTTAAGTTACATCTTACCACAAGCTTCTCAACCTGTTGAAATAAACCAAGGTGAAACCAGAGAAAGCACTGGTAGCTCTGCTTTAGTGCCTAAAATATCACAGTATTACTTAAAAGTAGAAAGAAACCTTATCTTCCCCTTAAAAGCAGTTATCATGCCACACAGGTTGAACAAAAAAATCCTCGAAAATATATATTATCAGGGGGAATGAAGGTTAAAGCACTGAGCACGCAGTTAATCTTGATTGACAACTTGATTAGATTGAGATGCCCTGAGCCGTGATTGAATTACGAGGGTGCTAACTTTATCAAATGGGTTAGTCCACTGATGAGTTCATTAGATGAATGGCCTCCATGGGGGGGGGGTAGAACCTACCTGAATGGAGCAGGCAGGTTAGGGTGAGGCTTGAAAGGGTATGTTTGTCCCATTTCTCTCTAGCTCATTCCTTCTCTGTTTCTGGCTGTCATGACAGGAGGAGCTCTTCTGCCAAGCCTTTCTGCCACGCTCTTTCTATCTTAGAGCCAATAGACCATATCCTGAAGTCTCTGAAATCATAGCCAGAATAAACAAATACAGCAAATATTTAAATTTTTAAAAATTATTACAGTAAAAGTTACATTGCAAGAATACCCGTCAAAATATTCCTGCTCAGTTCAATTACCTTTCTTATCACTAATGCTGCCACCAACCTCTACCCAACAGGACAGTCTTCTAAAAACATGACTTGTGTCTTCATCTACCTTATTCACTGTTATTGTGAAACTTCAGTTTTTTCCTCAAAATGACAATAAAAGGGAAATGTTTTATAAGGATTCAGAACATCAAGGCAGCTGTGACACCACAATTAAAAACAATCATGAAAGAGTACTTCTAGCACTCACTTCGAAAGTGGCAAGAATAAGGGAATATGTGTGTTCAAAGCAAGGATTGAATGTTTGAAGGAGAAGTTAATGGCAACATATCTTTAAAATTTAAGCATTCACAATAGCTTTTGCTCATACTTCATTTGTCAGATACTTGGGTCACAATGTTGAAAATCTAAGTAACACACCAATGTGTTGTTTTCTCTTTGCAAAGATAAACTGAGTATCTTGCTTAACTGAAAGATGCTATATCTTTTGTATGATTGTGTTCTGTAGTCTTACCTAGAACTACTCCCTACCTTACTTGTTATCTTCCAGCTGCATAAATCTTCTCAAATTTGTCAGGGTTTCCAATATTCCACTCCAATGAAAGGAATGAAAGTTGGGGAGATAGCTCAGCAGTATAAGTGCCAGCTTGGTAAGTGCAAGGTCCTGGGTTTGATCCCTGGTAAAGAAGGAAGAAGGAGAAGAAGGAGGAGGAGGAGGAGGAGGAGGAGGAGAGGGAAGAAAGAAGAAGAAGAAGAAGAAGAAGAAGAAGAAGAAGAAGAAGAAAAGAAGAAGAAGAAGAGAGAGAGAGAGAGAGAGAGAGAGAGAGAGAGAGAGAGAGAGAGAGAGAGAAGAAATGAGGCTCTTAGAGAATGACTGACTCAAGGACTGGGCCCATGAAATATGCATGATGCGTTTGGATCACTTTATAGTTCCACAAGTTAAGAAAGTGCGCAAAACTCAGAAAAATAACAAAATGATGGATCTGTGTCAGGGTGACACAGGAGCTGCTGAAAGAGTTTCCAATGGATAAACACAAACCACTTTGAACAGGAAAATAATAATCAGCAAATGCTCCAGATAATAAAATAAATGCCCACAAAACTAGACTTACTTAATTAGTTAACTTATTAACTGACATAGTAAAACAGACAGGCACATACATAACTTTCTCATTCCAGTGATGATCCCTGAATACCTTGCTATGGACTGCAGGCGCTGTATCAGTAAAGCTGATATAAATAGTAAGCAATTGAGTACAAAATCAACAGAGTAGAATAGAACAGTCTTCTGCACAGAGGTGGATTAAACCATTTAGACACTCCACTTAATGAGCAGCTCCCTCCTCATTAATTTCTGTTTCCCAGAAAGCACATAGTGGAAAAGGGGCAGCACCAACAGTAACTTTATAAGCAGAACTTTGATAAGTACTGCTTCAGCCAGGTAATCAAGGCTAACATCATGGTGATACATTATTTGGAGAAAATATACTGTTCGTGTTATACTACAAAGCCACAATGATAAAAACAGTGTAGTACTAGCATAAAAACAGATTTACAAATCAATAAAATAGAATAGAGGATGCAGAAAAAATTCCCAGGGACATTCAACTATCTGATCTTTGGCAAAGACCCAAAAATATATGCTGGAAGAAAGACAGCATAGGCCTTGCCCCAGGGGCACGCTGAGATAATGATTGAGATGGGGCATGGTGACAGGGGCCTGTAATCCCAGAGCTTGGGAGGCTGAAAAAAGGAGGATCACTAAGAGTCTGATCTGTGTAGTGAGACCATGTAGGCGCTGTACTAAATATGTAAAAAAAAAAAAGGAAAAAGGAAATCCTTTTTTAAAAAAGCTTTGAGAAATTTGGCTATCCATGTGTAGAAGATTTAATATAGACCTATGTCTCTCACAATATGCTCAACTAAAATCAAAATGGATCAATGATCTAAATGTCAAAACAGAAACAATCTGCTGGAAGATTAAAATACTTGAAGACATAAGTGTAGGCAAGCACTTTCTGAATAGAAATCCAGTGGCATAAGAAATAGAACCAAGAATCAATAAATGCGGTGATAGCAAATTAAAAGTGTACTCTTGGGGTAGGCAAAGAGTCCGTGGACAGAAATCAAATCACACGAGTAACAGTTGAAAGAATTAATAACTGGGACCTGCTCTTACTGAGAAATTTTTCACGTCAAAAGAAATTACCAACAAAGTGAAAAGGCAACCCACAAATTTGGGAAAAATCATGACAAATAAGTACTCAACAAAGGTCTGTTCTCTAGAATCTATAAAGAACTAAAAAACACTAGAGGCTCAACATTTAAAGACCCAATCCAGAAATGGGCATCCCAGATGAACACACACTTCTCAGAGGAAGAAATTAAAGAAGCCAATAAATATATGAAAAAATGTTCCACATCACTAGCCATTCATGAAATGCAAATT
>NW_004524730.1:1229217-1253630 GCF_000260255.1 Octodon degus | reverse complement strand
ATAGTTGCATTCTCTTAATGAATAGAATGATTTGTTCTAATGGTGTTTGTAAATAGGATCTGAAGTCCGCATCTTGTACAGCAATTAACCACTAGGAAGAATATATGCGGTGTGTTATTTGTTGAATCTGTACTTCCAATTTGATTTGAAACTGTCTCATTGCTGTTTATCAATAAAATTTTGAAAAAAAAGTGTACTCTTGGTGGGATAAAAATGACATCCTGTCTCTGAAGTGTTCCCCTATTTTAAAAAAATCCCAGTTTAATCATGAGAAAAAGACAAACAGGTTTAACTGAAGGATGTTACACAGAACTGATAGTCATCAAAATAAGAGTCAAAGAAGGCTAGGGAGATAGCTCAGCAGCTTAAGCACCTGTCTGGCAAGTGCAAGGTGCTGAGTTCAACCCTCAATACCAAGAAAAAAAAAGAGTTGGAGAAATTGTCACAGCAAGAAGACATGACTATGACTAAATGTAATACAACGTCCTGTATGGGATTCTACAATACTGAAAGGACAATAGATAAAAGCTAAGGAAGTCTAAATAAAACATAGATTTTAAAATAGTGTGTCACATGGCCAGAAAACATTCTCTCAAGCTTTCACAGAGAGCAAATTGAATAAGCAATGACCATGACTCACCCACATGGCTGACACTCAGAAAGGATCTACAAACTGTAATACAGGGTTCCAGGCTAAATCCTGAGGGGAGCTGATTAACCTGTCAGATACAAAAGTTGCATTTCTTGTTATATAGGTCTTGCTTTATCTTGGTCTTAACCATCCAGCAGGTAAGTATAATAACCAGATATGAAAAAGAAAAGCCGTATTAATATGCTGAGCTGTAAAAGGCTCAAGTCAAAACTTCTGACATTGCCAGTCCTACAGATAACCCACTACTATTATGGACTACTGGACTATATTGGATTATTTTGCTGAATTCAAGCACCTACAATGTTTAAATGGCAATGGAATACCCACGTCTGACAAAATGAAACAAAAAAGGGAATATAAATGAAGGACCATTTTGTATCTGTATATACAAAATAGGATAGATGTACAGGTACTTTCTCTTAATTCAGTGAGAAGAAACATTTGTACTAATAGTATTTGGACAGGATATCATGTCTGAATCTTGTACTATGAATAACCATTATGAAGACAACAATATGCAATGTATTAATTATTGAAACTGTCCTATTAATTGGTTTTGAAACTGTCTCATTGCTATATGTTTCTCAATAAAATTAATAATAAAAAATGTGTCAAAAATTCTCTAGTTTTAACAATAGAATATACTACTCTAAGGTGTTAATAACTAATCAAAATGAACATAAAAACATAGGAACATTTTGCCACCCCTTTACAGTTTTTTTAAATCTAAAACTTAAAGGCTAGATTTTCTAAATATCTAAAAATTAGAATTGGACTTAAAATGCTCCAGTAATGTATAATGCACACTGAAGAGTTTTGTAAATAGGAATAATATCGCTATTGTCATAGATGGTGGCCATGAAGCACAGTGAGCTTTACAAAGCACCTTTTAGAGTAATATGTATAATATATTCAGATTTCTATAAAATCAAAAGGAAATGGAGTATGTAGGAATGAACATAAAAATTGAAAATATGTGAAAACTGTTCATTGTATCTATTTGCAGAGTGTGGTATTAATTGCTGGGTGATATTGCTAACTGTTTTTCTTCTAAATCTTTGTTCTGTTGACATAGTGTAGTGGATCTGTATCTCTTAATATTCAAAGTAAATAAAAACAGAGAAAAGAGAACCCTGATGATTTTTGTATTAGTCACCATTCTATTGCTGGACAAAATATTTTATTTACACAACTAGGAAGGAAGTAGAATTTTGTTTTGACTTAGGGTCTCTGAGCATTCATTCCATGGTCAGATGTCTCCAAGGCAAAAAAAAAAAAAAAAAAAAAAAAAAAAAAGTGTGGTAGAGGGTGTGATAGAGCAAACCTGCTCAACTCAAACCAGCAAGGAAGTAGAAAGCAAGGTGAAACCACCAGAGAGGAAGGGCTGGGGCCAGGTACAGTACTTAGCATCACCTCCCTGCAATCCACCCCGATGCATCCAGAAGTGTTTCACCACTCTTCTCAGCACCTGTCCCCCCAATCAAATTGACGTCAAGATTCACTTTCATACTTCTGATGGCCAAGTTTTGCTAGCAGACCTCTAGTTGTAAAGCTCTAAGTCATTTGCATTTCAAGTACAAATTAGAGTGACCATCTTTTGTAAGTGATTCTTGACTTTTACACCTCTGTTAAAGTATCCTCATGTCTGTGGCTGTTATGCTAGGCTTCATTATCATCATCTCACGTTGCAGAGGAGATAAAGTGCTATTCAAAGACTTGCCTAAGGTCTCACAACTTATCAGAGAGAGCCAGAAGAACAATGAAAGAATAACTCTACATCCTGGACCCTGTGTGCTGCTCCTTCATTCACATTACTAGGGGATGGACATCTCCTCATAGCATATACAGAAGAACATGAAGTGGACTTTTTGATCCAGAGCCAAAAGATAGCAGCAATAATCTACGTCATTTTAAATTATCCTGAAATAAAATTCCAAGGAAATTAGAACAAACCCTCTCAGTTTGATTGCATATTTTAGAGTAAGTAGCTATAAGCTTTACACAGTATTTTTAACATAAGTAACCTAAAATATATTAAAGAGTTCTCTCAGTTGCAAGTAAGTGCTGTCTGACTGAGAAATAGAAAAATAAATATTTTGTATGTATGTAAGTTCCACTTTCAGCATCGACTTTCGTGTTCCATGTGATCCAGATGGGCATGCCATGTCCCTATGGGCCTCGCATCATCTTTTTTCTTCTTTCCCATGTGTTGGCTTCACTCTTACTTAAGCTCCCTTCCTGCAGCGACTGGAGAGCTTCCAGAAACCTCTATAGAAGTAAAAGTGTCTCTAGGACTTCTAGAATAGTCTTAGGCTAATAACGCTCTTTGATTGTCTTAGTTCTATTTGTTGGCCCAGCATGGGTCATGTGTTTAGCCATGAACTGAATGCTTGGGATGGAGAAGGCCAAAGTTCTCATAGGCCAAACCTTGGGTGTTGTACTAGAGCCTGTAGGTGGGGTCACTGTTCCAAAACATGAGAAGCTCCTCAGTGAAAATCCAGGGTACTATTGCTAAAGAAGACAGAAAAGGACAATGAGCAGGCAAAGGGAAGAAATATTTTCTACACTGAATTCCCAACAATCCTCCAAAGATAACTAGATGTCTAGATTACAAGCTTGGGTCATGTCTAAGATGTGAAAGAAAAAGGAATTAACAAATATAGAATCTAATATATCTTTTTTTATTATTTGGGACAGGATCTACAGGGTCTCACTGCTTAGATGGGACTCAGAAATCCTCCTGTTTTCAGCTTCCCAAGTGCTAAGATTATAGGCACTCACCACCATGTCCAGTCTCAATTGTCATCTCCGTGCACTCCGGGGGCTGGGCCCTCATGGCAGGTCAGGGATCAAACCCCTCGCCCTTTTGTCTGCTTGCAGGGGCTTTAATCCACTGAGCTATTTGGGCAGCCCTTAGAATCTAGTATATCTAACTGTAGTGTTAGGCACTTTTAAAATCTAACTTGGAAATAATACTGTTTTCATTCACTACATGAGAATATACAGGATTGAAGAAGTTGAGTCACTTTTCCAAACCAACATAACTAGTAACAAATTTGGACCCAGATTAGAACCAAAACTTATTTGTACTACCTCAAGAATTAGGGAAACAAAGAACTTGAAATGTGTGTGTTTATGAAGTAGATACTAGGACGTTGCATTTTTATGTTGCTTATAGGTCTTAATGAGATAAACTATGAAGTTTAATGTATTATCCTATGTGATTTATACCTGGTTTAAATATCCTCAGAAACATAAAGAAAACCATATATTTCCTAGAAGACAGCTCCCTTTTGAGACTGAACCTTTACACAGGTTTTCAGGTATATGTAGAAAACAAGGCAGCATTGTCCCCTAAGAGCTTAAGCATCAAGTCAGACAGAGCTGAGTTCAGGCCCGAGGTTGTCTAGCTCTGGCAAGCCACTTGTCTTCTAGGCTTCTGTCCCCTCATCTATAAAACAGGGACATCAACACGACCACCTGATCCAGGTGAGCGTTGAACAGGAGAATGCCACAGAAGGTTCCAGCACCTAGTGGGAGCTCAGCACAGCTCTGGCTCCCCTACCCAGGATACAGGAAGTGAGGCAGCCCTCATTCTGGGACTGTGGAACTGTCTGGCACCAGCAAGGTTTGATAAGTAAAAGACTCCCTGGTTGTAGCAGGGTGACAGTGATACTTTCAGAGTGCAAGTGCTTGCAGGGCAGCTGTCTCTGTCTTTAGAAGAGTGCTTGGCACATGGGATGCTCATAATGATGAGTTACTTTTTCTTTCACATCTTAGATATGACACAACCTTGTTGAATGAATGAGTGAATCATTTCCAACATGATATATTAATCACTAACTTAGCAGGTACTGAAAGGAAACACCAGAGCATGTCTGGCCTATGTGCAAACAGATTATCTCTATCTATCTATCTATCTATCTATCTATCTATCTATCTATCTGTGATTTATACCAAATTCTATCTTCTAGAACTAAAAGTAGACTCAAGTATTCTTTTCTAAAATTATTCACTCAGCAAACATTTCTTGATTTACTCAATATGTTTGGTGAATGAGGCACTGTGGAAGGTTCTGGGGAAGCAAAAATAGAAACAACATGATTTCTGTCCTGATAAAGTTCATCATTCAAGTGATAGGGGAGTGGTTGGATAACTAAGAGCTCTGATGTTCTCAGTGCTGTGAGTAAGAACAGCAGTATAAGAGCTGACAAGAGCACAGAAGTAGACATTATTAATTTAACAGTTACCAAATCGGGATTTTAAAACCGTTCAAGTCTATACTTCCTCCTTTCTTTCCCTTCAGTCATCCTTTTAGTACACATAATCAGCAAGAAAGTAGAAGAAATCGTAGCTCCTTCTCCTTTCTTTATCAGTATGCTCTTGGGTCTCTTCCTCCCAAAATGGCCTCAGCACATCCACTTCTGCCCATTACTACTGTCCTTTCCCTCGTCTTGCACACTCATAGCCCACCTTGCTATCCACTCCAGAACCTTCCCATTGCTCCCTCTACTCAGGCTTCCCTCACCCTAATTGCCATGCTTTATTTTCTACATGGCAGCCTAAGCTGTCTGCAGCACGTGAAGCAGGACAGAGCAGCTCCAAACCATGTGAACTTCCCCTTCACTTCTGGAATAACACAGTCTCCTTCCAAACCTCCTTGCTCCCCTGGCCCTACAAGCCAGCCTCTGTACCTCTACCACTAGCAGTCCAGTATTTCTCCAAGAGCTTTCCCAGGCTGTCTCCTTATCATTCTTCACTCCCACCCCAAGTGCCACCTCCTCAGAGATGCTATCAGATGGTTCACCCTCACAACAAAAAGTGTGCTGCTCCACATTTATCCTATCCCCCCATTTTCCTTTCATTTCCAAATTGTTATCTGAAATCTTAGGTAGTGCTTTTTGTTGTTGTTGTTTTGCTTGTTTGTAACCCCTCCCCATGCCTATAGAATGTCTAGAATGGATAAAATCCTTTCATTCTCGGTCTCTATCTCCAGCCCCAGGAGCTTAATACTGTTTGCTGGAAGAAAACCATTGGGTCATGGATTGATGAGACCCTCATACCCATCCATGTGAGGAATCTTTATACTAAGTGCGTCACTCCCTTGAAACACAATTGTTTGGATACATAAACACAGGCCCAGTATATTCATTCAGATACATATTCATGATTGATCATTACACATTTTATGCATGGATTAAATCATTGTATGATACCTTGCACATATGTATAAATATTATTTATCAAATTTTTAAGTTGCAGTTTGCAATAAAAATGAAAGATAACATGAAAAAGTGTTTGAAATAGATGATGTCATCCTCCATATCCAAGCCTTGAAAATGTAACTTCTCTCTAAAGGGAAATGGGTAGCTATGCATTCTGAAAAATTTGTGCTCAAGGCCTTTTCCTTAGGTCAAATGGTGCCCAGCAGAATTGAGTGACAATGAAGGTGAGGTCACATTCAGCAGCTGCCACTAAACTCAAGAGGGATTGATTGAGATGACAAAGTCTTTTCACAAAAAACGTAAATCAAGGAAGATGATTGACACTGAAGTAAACATTTTAAAATTAGAGTAATTAGGAATATATTAGCAATTAAAATAAACTTATTATCATTAGCGAAATTGGCAGTTACTTGTAATTCCCTCACGGGCCTCATTTCAACCCTATCCGTGCAGATTATATTAGGAAGGACTAATGATTTTACAGATACCATTTTAATTTTTGTAGATTTTGTTTACTCCTGTCCCTATCTGAATATATCAAATAATGATCATATGGACCCCAGATTTTCTAGGAGCTGGCCCCAAGTTTTCTAATGCTGAAACTGCATGAACTCTTATTTATTAATTTCTCAGAGAAAATTAAATTAGTAGATGATTTTTTTCTCATAATTCTTGGAGGCCTTGAGCACCTGCTATCACTTGTCTCTTAGGAAGTGCCAGAAAATGACAAAATCATGCAATCTGATGGAAATTAAGCAACCAAGGATAAACTGAACACCCCTTCCTCATTCTGTGGGACGGTATACTGAGGGGCAAGTCTGTGAGTGGTGACACGGTAAGACTAGGCTTTCTGCTCCTTTGCTCTTTTGGCTTGCTCTTCCTTCTCATCTTGAACAGAGGATCATTTAGTATACAAGGCATCTACATGATAGGTGTGATGCTTCTTTGATGCTAACAATGACGATGACTCTGCAACAGAACTAAAAATATAGGAATAATATGGGAGAGCTCATATAAGTAACAGGAATCTTGAGTTGATATAATAAAGAACATGAATTTGGCCAACAAGAAGGCCAAGCATTTGTCCTCAGCTTCTAGAAAGTAATCTCAAGTGTCTGTGTTTCTGGGTCATAGTCATTCATCTAATAATGTGGTTTAAAGCAGGAGTTTACTGTACCCACAGTGAGGGCTGTACACAAGAAACACTAACATTATAATTGGGGTAGAGGTAGGGGCTCCTGGTGACATGGTGCCCGTTGATCTACAGAGTAAGATCCACATGGGAAATCAATCAATCAACCAATCACATCCATGTGATGAAAGCCCAGGAAAATGTCTAGACACCAAAGCTCAGGTAAGCTTTTCTGGTGAGAAGAACAGCACTCTGTATGTATGGTCACACATTGCTGCTAGGAAAGAAATGCACCATAGCTCCATGGGAGGAGAGTAACAGAAGCTTCTGGACTCTGCGCTGGGTCTCTTCCTTTGATGGACCTTCATCTGCAGCCTTTCTCTGTTGGAAACTGCTAATGTGAATCTGACAGCTTTCAGTGATTCCAGCAAATTTTAGAAACTGAAGATGGGTTTTGGACATCACTTTCAAACTTGAAGTTGGTGTGAGAAATGAGGGAAATCTAAAGTGTTGCAGTTAGCTTTAATGAGCTGCAGTACAGGCAGAAGAATTTGCAGTGGGCAGGAACTGGAGGTTTCATGGAGTGCCAAGTATCTGGCTACAGGAATCATAGCAACCAATGGTGAAGAAATCTAGCTTGGACGCCATGGCAGTGTCCTCCTCTAAAGTCTCTGATCACAGGTCCTCGCTTCAGAGAAGGCCCATAGGAGCAAATTTAGGTTATGTGCCTCCTCCATTTTTTCCCAGGGATTGGAGAATAACTGTAGGGCTGCTTAAGCATCTATAGTGGAAAAAGTAGTCCCTGACATTGATTTCTGGCTATACCAAAAGGAAAGGTGTTGAGTACCAAAATACAGCAAACACTTACCTGAAAAGTAACTGTATGAGAGACAAATCAACATAAGCAAGATTTTATGTTGTGTTAGACACTCACCACTGCAAGCAATTTGAAGGCCTAGTGTCTTCTCACTGAGGTTATAGATGAGTTAGAAGCAGCAGAGGACTCCCCTAGCCCCAAGAACACTGGTGAGACAGAATCTTGAGGATAGAGAAACCTGAGGGTGGGGCAAAATAAGGACACAGGTCAGGAGATCTGGAAAGAAGAGGTTATGTTGGGTGCCCATCCAAGCAAAGCTCAGGTGATAGGGAAAGAAAATCATTTCACTCTTGAACGCTGCATGCATTTGACACTTGCTATGAATAAGACTGTCTTTATGACAATGTCAAGGTCTGAGCATAGTGTACCAATGCTAGCCAAAAATTTAAAACGAGTACTGTATTGGAATATATTTCATGCTCTTGTGGATCAGGAATTCTGGTAGGGACTGGCTGGATGATTCTTCTGTCCCACATGACATGGATAGAGGCCAGGGAGTATTCAGTAATATTCCACTGGTGGATGAGTTGGTTTGCAAGGTACAAGAGAGCATCACTCATGGGTTTGGATTCTGGCCAGAGGATACCTGAAATGTGGGGCCTGCAAGGTGTCACCTGCACTTGGCTTGTCAGTATGGTGGCCTCAGAGTAGTCAGATTTCTACGTCAGATGCCTCAGGACACTGAAATCCAGTGTTCAGAAATGAGGAAACTACAAAGAATTCCTGTAAGCCAGCTCTACAAGTGTTACAGACTACTCAGCTTGTATGTTATTAAGCTGTAGTAGTAGAAAGCATGTACAGATTCAAGAGGTGAAGAAAAGGCTCAATCTTTCTACTGGGAGGACTATGTATAAATATTTACCATGTTTTAAAACTTTCATATCTTGAACAGAGATGTATAGAGTGCTGATTATGGGCAAACATTATTTCCCATGTCTTTTCAACCTTGTTAAAGTCCAATCTAGTAAAAACTTTTATTTTTTCTTCCTTTACAGATGAAGAAACTGAGACACAGTGAAGTTAACAAAGAAATAATTTGCTTAAGAGCCCTGTGTTTGAGCCCTCAGTGATACAGCGGGACATTCTGCCTAATGTCCTAAGATTATGTTCAAATTAGTAAGAGTCCTTCTTAAAATGTCACCTTTGTCTGTAATAAGCTAATGGAGATGGACCAAAGATAGAATAAATTCAGGTAATCATCTAAAAATAATTTTACTCTTGATTTTGAAACAAATTTTCCTATTTCCATTTAATTACTCAAGTGTTTCGGAAATTCTTATTCAGTAGCACAAATTCATAGACGTAGATACAGCCAGAGAAGACCCAGACAATCCTATAGATGTATTACCATACTTTCCCTCTCATTTCCTGTCTGTAGACTTCTAGGATGAAGAAATCAATGCTCAGGTTGACGCAATAACCAAACCTAAATAACGCATTTCTCCTCTCATTTCCCTGGAAGCTGGCATAGCATTTAGGCTTGATTTGCTCAGATTTCTTTTCATTGAATTGGGATAAAGCAGACTGAATTTCATCATTTGCAAAAATATGATGATGACATCATCCACTTTTTAGGGTCACCATTTACAGAGCTTACCTTGTTTTGTTTTTTTAAATGAAGTTATCCCACTGTCAAGTGGGTTACAATGGGTTTTATGTGTGCTGTTGATCACTCATCACAGATCGGGTATACGGAGAGAAAGAAGGGAGGATGGGAGTGAAGGGAGAAAAGTGAGAAGGGACAAAGAGGAACTGAAGTTGTAAAGATGCCAATAAATTTGGGAGCTTGATTTAGTTGTTACACAGCTTCAATGAAGAAACTCTTTTGATATGAGATTAAAGTTCAAGATATCATTTATCCGTCACAACAATACCAATTTATACGCAACAATGACAATGAGCAGATCCACACTGCTTTCTAGGTCACTGTTTCTGGAGCTTATGCAGCACAAAAGAAGTAGGAGCACTATTTTTTGTGACTAGAATTTTAAAAATCCCTCTCTGAGATTTATTCTTACTTTGGAGACACAAAACATTGCAGCAGTTTGCCCAGGAAGCACTGTTCATCTGGTTATATTCCCAGGAGCCAAAGAAACCAGTCTATTTGGAAGAATTCCTTGCATAAACAGACACACATCAGACTTTTTAGACAATTTCATTCACTTTGAGGGAAACAATCTTGACTATACCCAAAGCTGAACCTTGTGATTTATTTCTCAATTTCCGCCATTGTCAATGGGCTAAAATAATCACAGCATGTCGTACACACATCCTTTATGCCTCACAGGACCTCTGTTTTCGAGAGACACAGTGACTGTGATGTTGGGTTGAGAAAGGACACAGTCTATCCAGTCCAGTCTGGTCTGTAGCAGACAGCAGAGAAGATATTCCTGGATTCTCTGCTTTACCACGCAAGGTTGTTTTTCTTCACAACTCGTGTGGCAGGACAATCTGTCACAACCCTGCCGTAGATGTAGCTTGTAGTCAAGATTTTAGTGAAAAATTCTGACAATGAGGAAGTGTGCAGGAGCCAGAGGAAGGTGACTCCTTTTCTGAGTAGCCTGCTAGATCCCCTTACAATTGGACCTCTTCTACAGTGAGTCTCCTGGAGCCATGAGACATGGTTCTTGTTTCCTGAGATCAAGCTCTAGGAGAGACTGCGTTCTCCACTGGTCCATTTCATTGTTCAGCATCTATTTAATAAGTCTTAGGACTTTTGCTGAGAGCTAGGGAGTTAGGGCTGGGAAAAAACAAATGATCAAACAATTTAAAAAAAATCCTTCCTGCTTTCAAGTAGCTCTTGGTCTGGAAAATGACACAGCATAAAAGTCAGATTTGGGCATTAAACCTTGGCTTTCTTTTCTCTAAAGAACATAACTCCAGTGGACTCCTATTTCCTCAAAGTAACATGCTGATAATATGACTTTCCTCTGACAGCTGCCGTGAGATTGAATTAGCAGGTGCAAAGCATATGGTCTGTGTTCGACACACAGTGCTTAAAAGGAACTTAAAGATTTTACCCAATAGAATGACAATTTCATTACCGTTTTCTCGCTACTGATGAACAAGTACCTAAGTTCTATAGATATTAAGGGTCACAGAAAAATTTCAAGGCCCTCTTCTAGTCTCCTTGTGTTTATATAACACAATACCTGAGCCTAGGGAATTTATAAAGATCAGAAGTTCATTTCTCATAGTCCTGGATGTCCAGGATCAAGGCATCTGCCGAGAACACAGTCTCCAATTTCCAAGATGGCATGTTGCCACTGAGTCCTGGAGCAGAAAGGAATTTGTGTCTCCAGATGGTAGAAGGGATATAATGGGTGAGCAAGGGCTAACTCCTTCTGTCAAACATATTTTCAGAGCATCTAATCTGCTCTGATAGCTCAAACATGGCCTCAAGTTCCTCACCTCTTAAGATCATTACATTAGGAGTTAAGTTTCAATATGAATTTTGAAAAAGGCAGAAATGTTCAAAACACAGCAGCCTTTTGACAACTAGAGAATTGAAGAGTGGGGCTGAGAATTATGGAGCAAGCAGGTCTAATGGTAATGACAGGAGCTAACACGTCAGACACCTGAGTTGCCATTTTTCCTGAAGTTTTCTACAGTCTGAGACTGATCCTGACACTGAGATTCTTCATACTGAGCCCTCTCTCATGCCTCTGTCAGTTTAAAAACTGAACTCTGTACTTGATTTGATTTGATTTTTTTCTGTATTTTAGGGAAGGGTCTACTGGGTGTTCAAGGTCTTACTACTAGATCAGACTTGTAGTGATTCTCCTATTCAGAACCTCCCAGGTGCTGGCATTACAGGGGTGCACCACCACGCCCAGTCTCAATTGCTGTCTCAGTGCACCATGGGGGCGGGGCTGGCACAGCAGGCCTGGGGATCGAACTGGCCCCTGTGCCAGCTTGCAGGCATTTTAATCCGCTGAGCTATTTGGCCGGCCCAAGAACTCTGTACTTGAAATATCCCGTGGTACCAGCTACCTGCCAGAAGCTAGATCCTTTTTACCCCCCATAAGTCCTTTGCTGTCAGCATAGACAAGTTCAAGCACAGGCATATCTGCTAAACTTTCCTGAACTCTTCACATTTGTATGTCCCATGCACGTCCTCAGGCACCACTGCTCAGACCTCTGAGAGCCAGGCCCAGGAGGTTGCTCACACTGTCCTCCTGTGGAAACACACCACTTGCCACACGAAAGTTGGATTCATCTATTCAGTACCACATTGTCACAAACCTATTTCCAGTGCCATAGCTCACAATGCTTAATCCACTGTCCTTAATTTAAAAACAGGAAAATGAGGAGACCCCAATGTTTGCGTGGAAGCAACGGATGTAGACTTACATGGAGAGCTGTCAGAAATCTTACTGGAACAACAATTGTTTCTCCTGCTACTTTCACTCAATTTTTTTTGGCCTTTAAGGTTGTTAGCTTGATCCACTCTCTTGGATTTACTGTCCAAAGATCCCTCTGTTTTCTCACTGCTAAACTGATCAGTGTCCCCACTGCTCCTTTACTCCTTCCTGTCTGTCTTTATTCCTGTCTGCCTGTCTCCATCTGGCAAAGCCGGATAATAGGGAACACCAAATGCTTAACAGCTATTAATGCCTTTCTTTGCCCTCCACATTGCTCTATCATTCTCTCTTTAAGATGCAAACGTAGCCCCCAGAGCCCACACTCTGGTGTTTACTGTAAGTAGGATGGGAGGTTGTGTCTTTCACACATTAATGTTATGGGGCAACTCTGCATAGGAACCAGATCAACCAGATAGAAATCTGAATAGAGCCTTTCATTTATTGAGCTCAGGTGCATCAGCCACTTCTCACGCAGGAGAAGGCTGATGGGTCCCGAACATAGGTAGCAGGGGGGTATTTATAGCAGAAATAACATCTAGTTTGGTAAGCAAATTTGTTAGCTAGTACAGAACAACAGAAACTACATTTATATGACACAGCTGTAAACTGTTTATAACTAAAAGGTCTTTTACAGCTTAGTGATAAGTGTATATTTTTATAAGATATATCTTAAGCTGACTACGTTATAGGAGATGGTTGGAGAGGGAGTTTGTGTTAGCTTGCTGCCTTGGCGACAAGGAACAGTTATTTATTGTTGAACAGCCTTGAGCTGAAAGGGAGAATATATTTCTTAGAGTAGATAACAGGAAGCACAAGGGGTTTTTATAATTTTCTACAGTTAAGGCACAAAACTCTGTTAACCCTTTACAATTATGCTTTCTCTCCTTCTAAATGGGGTAGAGAGCAAGAAAGTTTGGATTACATAATAATGTTGCTTTAGAAATTTTACCAACCAGCAGGGGGTTGGTATTGGGTGGCAAGTTGAAATAAAACAATGACAACTTTCATGCTGAGCTTTTTATTTTTTATTTTTATTTTATTTTATTTTTTTCAGGTTGAGCTTTTTAAAAATGTGTCTCTTATTCACTCATATTGTTCCATTAGAATTTGCAATGCTCCTTTGAGGCTTCGATACTATTTATCTTACATATATGGAAATAGAGGCCAACGAAGTTTAAGGTCATACAACTAGAAAACAGAGTGGAGGCCAAATCCAAATCTCTCGGTTCTGGACGTTTTACATAAAATAGAAGGAAAAAAAAAAAAAAAAAAACGGCCGCCCTGGGCACACCTAGGCGGCCGAGCTCTACCGGAAGAGTGCCCTAGGATCCTTCATTCAGCCTGGAGAACAGATTGATCAGGGGCGAGGCAAGCAGTCTGTGGAAGACCTAGAGACCTAGAGTGGGGACACCGAGGGGGACTAAGTTTGGACTGGGAATGACTCGCAGTCCCTCTCCAGAATCTGACCTGAGTTTTCTCCCTGACGGCAGAAAATGCGGTGTGGCCTGGCCCTGCGCGGCCACCGTAGAGTCCCCGTTGCCATGACTCCCGGCTTCCGAAGCCGAAGCGCGGAAGAGTAGCCTTACAGGGTGAAGGAAGTCCCGGGTTCTGGGTCGGCTTCCAGGGGCAGCGAACAGGAGGAGTGCCATGGGCCGGAGTAAGCGACCCCACCCGTGCTCCTCATCCCGTCCCGGGCTTCGTGCCGGGTCCCAGGGGGCCCTCGCTGCCAGCCGCGACCACCCTGCCCGCGGCCCCCCGCCCTCCTGCAGCCTCGCCTTCGGGGAGAGGCCTGGTTCTCCTTGCGAGAGGGCGCGGGAGGCAGGGGAAGAGAGGCCCTGGGCTTCGGGCGAGAGGCGGCGGCGGGCGCGCCCAGCTCCGTGGCCTGCGCTCTCCCTGCCCCGCGCCGCGCCGCGCCGCGCCGCCCCTGCAGGGAGGCCGTGGGCTCTGGCGGTGGGGCGGAGCTCGGGCCCACCCGCGACCTCTGTGCCTCAGCGCACGCCTTCACCTGCAGGCCCCAGCTGCCCCAGCTTCCCCAGCCCCAGAAGGAAGCGGGGGCTCTTCTTTGCAGGCGCAGTCGGTGCAGCCTCCACGCACAGCAGTTTTGTACAGCCCTTCCTAGTCACTGGTTGTAAGAGTGCCCTAGTTAATGTTATTTTCAGCAAGATACTGCGCTGGCGATGGGGTTTCTGACCTGGAATTGCTGACCCCCTGGCGAGGACGGAGGAGGAGGGAGGGATTTGTAAATCCTAAAACCTCATTCTTTTCTTGTTTTAAAGGAAATATGCTTTATTTATTTATTTATTTATTTATTTTTGGGTAGGACAGTTTCAATAATTAACACATTGCATACATCCGTCCTACTGGTTAATTGCTGTACAAGATGAAGACGTGATATCCTATTTACAAACACCATTAGAACAAATTCCTCTATTCATTAAGAGAATGTAACTATATTTCTACCCTAAACACTTTGAATACACAGATACAAAATGGACATTCATCTCTATCCCCACCTTTTTTTTTTTGTTGTTGTTAAGTTCCGTTATTTGAATATTATAGCCTCATTCTTAACCAGGAACTGGTATTTCCTCTTGGAGCTGTTACTCATCTTTCCTTTCTTTATGGCTTACCCCTTGTTCTTTCTCTGAATCGCCTCTATTTTCATTTATTAAATCGTCGATTTATCAGGCTTAGAGTGTCTGTCCTGAAGCAGGGATGGCAGGGGAGTGGTAAATAAGGCAGGGTGGCCACCTTCTGGGCCGGGAAGACAAGTGCAAACGCCCTGATTGAGGCCTGCTGAGAGGGGAGGCCGGCCTTGACGCCCAGGGGCAGCTGAGGCGTCTCTCTGGAAGCAGTGTTGTCTGGAAAGGAGGCAGTGGAGAAGACGCACAGGAGCCCTTGGTGGCCGCTGTAACTGCCTGGAGCCCAGGTGAATGACAGGAAGAAGGGATGGAGGGGTAGCCTGGGACCAGATCACACAGGCTTTAGAGAATGTGCTGAGAGATTAGAAAACTAACATTTCAGTTCACTAAAGAGCAGTTGGGGAACCACAGGATTTTATTCCTGGGCAGGACTTGGCCATATAAGGGCTCGAGAAGGAGAGAGCAGACTTTGGAAGGTCCTGGCAGCAGGAACATAATAGCCACTTATCCCACGAGTATCCAGCGTGTGCCAAGCCAGGTTACGATGCTTTACAGGTGTTCTTTTGTTAGGCTTCCTAGTAACCTCTTAAGGGAAGGATGAGTTGCTGTCACTGTCCACGTTTAGATGAGGGGACTGAGGAGGGACTGGAAACCAAACCCTTAAAGATGGTCTGGATCCCATATTCCACCATGCTAAGTCCAAGGCAAGGTTGATACCTTTAAAAGATTCAGGTGGAAAGAGTAGTTCTTTCCACTTTTGTGAGTCTGTCTCCTTTGTGCTTTGCTATAGATGGCCTGTTACTTGGTAAGATTTCCTCAGATGTCTAGAAGCCCTACATGTGTACACAAATATTGTTATTGTTATTTTAATTTTAATTTATTTATTTAGTTATTTATTTTGAGGTACTGGGAATTAAACTCAGGACCTTGCGCTTGCCAGGCAAGCACTTATTCTACTGAGCTCTCTACCTGACCTTTAGCTATCTCTCCAGCCCTATTTTTTAAAATACTTCATAGGATTTAACTGGAGATATGTGTGCCAAAGTTTTCTTTGGGGAAGATTTAGAACTATATATCCAATTACTGTAGAAGGTAGAGGGCTCTTCATCTTATCCATATCCCTGACTAAACTTTGGCAGTTTTACATTTTTTAAGGATTTACCCATTTTATACAAGTTCTTGAATTTATTGTCATCAAATTATTTGCATCATTTCTACATTGTCCTTTTATTGTCAATGGAAGACACAGTAGAAGACAACTTTTTAATTCCTAATATTGATATTTAGTGTCTTTTTTTCTTTTTTATTGTTAGGTCTGGGTAGAAGTTTACCAATTGCATTTTCCTAGATTGTGACTTTTTCTGTTTTTGGCTATTTAGTTATTTGATTTATGTTATAATCTTTATCATTTACTTTCTTCTGCTAATTTTTCTTCTATTTATTCTTTTTCCTAGTTTCTCAGGGTGGAGGCTGATGCTGTGATCTGTCCTTTCTTTTTTCATTAGCGTTCAGTGCTATCTGCACCCTTCCACATCGCCTTTTAGCTGCATCCCATATACCTGGATATTCTGGTTTTGTTTTTAACATTCTGTTCAAAATATGAACTTTCCATTTGATTTTCTGATATCTAGTGTTTCAAAAAGTTACTTTCATGCATTTAGTCTGAAATTTAAGTTATTTTCATCAGATAGGACAAATTCTATCCTATGATTTTATCATGTCCAGAATCAAAATTTTCTGCTACTGCTATGATTATGTCTGGTCTACTCCTCAGCTTTCTCTACCCTCTAGTTTCAAAATGAAACATTTCCTTTCCTCTCATTTCCTTTCTTTCTTTCTTTCTTTCTTTCTTTCTTTCTTTCTTTCAAATGTGTTTACTACAGAGTCTACAGGATCTCACTGCGTAGATCAGACTCTTAGTGATCCTCCTGTTCAGGGCCTCCCAAGTGCTGGGATTACAGGCACACGCCACCATGCCCAGTCTCAATTGTCTTTTCAGCACCCCGTGGGTGGGGCCGGTATGACATGCTTCAGGTAGAATGCAGTCCCTATGTCTGCCTAGGCAGGCACTTTAATGTGCTGAGCTATCTGGCTGGCCCCTGAAGCATTTTTTCTCTGCTATCAGTGCATTCTTCTGGTTTCACACTTAGTTTTTTTGAGGGGAGGGGAGTACTGGGGATTTAACCCAGGGCTCTCTCACAAAGATATCTTTCTTTCTTTCTTTTTTTTTTTTTTTTTTTCCTTTTTTTTGGAACTGGGGATTGAACTCCGGCCCTTGCACTTGCCAGGGAAGCACTTATTCCACTGAGCCATCTCCCTGGCCTACGAAGATATATTTCAAGCCCTCTAGAAATATAGTTTTTGATAATGTCTCACTAAGTCCCTAAATTATCCAGACTGGGCTTGAATTTAGGATCTTTCTGAATTCTTCCCAAAGTGCTAAAATTAAAGGTATGCACCGTCATAGCTGGCCCAGCTTAGTTGTTTTTTTTTTCTTTCTTTCTTTCTTTTCCTTTTTGTATTATATAATGTCTTGAAATTAGTTGTTCAGATTACCAACAAGCATGCGATATCTGTTTTAAAAAAGAAATAAATTAAGAAAACAAAGAAAAATATTGTAAGAAATTTAGAAGGACAAGAAAAAAAATTAAACATCAGATGCTCCCCTCAGTAGTCCAGGAGAAAACAGCAGTACAACAATTATCCAAGCCATCCTGCGTACATACATAAATATATCTCTTTCCCCTTTCCCTCCTCCTCTCCTTCCCCTCATCCTGGCTGCTTCTTCCCTTTGAACAGATTTTTTCCCTTTCACAGTATGTGTTGTACCAGTATGCAATTTCTCATGGCTAAATCTTGAAAACAACCCAAATACCAATCAACTGAGGAATGGATAAAAAAGTTGCGGTATTTTTACACAATAGAGTATTAGTCTGCTATAAAAAAAGATAAATTCAAAGGTTTTATAGATAAATGGATGCGACTAGAGACCACACTCATAAGTGAAATAAATCAGACCTCATATGCAAACAGTATTTTCTCGCTCCTGTAAGAATCTGTAAGGGTAAATAAAACACTTCACTTTTGATAGCCAAGTAGCATCTCAGCCTTTCCTTATCAAGTGTGTTGGCCACCCAATACAACTGTCCTTTAACTTCTGTAATACCTGATACTCTCACTAGAGTGTTCCTTCAGTTGATATCCCATCTCTGCTCAACAGCAATGAAGGTGTTAGCATTTGCACAGCTACATCTGGCTAAGCACTCTCTGAGTCCCCCCCCACATGACAATAACGATGTCTACCCTGCCAGTTCAGCTGCAGACTTGAGTCCAACTACGAATCCCGACTAGCATCTGTTTTCTTGGACCACTTCTGGTGGTATCAACTCTTCCAGCTGGGCTCTCCATGATTTAGATTTTTAGACAGAGATCAGCATGTAGGAAATGAAACAGAAAAGCTCCTTCAGTTGGGAATCAATAGGGAAGAAGGCAAGATTAGACAGAGGGGGACTTGGGCAGAGGTTCATTTTAACAGAGGCCTCGCATAACCAATCTCAGGAGATCTAAACTTGAAAAGGACCTTGTGACTTGCCCAAATTGGGTGAAGGCCTAAACTTCTACAGGCCCACATCAGTCAGCCAGTCATTGTAAATGATCTTACCTAGGAAAGGATATGCCCTGGAATGAGGTGTGGCCTTTAGTCTAGACAACTCTGAAAGAAGTAGGCAGCTGGGGTTGGCTGCTGGCAGAGCTCCCAGCAGCTAGAGGAATTAACTTGCAGTTTTGAGGAGAAGCTGGCCAGCACATTCTATCATCAAAGGTAGCCTATGATGCCCTCTACTCATTAGACTATCTGGAAAACATCTACTCCTGCTTCAGGATTCAGCCCAGGCTTGTCCTCCATGAAGTCTCTTTTGACCTTCCTTCCCTAACAACACCGATTGTTTCTGCCTCTGGTAACACCACATGTTCTCTCTGCTTCTGTCACTGCTACACTCTGTGATTTTAAACAGCAACTGTCTACCAATGTTCTCTAAGACTATCACTGGGCTATAGGGTACATATGGCCACTAATAGTGCTCATTATGATGAGTCTGGTGCTGTAAGAAGAGGCAGAGCCAGTGCGTAATTCCGGTTTTAAAAGTTTCATTTGATAGGGTAACAAGATGAAAGCTCATATACTTCAAAGGCAAACATCACCTATTTGTGACTCCTTTATTTTTATTAAGTCTCTGTTTCATGAATGTGTCTGTTAGACCTTTCAAGATGCTTGAAAATTCTGCCAAGTCTGCTATAAAAATCTAGTGACTCAGTTTATTCTTTGCAAAAGATAGAGCTTCTTAAAGAACCTGATGTAAAACCAGAAGGAATAAGTATGAAACTGTTGGTAATAGAAGTTTCTAGAATGTGGATGAGTACCTGGGAAAGCTTTGTAGAAGTGAGAACAGCAGGGCGGCCCCTAATATCTCAGAAACATTTTCCTCCTGCTTTTCGTCCTGCAGTGATCTTAGCAATACTCAAATTATAGAGAGCACAGTAGTGTTAAGGGGTAGGAAAGAAGCCTGAGTTGACTAGTTTGATTCCACCTTAGAATTCCAGGGTGGCATCAAAAGATGATGATAAAATGTCCCCGTGCTTAGAGCCCTCAGTAACCTTCATCAAGCACTAATTCCTCTAGTCATGCAAATATTGGTTAGCACCGTTAGGGTCAGATACTTCTTAGACTCCAGCTGAGTTTTGTGCTTTACTATTTGAAAATTTCTAATAATAGGTAATAATAAGAAAATGAAAGCAGGGTTTCATATAGTACCTTAGCATCTACTAAGTATTGTACCACTGCACTTGAAGTAGTTGTATGATGGTATTAATGCTTCCAAAGAATTTTTAAATTCTTAAAAGTGCACATAAGTGTGGTGCACTATTTGAGATACAAATTTCTAAAGTAGAACAGTGCCTTTTCACAGTCCAAAAGCACTTGCTTTAAGTTAGATAGTACTGTATGTAGAGCTGCAAAAGGCTTTCTCATTTAAAATTATCAAACATTATCATCTCCTTGCACCGTGTACATGTTCTCTCTCATTTCTTCCTGGAGACTGTGGTTGTTGTGTTGATGTTTGCCTTTAGAGATGGAGGAGTATTGTGTAACAACAGTTTCTTGAGTGCTCTACAGAGCAGTTGGCTTATTATAGAAGAAGTCTGAAAAGGGCTACTGGGAAATTTCGTGCTGTCACAGTTCTATGTTGCTACCTGTAATTCTCTATTTTAAAAACTCTGTCCTAATTCTGCATAATTGCTATTGTGGGGCAACTCCCCTATTGTGCTGAATGACTGTTGAGCTGCTCGTGTGTGTGTGTGTGTGTGTGTGTGTGTGTGTGTTAGTCTTTCATGCTAAGGGAACGTCCCTTATCCTTACCTCCTTTAACTTAATAGTGACTTTCATCATCTTATTCTGAATGAATGAATCTTTATTATCCCTGGGGTGGACAGGCAGTATTTTCACATTCTACCTAAAATGTGTGGATTTACCTAAAATATGCAGATAGCCTTCTAATAGCCCTGGATAGTACAGGAGTTTTTCACTGTCATTTGCTCTTTGATTTCAGTGCATTTTATTAGTATATGTTTGCAGTGAATAATGATGACGTTCATCACAGAGAATCTGTACATGTATGTAATACAGCTTTAATGCCTTTGATACCCCTTCCCTCTCTGCTTTCTCTCCTTCCTCCATCTCTTGATCCCGATTTTACTTTCAAAAGGTCTATCATTTGGCAGCGTTGGCTTGTGATTTCTGTCCCTGGCTGCAGTAGTGGGTCATGATACGGTCTCCTATGTCCCGGTGTCACTGTCATCCCACATCTGAGTCTGGGAAGCCCAGGGGCAACACGTTGTTCTTATTAGAAGGTGAGAGCACTGGTCTTCGCTCATAATATGACCAGCTTTTTCATTCTTCCTGAAGACAGAACAAGTACTGCTTGCTTTATGAGTCTTTAATCCAAGGCCTGTGGTATTCCTTTCTTTCTCTTAAGCTGTAGTTAATAAGTATTGGTTAAATAAATTAAAGAATGGCATTTCCTTCCAGAATAGTGGGAGATGTTTTCACATTTCTGTTCTCTGTCAGTCAGACTGTACCTCCCTGTAGAAGTTAATCTGTCTCAGATCAGAGAGTGGATCTCATCACTTTTATATGGTGCCACTGGAAGTGTCCATACCAACATTCCTATTGCCTTTAGCTGTCACTCTCTTCAGTCAGCAAAATATATGTAGGCCTTGACAAGATTTAAGATAATGACCTGTCTCTTTCTTCCCTTTGACTCACATCATATGCAAAACTGCAGAAGGTAGCATTTTTCTGATCTCTTTCCTTTTGGAAATTACTTGGGCTTGGAGAATTTCCATTGAGCTGTGAATAAAATCTAACACATTAATAACATAATAACCAGATGATGAACAATGGGGATGGAAATGTAATATGCAGCAAATTTCCTTTCAGTCACAGAAGATCTTATTAGACGGAATGCTGAACACAATGACTGTGTAATTTTTTCCCTGGAGGAACTTTCCTTGCATCAGCAAGAAATAGAAAGACTAGAACATATTGACAAATGGTGCCGGGACTTAAAAATTCTCTATCTTCAGAATAACCTTATTGGAAAAATTGGTAAGTGTTGGTACTTTGTTCTTAATGTTTAAAAACATTTGATAGATGAACACTTCACAAAATGCAATGTTAGAGGAAGACCATAACTGGGAGAAAGAATGACGGGGGAAAACAGACATGGTCATCTCTCAGTGTGTAGAATGCCTGCCCCAACTTTTCCATTAGTAGTCTTCTTGCCCTATAAAATCTCCATCAAGATGCTGGGAGATTAGGAAGATGCAAGGAACACGTTAATTGACCAGTGTTTTTGAAAGTTTGAAGGGAGGAGGATGGAATTTATACATTTGATTTTATTGCTTGCGTGCAGGACATTGCGCTTTGTACTAGGTACTGAGGAGGTTCTAGTCTAGAATGAAAATGAGAGTAAAGTCCAGGAGGCAGGTGAAGATCAGAATACTAAATTATAGCTGTTAGAGCTCTCTGAGTAATGTGGCTTCGATTTGCAGCCAAGTGGGCTTGTTATTACTGCCCCTACAGTAAACTAAGCCATAACAGCCTTGCTTCCCCTATCCAGATAGACCCTCGTTTGTGGTAGCAGGGTGTCCAAACCATGTGCTCTTTGTTAAAGGGAATATTCTAGTATCCAGAGATAGGACTGAACATGCTCAGTTTCTTTTCTCAATTCACCTAGCAGATAAATTGGTCTTCCTTCCTCTTAACCATCTGACCCCCATAATAATGAAGTAAGAGGCACAGGGAAGGGAACACTGCAGTCATTTTAGAGGAGGTCTGACCGTGTGAAAGCCAGTGAGTATAGCCAATGCTTAGAAAAGCAACAGCAGAGTTTAATGATATTGTAAAAGCATACATGAACTCTGACATCAGGTAGACCTGGCTGTGAACTCTGCCACTCATCAGCTGTGTGAAGTTAGGCAAGTCAGTTAACTCGTCTGAGTTTTAGTGTTATCCTCTATAAAACAAGGCTGATAGCATGTAATGTTCAGAATTGGTGTAAGGGTTACATGAAATCATGCGCTTCACATTGGGCTCACCATGCAAGGATTGCTCATTAGATTCAAGCTGGGGTGCTACTATGGTTATTAAGGTTCTCATTACCCCAGAGCGCCCTAGGTGAGTGAAGGAGGGTAGAGCAGCCGAGAGGAGTGGAGAGAGTTGGAAAGGGAGGGCTGGAGTCCTTTGTAGAGGCAGAGAGCCTGTGTGCTCTGGTCCTGGAGCCCAGTGGTCCACCCTTAGGGTTATGGTTAACGTGCTATGGTGATGGACAGCAGTTCTCAAGCAGGGGCATTTGGCAATGTCTGGGGACAGTTTTAGATGTCACAGATGGGTGTGTGGTAGGAGGTGTGTGCTACTGGCATCTAGTGGGTAGAGGGCAGGAATACTGCTAACCATCATACACAGTACAGAACAGACAGCCCGCCACAAGGAAGAATCCTTGGGCCCCGAGTGTGAGTATTTCTGAGATTGAGCAATCTGGGTGGTATGGCTGCTGGCTCCACAGTTGTAATAAGCCTAAATTTACATCATTTTTGTAAGATTTAATAAAACATTCTATATTTCCTCAGATAGTTATTTTCAGCATCTTTTAGTTTACCAGAAATTAGAAACTCTGGCACATTGTTCAATTAAAAAGGCTGTTACAGAAAACCACCAGCTTTTATGCACGGGGCATTGAAGAACAGTCCTAATTGCACCAATCTGAAAGAGTTCCCCAAATTTTAGTCTCCACAGCTGGGTCCATCACAATTACTAATTAGTAGCATAGTATTTCAGGCTTTTTCAGAGCTGGGAGGAAGCATAAATTTTTGCTTCCAAAGTATTCTTAAATTAAACACCCTTTTAATCCCTAATAATGGGATTTTTCAGTGCTCCAATGCCCAGAGGCATTTAGGCATTTATTTAGCAAGCAAAACTCCTTCTCTGGGCTTCAGACTTTCTGTCCTGCCATCGAGGTAGAAGCTAGCAGAACAATCGCCTTTTCTAGCATTCCTGGCTCCCGGGGAGGTGCAGATGGGCTGTGGAGGAAGGCTGCAGTCGGCAGGGACGCAAGTGCGAGCCAAGGACCATCTGGGGTGCAGGAAAACATGAAGCCAGTGGGGCGGGGCAGGGTGGGCTCCTCCCAGGTGGGCTTCTCCAGCCCCTTTGCTGAACCTTTCTTCTGGACCTCAAAGGGATGGGGGCTACCTGAGGAAGGACGTGTGTCCCTACAAATGGGTATGCTTCTTGTACCAGTGGTGACAACTGCTTCTGGAGTGGTGTGGGCTACGGCTGCTAGACTCCTTTCCTGTTGCCCCAGACGACCTGGACATTTTAGCTTAAGGAGTCTTTTTATCCCCTCATGACCTATTTGACCCTTTGCTTCTTTAGTTGATTGAGGCACTGTATCTGAAAAAAAAAAAAAATCTTACTTTTACCAGTTGATTCTTAAGGATTTAGGGGCTATCCATGTAACAAGGGAGGGAAAGGGAACTCTATTTTGAACAGGTTTTTACTGGGGGCTGACAATTTTAACACTGACAATTTTGAATATTTTCATGTAGGATGCAGACCAGACAATCTGTCTATCGTAATTTTTGGCGGAAAGAAACCTTCAAATCTGTTGACGGTTGTATGTTCAGATGTTGCTGAAGAACCTTTTGTAAACATTAGTATTACTTGCATAATTTAATTTTTGAAACTAATTTATCCCCAAATCCTCATTTCAAAAAAGGAGTAGACTCAGGGCTTGAATGCTAAGCTGTTATTCTCATGTGTAGGGGAACAAATGCATATTTTTTTTTCTTTTCAAAGTTTTATTGATAAACATATAGTAATGAGACAGTTTCAAATCAAATCGAAAGTACAGTTTCAACAAATAATACACTGCATATATTCTTCTTAGTGGTTAATTGCTGTACAAGAT
>NW_004524730.1:1213314-1226235 GCF_000260255.1 Octodon degus | reverse complement strand
AGCTGCTTCTTTACTTCATCTGCTACGAGTTCTGAGAGTTCTTTTTTTATTTCAGAAAAGAATTGTACTCTGATTTCTTCTATATCTTTCTGCTGCTGCTTATTTACTATCGACGCTCTTGGTTTATGCAACAACAAATGCATATTTTGTAAATTTTAGATGAGCTGTTAGTGGCAATAATGGTGATGGTTATAGGTTATTATGCTTGGTATGTATATCCCTGAGAAATGGACAGGGAAGGCATTATTTAGATGAGGTTGCCCAGAGACATTCTTTCATGGAAAGTTTATCTTTCACATCATATAGCAAAGGACTGTTCTTTCCATTGCAATGTAATGGTTCAGTGGCAAGCTCCAGCATCAAATATTCCAACTCAATCATTTAACTTTGGGGAGGTGGAGTCTCTGTGCTTTAGCCTGTGTTCTCATTTTTTTTCCCCTTTGGTACCAGGGATCAAACCCAGGCAGGTGCTTATGCCACTGAGCTATCTCCCTGGCTAGCCTGTATTCTCATTTGTGAAAAGAAGACAACAATAGATTTTACTTCACAAGATTATTATGAGTATAAAACAATATGTGCAAAAACATCTTGTGGCATACAATGAACAATCAACAGCATTAACTTTATCTTGTATTTAGCTGTTTTTCAAAAGCCCCACTTTGCAGCAATGCTTTGGCTGACTTGGTTATGCTGGTTGTTCTGTATGAACATTCAGATTCAGATTCTTCAAAGAAGATAATCCTCTATTGGGTTGATTTTGGATGTGTGCAAAAGAATGTGGCCTAGCAGTAGGGGAAGCTGTTATTTTACCAACTCTAAATTTAGAGGTAGAAAAGACTCTAAGGTTGACCGATTTCTTCTGTCCCACCAGTCAGCATGGGCTTTATCCTACAGCTGGTTCCCGGTGGTTGAGAGTGAGTGCTGGTGGGGATAAGACTGCCAACCTATTAACATCAAGAAGGGAAAAGAAAGAAGATGTCACAAAGTTTAGAAGGTAGATCTATCCTTCATTGGATTGGGGTACTTGATGTGCGTGCCCTTCCAGCCCTGGAGCACGGGGCTGTCAGGAGGCTTCTAGGGGCTGGATGGCTTAGGCCAGGGCCTTCACTAGCAAGATAGAGTGGCTGTCCAGGCACTGACTCCTCTTGGTAAGCCTACCCCCACCCCTGCAGTTGGGACTGAGTAGAGGGAGGGGCAGATCTAGGTTCCCCTAGGAAAGATGAAGGAAGAAATGGATATCGTATGGGAAATTCTGTCTTATGTACAGGTAGAGACTTGACAAAGCAGTAAGATTTTGATAACTATAAAATATTCCCCAGCGTCTCTTTGTCATTTTCACCATAGATTATATTAAGATCTTTAATATAATCTTTATCTTGAAAGTTAATTATATTATTTGTATATTTCAGAAAATGTAAGTAAACTCAAGAAACTTGAATACTTGAATTTAGCTCTCAACAACATTGAAAAAATTGAAAATTTGGAAGGTAAGAATTTTCTCTGAATTAAATCAAGATATAAATTAGCTTTAAATAGTATATCATAAATAATAAGGATATTTTTAAAGTTTATATAAGTCTCATTTTAATTTTTATAATAACTCAAATGAAACGGTGATGTATAAATCCAGTAGTAGAAGTTTCTTCAAGTCTTCCTAACCTAGTCTCTTCACTGAAAGTAGTGGTAGTTAGTACTTTGATACATATAATGAAGTTTTGTTTCATTTTGCTTTCCATTAATGGGATCATACTATAAATATTGTTTAGAAAATTAATTTCTTTCTTGGCATTACCTAAATAACTAGGATGGAGTGGCTGGCTATGGAGCAGAATGACCGTGGACTAAGTGTTCTAACCATTTGTCTGCAGATGGACATTGGAGGGCTGGCGACAGAGTCTGGGAGTAGTGGCACATGCCTGTAATCCCAGCGCTGGGGTTCCGGCACTCTGCTGTATCCTGGGCACAACGAGTGTCCTTCTGCATTTCATTTTCTGTGCAAGTGCTCAGTTTTTGCTAAGGTTTTATTTAGAAATGGGATTCCTAGGTCTAAATATGTGCATGTTGAAATACACTGCCAAATTCTTCCCCAAAAAAGAGTATCAATTTATGCTTACACCTGGTGGTCCATGTCAGTTCCCGTTTCTGCACGATTTACTTACACTTTCTATAAAATATTTTTTTAAAGCTAGGTATACGGTGTTGTCTGATTGGTTTGTTTTGCAGTTTACTTATTATTACTGAGCCTGAATATAGAATTCCAGATATTTGCTGAGTGTGGTGGCACATGGCCTATGATCCCAGTACTCAGGAGGCTGAGGTAGGAGGACTGCCATGAGTTCAGGGTCAGCCCGGGCTGCATAGTAAGCTCAAAGCCAGTTTGAGGGGCCTGCAAGAGATAGCTCTGTGGACCAAAGCGCCTGCTTAGGCAAACTTAGGCGAGCACAGGAAATGCGGCTTGATCCCTGGCACCACATGCTGCATCAGCCCTGCCCCCAGGGCGGACTGAGCCGGCCACAGAGTCTGGGCATAGTGGCACATGCCTGTAATTTCAGCACTGGGGAGGATGCGAGCAGGAGGATTACCATGAGTCCAAGCTGTATAGTGAGACCCTACATCAACTAAATACATTACAAAGAAAAAAAAAAAAGGCAATTCAAGCGCATAGCAAGACCCTGATTCAAATAAATAAATAATCTTCAGATGTTTATTGAATATGTGTGTTTCTCAAATGTGGATGTTTCATGTCTTTTTGACATGTTTCTATTGATATTGTTACTTCTCAATATGGTTCTGCCTTCCAGGCATTAGGTCATTGTCATGTATGCTACAAATACTTTCTTTTCATTTATTTCAGTTATGATGCTGATATGCAGCAGTGTTACAGTTTAATATTCTGTGATCATGCATTGAATGTTACGGATTCCAAGGATAGTATGATTTTATTTTTTACACTTAATATTTCTAATACGTGTTAGGTTTATTGTGTAAAATGAATCAACATATACCCTGTTCCTCAAAATGTCTCATGATTAAACTACCTGGACATTTATAAAATTTAAGAAATGATTCCTATACCATAAGCCTCAACATTTTAGGTAGCCCAGTGGATTTTAGTATATGTATCTGTCCCCACCATACATTTTGGAATGTTCTTACATTTATTATTTTAATGTATTTGATTGTTACAGGTTCTCACTAAACAACTCAGACTTGTGGTGATCCTCCTGCTTTTAGCCTCCCCAGTGCTGGGATTATGGGTGTGCCCAACTATGCCCAGATTCTGGCTAGCTCAGTCTGCTCTGGGGCAGGGCTGACATGGCATATAGTGCTGGGGATCAAACCTCGGTCCCTGCGCTTGCCTGTTTTTCTAAGCAGGCGCTTTGGTCCACTGAGCTATCTCACAGGCTAGAACATTTTTATCATCTCAGTGAAACTCTGCATTCATTAACATTCATTTCTCACATGCACCCAACCATTGACAACTTTGAGTCCACTTTCCTTTTCCATAGATTTTCCCATTCTGAACACAGTGTGAATGGAGTCACACAATGTAATCTTTCAAGCCTAATGTTTTCTGAGTTCCTCCATGTTGTAGTCTATTTCACATCTTCATTTCTAGCTGTTGCTCCATAACACTCTGTGGCTGCTGCATCATTAGTTGGTGGACACTGGGGTCACCTTCACTTTCAGCAAGTACAAATAAACCTTCTATGAACACTCAAGTAAAAGTTCCTGTGTGATTGTTGTTTTCGGATTAGTTTGGTGTATCTAGGCATAGGATTGCTGGGTTGTACAGGATCTATGCTTGAAGTTTAGAGGAACTTCCAAGTTGTTTTTCAAAACAGTTGTATTATTATGCATTTACACTAGCAATTTAGGATGGTTCTACATTCTTCATATCCTGGTTACTTTCCATTTTTTAATAGTAGCTGTCTTCTTGGCTGTGAAGTGGCATCTTGTTACAGTTCTGATTTGTATTTACTTAATGACCAAGGGCAATGGGCACTTTATGTGCTTATTGGCCATTGTGTACAGTGTCTGTAAATTTTTATTTAAAATGTTGGCCCATTTTTAAATTAGGTTGTCTTTTCATTGTTGAGTTGGAAGAGTTAGATACTAGACCCTTGTCAGATACATGATTTGCATGTGTGTACTACTCGTTTGTTAGATTTCTTTCCAATTTCTTGGTAGCACATGGTCAGCTTCGCTTTGCGTGGAGTTTTCCTTTCTTGATGTCTTTGGTATTACCTTCAGGGTAACAGTGCTTATGGAGCGCACTGGAAACTGTTTCTTCTAATTCTACTTTCTAAGGATCTGTGAAAGATTGGTATTAATTCTTTTTTGAACACTCGGTAGGACACATTGTACCAGGAAGCCTTCTGGGCCTGGACTTCTCTATGTAGAAGGTTATAAATCACTACCTTAGCATTTTTGTTTTAAGCCTGTTTAACTTTTGTTTCTTTGTGAGGCAGTTTTGGTAGTTTATGTCTTTCTAGAATTTGTCCATCTCTTCACTGCTATCTCATTTGTTGGCATTCAGTTGTTCTCAGCACTCTCATGCAATCTTTTTTTGTTTTGTGAGGTTAATAATAATGTGTCATTTTGTAAGTCTGAGTGCTCTGTTTTTCTTAGTTTAGGAAAAGGATTGTCATTTTTATTGATATTTTCGAAGAATTAACTTTTGACTTTGTTACTTTTTATTTTATATTGTTTTATTTTTCTCTTTTTTTGCTTTGTATTTAGTTTGCTCAGTTTTTCAAATTTCTTAAAGTGCAAGCTTTCACTGTTGATTTGAGATCCTTTTTGTTCCATGTCGGCATTTGTAGCTCTCATTTCCTTCTGAGCACTGCTTTCCTTATGACAACTAAATTTTGGTGTACTGTGTCTTTGCTGTAATTAATCTCAAAGTATTTTGTGACTTCTGTGATTTCTTCCTTGACCCATTGTTTATGTAGGGATATTGCTTAATTTCTACATATCTCTATGTGTTTTTCAAATTGTGTTCCTTTCTTCATTTCTAGAATCATTCAGTTGGGACCAAAGAACATGATTTCAATCGTTGAAAAATTTTAGAATTGGGCTGTGGAGGTAACTTGGCAATCTAAGCACCTGCCGGGCAAGTGAAAGAACCTGGGTTCGATCCCCGGCACTGCCTGCTCTGCTGGCCCCAGACCCCTGGGTACACCATGCTGGACACAGAAAATGGCAGTGGTGGTGCATACCTGTAATTCCAGCATATTGGGGAGGCTGAGACAGGAGAATCACTACAAGCACAAGCTATGTAACGAGACCCTGTACCAAATCAATCAATCAATCAATCAACCAATCAATCAATCAATCGTTTTTTGAAATCTAAAATTTTAGTATTACAGTTATTAGTGCATATTAATTGTATGAAATAATGGGTTCCACTGTGATGTTATCCTCCGTGCGCATAATGTATTTTGATAGCGTTACCCACTGTACCTGCCATGGTCTTTGTCTTTCTAAGTAGTAGTGCTTTTATTTTCATCTCTTTCCCAATCCCAGTGCTTTTTGCCTTTCTAAGTCTGGCTTATTCTATTTAATATAGAGATCTCCAGTTTCATCCATTTTCCTGCAGTTGACATGATGTCATTCCACTTAACAACTAGTATCCCAGTGTGTGTGTGTGTATGCACGTGTGTGCGTGTGTGTGCATGTGTGTGTGTGTATGTGTGTGCACGCTTACATACTTTCTTTAATCCTACCATTTTTGTCTATCTTGGGGGAAGTCCTCTGTGTACTTAATGGAAATGTGTATCTTACGTGGGTGAAATCTCCTGAAAACTTGTTAGGCTGCTTTGTTGGTTTGTTCTTCTGTTTCAAGTGTCGTTCTTCTCTCTTCTTTCTTGGCTGGCAGCTGTCCAGCTGTTGTGTCCATTCCTGAAAGAAGGTTACTGAGGTCTCTTGAGGATGCTGGGCTGTTTGTTTCTCACTTCATTTCTGTCTTTTATTTCTTGTATTTTGGTTTTCTCCTATTATGTTTAAATATATTTATAATTGTTTAATCTTGATAAATTGATCTTATCCTTATAACGTTTTTCTCAATATCTATTTTGTCTGAGTATGGCCACTCTCATCTTTTTTGTAGTTACTGTTGGCTTGGTATAACTTTTCTGTCTTTTAACATTCTACCTACTTGTTTCTTTAATTCTACAATGTACATCTTTAAAACAGAAAATATATGGATCATATTATTTTGAATCCATCTTTTTCATCTCTTTTTAAAATTTTTTAATCATTTATTTATTTGGTACAGGGTCTTGCCACATAGCTTGGACTCATAGTGATCCTCCTGCCTCGGCCTCCCCAGCACTGGGATCACAGGTGTGAGCCCCCACCCCTGGTTTCGGTGGCCAGCAGAGCATGAGGTACCAGGAATGAAACCCAGGTCCTTGAGCTTGCCAGACAGGCACTTAGACAGCTGAGCTCTCTCCTCAGCCTCCAGCTCTGATTTTTTAACAGGAGCATTTTGTCTATTTATATTTCATGCAATTAGTGATAAGGTTGAATTTCGCTACTTGTTTTCTATATATTCTTGTTTGTTTTATTCCTGTTTCTGTTTTGATGCCTTTATTATTTTCTTGTATGGTATTTTATTTTTATTTATTTATTTATTTATTTATTGTATTTAGGACAGGGTGTGCAGGGTGTACAGGGTCTCACTGTGTAGATCGGACTTGTAGTGATCCTCCTGTTTATAGCTTCCCAAGTGCTGGGATTACAGGCGCACGCCACCACACCCAGTCTCAGTCTCTGTCTCATTGAGCCCCAGGGCGGGGTCAGCATGGCGGGTCTGAGATTGAACTCCTGGCCCCTGCATCTGCTTAAGCATGCACTTTAACCCACTGAGCTATTTGGCCAGCCCTTCTTGTATAATATTTTAATTCAGTTTCTTTCTTTGTATGTTTTGGGGTTACTTTTTTAGTTATGCTCTTACAATTATAATTACTGTTTTATTTTGATGATCTAGCCCAAATTGTTATCAATTTAATTTCAATTGTATATAAAACTTGACTTTTCTACAGATGTTCCTCTCCTTATTTATGCTATTGTTGCAACTTACATCTTTATATATTTTTTGACCAGCAACATAGATCTATAATTTTTTTAGGTATTCATTGTTAGAATAAGAGAAAAGTAGGTATAACCAAAAAGACACTTATTCCTCGGGAAAGGGTGATACACACTATTCTTCCAATAAACCCAGCTCTTTCCTACGTCTTTATCTTTGGTTCTTCTGGCTACATCAGTACAGTAGCACTTTCTTTCCCTCTGAAAAGTTCAGGACTTGGTTGACCTTCACCTCATCATACTCTAAACATAAGACATTCAGATTTCTCCTTGTTTGTTTGGTAGGTGTTAGAGGAGGAATGGCGGTCCGCTCTCTGGGTTCCTGTTACATCACTGTATAGTCTAGCAGTGTTCAGTGTCTCACTGCAAGATGGGACTCGTAGTGATCTGCCTGTTTACAGCCTCCCAAGAGCTGGGATTACAGGCGTGCGCCACCACGCGCAGTCTCAACTGCTGTCTCAGTGTGCCCCGGGGGCGGGGCTGGCACAGCAGGCAGGGGATGGAACCCCGGCCTCTGCACCTGTTTGTAGGCGCTTTAATCTGCTGAGCTATTCAGCCAGTGCAAAGCCTGTCTGTATTTTGCCGTGTACATTTGAGTTACTCTGCAGTGTCTTCAGCTGGGAGGATGCCCTGCAGCACTTCTTGTGAGATAGATCTGCTAGTGCTAAATACAGTGCTCGCAGTTTCCCAGAGACATTTTCTTTCTCTTCATTTTTGAGTTTTCCCAGCCACAGAATTCTTGTTTGGTACTTTTCCTTCTTTCTTTCATGTATTTATTTACTTTCATCTTTATTTATTTTCTGTTAACTTTCTCTTTTCTGTTTTCTTTGACCGCCTAGAATTTCTTTTAATAAGGCTTTAGTTGTTTTAGGCTGGGCTTGCATCGCTCTTAAGCTGTGTTTTCTATTTATCTTGCTGCTCTACAGGCTAGTTTGCCAGATTTGAATGCCCAAATAATTCTTCTGCTGGCTCAACTCGGCTGGCTTCAGAGACTCCTGCAGAGGTGATTGGCTTACGCATTAATCTGCTGATGAGTTCAAGTCACAGGGGCTGTGTGGATGTGAGGCCTCCCTGGGGAAGTGGGCTGCAGGGTGTGAGCCTGGGGCTCTACGTGGTCCTGGCCCTCTGTGATGGTGCTTCCCCTGCCCTTCTCTCCCTGGAAGCTATTTGTTGAGGGGCTTTCTTCCACTGCACCCCTCAGCTGTGATACTTCGGCCTTGGATCCAGCTGACTGTGACCTGAAACCAAGAATAAATGGGACCGCTCCCATTCATTCATTCATTCATTCATTCATTCATTCATTCATTCATTCACCTCTCCTTCTTTAAATTGCAGATACCAGCTGTTTTGACCCAGCCCCAGGAAAGCTGACCAGTAGAGCTCTTTTGCATCCATTGCCATTCATTCTATAATTCAGCTCCTTTACGACTGGCTCTTCATTTTGGCCCCCATTTTCATTCTCCTAAACTGTGTTTTCTGCTTTTGTGTGGTGTCAACTGTTAGGCCGTAGATGAGAAGCTTCTAAACTATCTTTCAAGTTACTTGTCAGAACTCTTTGGTCTACATTGTCTTCAGTTCCCTGGGTTTTCTCTCTTCCTCTCTGCTCTCCTATGCCACTTTGCATCTGGTTTTTGCTCTTTTCCTCCGGTGGTAACCCACCCTGATGTCTGGTGACTGTCCCATGAGGTGTCTGTGCTGGGGGGCTCGCTCTGCAGCTGGGAGTGTCTCCTCAGCCCGCCGGCCTCTGTCCTGCCCCGCAGGGCTGTGGCTCTGGCAGTGGGTGAAGCATGCTGACCGCAGCTCCCTTCAGCGTGCAGGCCGGGAGCAGAGGCAGGGGCGCTCCTTTCCCCACCCCACGCCCCCCGGCCTTAGCTATGTAACAAGAGAGCTTCGTGAAGGTCACGCTGGGGAAGCTCTGGTCAGCTCACCTCCTAGAGCACAAATACATATCTCAGCAACTGTCAAGGCTGCACATCAGCACAAACATAAATGTACATATGTTTTAAAATTTTTACCCTGAAAACCTAAAAAATTGTCCTTGTCAAGGCTCCAGGCCCAGTATCACTGCTGAATCTAAGACTTTTCCTCACTGTACCATCATTTTCCAGCTTGAGAAATTCAGTCATTGCTCCTTCCCAGATGACAGAACTACCAGCATTGCCCTGTGAATGTATTACCTTGGGACCAGTGGAATGACATTAGCTCTATTTTAGTCTAAAGTATCAGAGAAATAATTTTTGGAGGAAGGTACTTTACAGGACAGGAAACAAAACTGGGTATTGTGGCATGTTTTGTACATCGTTTGACCACTAGAGGGCAGCACCACCGCTATTGTCTTGGCGCTTTGAGCGCTGCGGCGGGCAGTCTCGTCTCTTACCTGGACGAGTCTGGCTTCCTCCTGCGCTCTGTCTTCCAGCTCTAACGGCCAGTAGGGGGCGCGGCATTCTGGGCACACATCTGACGGGGAAGACGCGGATGGAAGGATGGAAGAGTGAGCAGGAGGGTGCGTGCATCTTCTCTGCTGGCAAATATACACAGTGAGGCCCTACTGGAGTACATCTCAGCATGAGTTGGTTTTGTTGTTGTTGTTGGAACCAGGGATCGAACTCAGGCCCTTGCGTTTGCCAGGGATCGGCATGAGTTTCAAAGTAAAAAAAAAATTTTTTTTCTCTTTTTCCCTGGATAGCAAAGAGTAACTCGCCTCATTTTCCTTTTTCCTTTCCTGTTTTCTCTGTTGAGGCTTCTCCAGGAGAGAGTAAAGTGCCCTCCTTTTCCACCCCTCCTCTTTATCACCATGACCTAGAAGCTGAAGCGGGGTGCTAGCAGTGTGAGTCACCCCAGCCCTCACCTGGGCGTCATCCTGTTTCCAGCGTGTCCAGTGGGTGGCAGGGCCAGAAGCAGGCGAGGCCGCCGCGGTGGGACGGCCTGTCTCAGAGGAGAGGTTCCCTTGGGCCCCAGGCCAGAGCTGGTCACCTACGGCGTGGCGAAGCTGTTGCGGTGGCATACGTGTAGGATAATTGAGAAGAAAGTTAAAACTCACCACTTTGAAAACTATAATGAACATTTGAAATGTCCTTGTTCCTTCCTTTCTACAATTGCAACAAAATCCCAAAAGTATGAATTTTTCACCACGTTGGAGACTTTTGAATGTCAGCCTTTTCTTCCATGAAAGAAAAATGTCATTAAACTGTCTTGTAGAACCTTGCATAGCAAACTGAATTCTGTGTAACCTGTACCCTACAAAAGCCTTCCCAAATCTACCTTCCGCATTTATAAAAGCCGTCTGGCATTTGTACTGGTTTACAACATCCAGGCATAGAGATACAGATTTGTATTTATGTGTAGTTTAATATCCATTTTTCACGTGGTAGCTGGGTCCACACTCTTAAAATTTAATGATGCGTTAGCAATTATATTGCTATGTGTTAAATAATTCTTTATTGTTTATTGCTGGAAATGTTTTTAATTGTGTTTGCTATTATGAATAGAACTGCTCTGAATAGCTTGGAACAAATCATTCCTGCTGCCAGCAGAGGTGTTTGATTTAGGTATTCATCCTGTCAATAATTATTTTTAAACTGATAAATAAAAATGGTACATATTTATGGGGTGCCATGTTATGCTTTCATACATGTCCGTGTGTAAGGTGTAGGGTTCAAATGGAACTCCACCTATGTATCTCTTCAAACAATGATCATTTCTTCATGGTGAAAATATTCGAATCCTTTCTTCTAGTTTAAAAAGCGACATTGTCATCATCCACAGTTGCCCAAACTTCTTCTCCCCATCTAGCTGTATCTCAGCACCTGTTATTGTACCAAACCCCAGCTCTCTCTCCATCCTCTGCTAACTACCACTTCACTCTGAGCTTCTAGGAGAGCTATGTAGTTAGATTCCACATGTGGGTAAGATTCATGGTGCATGTCTTTCTGTGCCTACCTTATTGTACCATTTGCATTCACGTTATTGTAAATGGCGGAAGTTCATTCTTTCTGTGGCTGAGTAATGTTCCATTTGGTGTATGTGCTGCATTTCCAGTATCATTCACCTGTTGATGGGAAATTAGGTCAAATCTTTCTTGGGTGTTGTGTCTAGCTCTGATGTCAACAGGAGCACAAATATCGCCTCGACATACCAATTTTGTATCCTTTGGATGTGTACTCAGGGACAGGGTTGCTGGACCATGCAGTAGCTCTCTGAGAACCTTCCAGACAATTTCAGCATTGGCTGTAATGATTTATGTGACTACCAACACTGCGAGGTTGGCAGTCCTGATCACCGGGGATGTGCCAGCAAAGCCACAGTGAAGTCTCACAGCACACCGGTTAGAATGGCTTTTATGTTTTTAAAAATGAGACGTGTTAGTGAGGATGAAAAGTGATGAGATGATGAAAGGGAAAACAAGAAGACGTAACACTGATATTTTTATAAAAGTGTCAAAAATAGTATTTTTGCCATTACGAAACAATAAAGCTAGAGTGCTATACTTATGTTGAAAATCAGTAGTCACTTGTCAGTGCCCTCTTCCATGTCCCATTCCCTAGAGGGGACCATTCCCAATTCTGAGCTTCTTCTGCCACCTGTATTTAAACAGTGTGTCTGTACCACGCTTACCTCCGTATTTCCGGGCTGTGCCCGTATGGTATGCCTGGTTTTCACATTCCCCATTTAGACATCATCTATTGATGCTCATGTGGAAGAGACGGAGATTTTGTTCTCTAGCACCATCCTCAAGGATGTCAATACTCTCCTATCCACCCTCGTTTTACTTTTATGTAAAACACAAGGTATCAGTGTGAGATATGGGCTATAGACTTCCTTTATGGTGATTGGTAGTTTCATTTAGCACTTTGTTGAGAAGGGACTGCATGTAATTCCCCACTGACCCTCTGGCCTTTTGTACCCACTTTCTTCCTCCTTCTTTTGCCAGGCCCATTTGACCCTCTTTACGTAACATTGTGAACTCCAGGCAAGTCCTGCCTGGCCACACTTCTCTGGGTGGAAGCAGCTGCTTTTACAGACCCACATTTGTATTTCACAAAAGTTTTAGTTTGAGAACATTAAAGTGCCGAGGGTAATCACAGTGCTGATGTCTGTAATAAATAGTTAACATTGGCAAACAGATCCTCAGGTGTGCTAGCTTAGAGTGACTTTTTAGATGGGCAGATCTGAGTTTAAAGTCCGACTCCCCCATCTAGAAGCTATGTGATATGAGCTTCTTATCTCGTTTGCTTTAGAGTTCCAGTTATTTATTGCAGTGAAGAAAAAAAAAATCTCCTTCCATACCCAGTGTCTTAAACCTCCAAGCCCCAGATGTGGGGGTGAAGGGTTCAAGGGCTCACGGTGGCTCCTCAACGAGCAGCAGCTGCTGGAGGCCCTGCGTTCACAATGGCTGCTGTCACCTGGCCAGCGCTGTTGGCTGGCTGTGTCTTTCCACAGATTCAGGTTTTATTCTCTGGTTCCCCAGATAGCTTGGGCTCTCAGAGCATGATAGACCATAGGTAATGAGACATTTCATGTGGCTTCTGTTCCGTAGTCATGTTCCAGGGCAAGCCGCCTCCTCCTCCTCCTCCTCCTCCTCCTCCTCCTCCTCCTTCTCTTTTTTTTTTTTTCATTGTACTAAATGTGTACTTTAATTAAAAAAAAAAAACAAACATTTACGAAACTCAGAGCAGAACATACAGTAGCCTAGTTAGGAACATAGATTTGCAAAGGTCTAGTTTGTTTTGCTTTCTTTCCCCTTACTCTTGTCCTTTTCACTCTTTTTTTTTTTTCATCAAGTATTGATATATTGAACTTTAAGTCCCCACATAATATGATAAAAAA
>NW_004524730.1:1183604-1211346 GCF_000260255.1 Octodon degus | reverse complement strand
CCCTTTGTTGTAGATCTTTGCAGTAGTTGTAACCTTCACACATACTGAAGTTCAGGTGGAGCTCTACAGAGTTTGGAGTTATCCAGCTACGTCTGGCTTAGGCCTGGCTGCTGTGCTCAGCTCCTTCCTGCTGCGGACCTGGGCTAGGACTGGGTCTGGGCTAGGACTGGGTCTGGGGGTTCCCGGAAGTCAGCCTCCTTTTCACTCTGAAGGCTGGAAATTTATGAATCATGTGCCAGACCAGTCTCCCAAGAAGTCTTTAAAAGAATTATCTCCAAAAAGTCAACACTGGGGCCGGGGAGATGGCTCAGTGGAATAAGCACTTGCCTGGCAAATACAAGGACCTGAGTTCAATCCCCGCAAAAAAAAAAAAAAAAGAAAAGTCAACATTGGTTTCTTAAAACTACATAGTCAGGTTCTCGGCCCAGCCGCCGCGGCCTCCTGCTTCAACAGTGCTTGCCTCCTTCTTCTCTTTAATGTATTTGTTACAGGATCTCACTACACAGCTCAGACTTATAGTGATCCCCCTGTTTACAGCCTCCCCAGCACAGGAATTACAGGAGAGCGCCCCCATGCCTGGTCTCTGTGGCTGGCTCAGCATGCTCGGGGGTGGAGCCAGTGCAGCATGGGGTGCCTGGGATTGAACCCTGCTTCCCGCACTTGCCTAAGCAGGTGCTTAGTCAGCTGAGCTATCTCTCCAGCTCTAGAGCAAACTTCCTAAGGTGAGCATTGCAGCACCTCTAGCCAAAGCCACAGGTATCTTCCAACCCAGCTTCAGAAGCCCCAGAACTTGGCTCTCTCCAGCGTCTGTGGGTCACCTGAGTCACAGTGGCCCACCCAGGTACAGGGAGGTACAAGAGGCAGATAGGTCAGCTCTCCTGGAGAATAGTGATGGCGGGTGTGCTCTCGACGGCAGCCTCTAGGACCCAAGTGCCCACACCTGGGATCCCCCTTAAATGGGGACAATAGCCTCAGTGTCTGGCCTGTAGGCGTGGTACATGGTGTGATGGTTAAGGAATGCTGTTGATGAAAACCTTTGTATAGGTTAAGCACTAAATCAGCATGTTAGCGGTACAGTTGAAAGTCTCCTATATGTGCAGGAAACATGTGATGCCTGGGAGAGCTGTGCTTATATCTTTTTTGGTGTCCTATCAGTTTTCTGTATTTTCTCTTTTATTTATGAGAAAAATACCAAATATAATGATCTTACAGTATCTTGAAAAGCAACCTATGCACTTAATTCTATTACTGTTATTATTTTACAATGTTTATTTTTCCTTGCTTTTACACTGTAATTGTAATGTACAAGCAATGCCATGTCTCCTTGTTTCCCCTTTCACTGTACCATAAGCTTTCCTCATGTGGTGGTACGCTTTGCACAGCTGTCAATTTTAATGTTCTTAGAACATTGCATAACCATTTTTCTGAATTGGCTGTGTAGGTCTCTTCTCTTTCATTGTGCGCTGATTTGTAATTATTCTTGCTGTAACTTAATGTATAACTCCAGCAGTCACCTGGAGGCACTGAAAGAGTCTGACCTAGATTCATGTTGTCAGTTTCATGTGTTTCCTCACTTCTCCATTCTCTCTGAAGCTGAACTTCCCCTAATTTTCACCTGAGTCAACTCGCTAATATCCCTGATCTGCTCCACTTACCCACTCACTTACCCCCTTTCTTTGTCTTTCCCCCTCATTGATTCTTTTCTTGCATTCTCCCTCATTCCCTAGACCTCCTTTCTTTTGCAAGTGTTTCCTAATCTCCTGTCTTTTATGTCAAGGAGTCTTTTTCTATGTCCTAAATAAAGTAATGTACGAGATAGTTCCCCAGTCTCTGTGAACCAGTGCTGTACAGAAAATGAAAAGGGAATCATGGTTAGAGGGTGTCTGTCATACAAAGAAGCAAAGGCAGTGCCTACATTACTCTACTCTAAAGTTACTACATTTCACTATGTAATTCATGGGTAATTTGTAGGAAGATACTTTGATGCTACATGAATGTCTTATTCCTCCTTGTACTTTCATATATTAATCTTAACATTCTTCAATAACATAATACCATCATTCTTGTGTATGTATTAGATGGTGTCCTACTCAAAGGAGTAACTTTGGCTTATCTCTCATTCATTCTTTGTTATATCATTATGGACTCATAGATTCTTGTTTCAATGAGTGAATTATGCTACTATCAATATTTTGCTTGATGATCAAATTATTCCGTGTTTGGCCAGAGCAGCCCTTTCAAGCAGACCACTGTGTTTTGATACGTTCTTGTCTTTCTCTGAGCATTTCCTTGTTTTGTGGTACATCAAGATATTCTAGTGTTGGGCCAGCGAGATAGCTCAGCAGACTAAGCACTTGCTTATAGGCAAGTGCAGGGACAGTGGTTTGATCCCTCTTACCACATGCTGCATCAGCCCCACCCCAGGGCGTGCTGAGCCCCTAGTCTTGGCATGATGGTGCACGCCTATAATCCCAGGGCTGGGGAGGCTGAAAGCAAGAGGATCGCTATGAGTCTGGGCTGCGTAGTGAGACCCTGTACCAAATACACACACACACACACACACACACACACACACACACACACACACTAAAGTTATAAGATGTTTCAGTATTAACAGTTTTTCCCTACCTTTTTCATTTTCCTGTTCTTCACTATATAGTTAGATATATGTGTAGATTTAGGAGAATATTTCCTTAGTCCGTGCAGAAAGTAGAACCTGAGCTGGAATGTGAGTCATGAGCATGTTGGTGGACAGGAAGTATGTGAGAAGAATGTAGGAGGAGAGAGTGATAGGACATGGCTGATGGCATGAGGGACTGGAGAGAGGGATGTAGGTGAACTTTCAAGTCATGCCTTCACTTTTGATATCAGTTTACTCTAAAGTAAATAACCTCAGGACAGTACAGAAGAGCTGCATGTAGTTAGGAAGCCCAGAAAAGGATGGGTGCATAGAACTGTGAAGAAATTAATGTGATATCTGCTCCCCTTTCTGCTATGAATATTGCACTGTTGTCTAGAACTTGAATGCTGCAAAATGGTCATGTCTTTCCCACAGGGTCACAGTCTCAGGGAAAGTCAGCCTTATACTCAACCGAGCCCACGATAAAAACCTGTAAACTCTCTTCTTGTGAGAATGCTGCTTCCTTCTTTCCCTGTAGGATATTGTCCATAGGATGGCAAGAAGAGCCCTCTGTGGGCATTGTGTCCTAGCTCATGTTGACAGAAGCATTCTGGGTGGCAGGGAAGTACTATAAGGATTTTACATGAATTGCCTTATATCATTTTACAGCCATTCCTATTAATATTACTAATGACATTGTAATTCAGTAGATGATGGGGCTAAGTCGGCTAACCTGTCCGAGATCAACAGCAAGAATGAGACAGAGGTAGGAATTTTTTTTATACTGGGGATCAAACTCAGGACCTTACACTTATGAGGCATGTACTTATGCTGCTTAGCTATCATCCTAGAGGTAGGATTTGAACTTGTCTGCCTCATTCTGAAGACTGGACTCCTAACCACCAAGTTCCCATGGAATGTAAGTGAGGGGAATTAATTCAAATTTCATTTTGCTTGATCAAATTATTCCATGGAATAATTAATGGAATCTAATTATTCCATTAGATTAAAGTGTCATAGCATTTGGCTATCTGTGTAGTAAAGGGTTAGGTGAAGAGGTCAATTATAGTGCAAAACTCTGCTCCAGAGTCTTGCCCTTCCCCTGTTACTCCTCTGATCATCGAAACCCCTTATTGTTCACCTTTGTTTACACCTTCAATTCAGTTCTTGGTGGACTCAGAGTCCTTCTGTCCCTTCTAAGTATAAATGTTATTTGTTTAGTGTTGGAGGGAGTTCATTCTTTTTGTTTATCATGATTTTTAGTAAATGTTCTCTTTTCTTCTTGGTGGGGAGACAAGACACTTCCCACCATCGCCTTCCATGACAGAACATGTCTTAACCACATGATAGAACCTCCAGGAAAACAGCTTCCAGGTGCCTTCTGTAGGCAAATACTGTTCCTTGTTTCATCGGCGGCAGTTTGGTGTTGACTCTCTTCATGCCAGCTTGTGACCAAATCTGAATGGTTACCAGCCTGAGTCTCGCAGATGTGAGCCAGGGCAGTGATTTCTACTGTCTGGAGGGACCGTGTGTGTGTGTGTGTGTGTGTGTGTGTGTGTGTGAGAGAGAGAGAGAGAGAGAGAGAGAGAGAGAGAGACAGACAGACAGACAGACAGACAGACAGAGACACAGAGACAGAGAGACAGAAAGAGACAGAGATAGAGAGAGCAAATAAGGGCAGGAATAAAGAAATGAGATAAGTCTAAGCTTCTGACCTAGCATTTCTGAAAAACCATTTCTTGGTTTATCAGGTTAAAATTTTGGTGATTAATCAGGTTGAAAATTGTTTAGCTCATTGTTATTACCCTTGTTATTACCCCTGTGATGTGCCCACTCACTTCCTCTTTCCCTTTCTCAACAGGCTGTGAAGTGCTGACCAAACTTGATTTGACCGTGAATTTCATTGGAGAGCTGAGCAGCATTAAAGCCCTGACCCACAACATCCACCTGAAGGAGCTCTTTCTCATGGGCAACCCGTGCTCTGACTTCCAGGGCTACAGGCCATTTGTGGTGGCCACACTTCAGCAGTTACAGGTACACGTCTTCTAAGGCTGCAAAAAGAAAACACAGACAGACAGACAAAAAAAAAAAAAACAAGCAATGCCCTGCATTGGTAGGAAATGTGGCTGATTCTAAGCTTACAACTCTTGCTTTGCGTTGCCAGGGTGGGGTAGCGTAGCTCTCACAGGCCAGATGCGGTGCTTTACCTCTGTGTGCTACACTCAGAGCCCTGGCTTTGCTGTGTTTGTTTCATTTCTAAGACTCACCGTGGTGAGGAAGTTGCGGTTAAAACTGGTTGAAAAACTAAAACTTACATAACATAAATGTCACAATGTGTATCTGCTGAATCTAGTAATTTTAGAATCTGGGCATAAAAGGATTTCTAGATCATCAAAGCAGTTGTGTTCACATTCGCATGAGTCCAAGGGTTCACCCTTTGCATGTGGCTCTGTGCTTCGGTGCAGACAGTGTGTGGTGGCAACAGCTCTGCCGTGGGTGTGTTCTCAGTTCTCACAGGACATTTGCTTCTTGGACTTCTGTGTCCTCCATAGTTCGCAGGTTGTTGACTACTAGCCTAAAGGAGCAAAATGTTCCTAATGTAAAATTTCTTAGATGAAGAGAATGACTGATCCAATTGTGAATCAATGATCAACTCTCTCAAACGTACCCAAGACGGATAACCATTGTAAACAGATTCCTAGAAAATGAAAGGGCAAGAACCGGAGCATCGCAGGAATGGATGCTATAGTGTTCCTCTGACAGCTGTGATCTCAGAATGAACCACTGTCAGGGATACAGTGTTCAGGGTCAAGGTTGCAGGCATCATCTGAGCAGCAGGAATAGGCTGGGTAGAGCCGGCTGCTCTGTGCACAGCACCCTTGCTCCTTCCAGACCCCTGTGGGAAGCAGTAGAGGGTATTCAGTGATAAGGAATTCGGAGCTCAGAGATGCACCTGATGAGTGGGACAGATACAAGTTCAGCCTTCGTGTGTCTGGCTCTAAGCCTCCAACCTTCCCACTATATCCACACTCACTGCTTGTTTCTGCATTAATACACCACCCTTGGATTACATTTTTCCTTTCAGAAACACTGTGCTAAGTCAATTGTTACAATAGGCAACAATCCCCTTTTGTGAAACAGTATTCACAAGTGTGTTAATCATATTGAAACTGGGTGGATAAAACTGGGCATGGTGGTGCATCCCTGGAATCCCAGCACTCTGGTAGGCTGAGTGGAAAATCTTAAATGTGAACTGAGCAATTGAGCAACTGAGCAACTTAGTGAAATCCTGTCTCAAAACTTAAAAAAATAAATAAAAAGGGTCGTGGGTGTGGCTCAATGTGAAGGCCCTGGGTTCAATCTCAAGTACTGGAAAAATACAGATGGATAAACTTTAAGATTTTAATTATCATTTCATTGAAAACTTGTGACCTACTTGTTCATAGACATTATTTTCCTAGGGCTATTATGAAAAAGTACCATGAACTAAATGGCATAGACGACAGAACCTTGTTACCTCCTGGTCCTGTAGCCCAGATGTTCAAGATCAAGGTGTTTACAGAGCTGTCTCACTCTGAGGGCTGTGAGGGAGAATTTGCTCCTGGCCTCTCTCCTGGCTTCTGCCATTTGTTGCAGGCTTTGTCATCTTTGGGCTTGTAGATCAGTCACTTTCATCTCTGCCTTCATTTGTACATGGTGTTCTTGGATGTCTGTCCTTTTATAAGACATTCCCTCTGTAAAGACATCATGCAAATTAGGGCCCCTCCTCCTCCAATATGATTTTGTCTTGATGGGTGTAGACACATTATAGGTGTAGACACATTACACCTTCAATGTGTCTACTTGCAGATAAGGTCTCATTGTAAGGTCCTGGGGGTTACAACTTCAATTAGTTTTTGGGTGAGACCTTTATAACCCTTAACTACAGAATAGTGACTGATTTTAGACAGTCATGGTAAAGAGGCATGAGGAGCCTCAGCCCCTTTCACATGTTCTTTTCCTAGTGCCTAGCTGCTGCAGGTGGAGAGTAGCACTGTGCTGTAGTGAAGAGAAGTGGAGACACACAGGGTCTGATCCACGTTTCTACTACTTATGAATCACATACCTCATTCTACTCAGTGCTAATCAGATGCTGTTCCTAGTGGAGTTTTGTGAGGCCTTAAAGCAGCTTAGATTTTTCTTCTTTATTGCAGCCCATGTAGAATTATTAAGAATAGACTCTGCTTTGTCTCTGTTTGTTTTTTGTTTTGTGGAAGCCTGAGTAAGGTGCCATCAACAAACATAAAGTGCTCACCTTCAGATTTCATCTGTGCTAATTAGGCCTTGTATGCTGAAAGAATTATTTTGCTTTGAAAGAAATTAAGGCCTGTTTGGAAGATTACCTAAGAGTTATCATATAAACCATTTCTTAATATGGTATCTTTGATCTGTAAGGTAATAAAGGGATCATTTTTGATTTGTAATAATCTATCAGAAATGCAGGAATGCCTTGCCCCTCAAGTGCTTCTGTTCATGAACAGTTCAGTGCAAACAGACACATTTGGCAAGATGTTCCTTCATTGGCGAATTCCATATTTGGTGGCAAACACAATTGGAGCCATCTTCCCCACATGACTACAAACACAAGTATAAATATAGCCATCTTCCCCTAAATCATGGAATGAGTTAAATGCGTGAGCTGAGGTACTGCTGTAGGAGGACTAATCAAATCAATCTTTAGATCAAGTATAAAGACATTTTGTTAAGCAAACGAACCCACGCATGCATGCACTCCCCATACAGGTAAGAGAATAAGAACTTGCTTCCCACTTGTATTAGAGTTCCTGGAGGAACACATTCAATGTAAAGTATGCATATAATGACATCAGGGATTTGTTAGGTGGGCTTACAGAGCCAGAGGTGGAAGTCTTCTGTCTGCAGGATAAGAGACCAAAGAGTCCAGAAGGCCCCACTGTGCGCTGGAAAGCTAAGGATCCTGCAGCAGTTGGAGGCTGAAGGTCTGTAAGATCCCTGCGCTGCTGGTGGTAAGAATCAGCCCCAGAAGGCAGAAGAGCCCACCCCGGAAGGCGGAAGAGTCTCCCTCGGAAGGCATCTCCCTTGGAAGGTGGCAGAGTGATTCCCCCTTGGAAGGCGTTGGAGGACCTGGAGGCCAGTGTTCGAAGGCAATGCAGAAGACCAGAGCTCCTCCAGAAAATGGAAACAGTTCCTTTTTCTTTCCCTTTTTATTTCATTGGAGCTACAAGTCTATTGGTTGGTGTCAGTCACATTCAGGGTGGTTCTTTTTCCCTGTTGGCTGGCCAACACGACAATCTTGCGCACACACCTAGAATTTACTAACCTGCTGGGCAGTTCTTATTCAAGTTAACATATCATAATGTCAACTGGACAAACACACATCTCCGTAAGTCTACCTAACCTTACAACACAATAGCAAGTTCATAATTACACTTTACTTGATACATCTCCTGTATACAAATGAAAACTACTTCCCACCCTAAAATAGGTAGCAACATTTTTCTTTAGCTAGCTCTTACTCTACTCCTAATGCAGTGATGCAACAGTTCACAAACACTTGTTTGCAAAAAATATTTGTTCATAAGCAGAAGCATTTGGCAGTATTTTGTTTTAGCCTGCAGACTCCATCAGGTGACCAACACAACTGTGGCCATCTTTTTCAAAATTGTAGAACAAATTAAGTTCATAAGCCACATATAAGATTTCATGCCACTCTTTCATAATTTAATATTATATTATAGGTTTGACACTACTTAAAGACCAATATTAAGTTAATCTGCATTATGTCACAAAGAAAACAAAGAAACCTATTTAATACATGTGTAAGAGGCTGGGAAGATGGCTCAGTAGAATAAGCTCTTGCCTGGCAAGTGCAAGGGCCTAAGTTCAATCTCCAGTTCTGGCAAAAAAAAAAAAAAAAAAAAAAGAACAGAATATATGTGTACGTGCATACAAGCATATTAATAAAGTAGTAAAGAAATACTAATGACAAGTCAAACCCTGTTACTGTAACTAGTCACATACTCGTAGCTGGCGTTTGTGACTGTCTTCACCTGTTCTCTCCATTCTTTACCCCTTGGCCTTCAGCAAGCATCTCAGTGGCTCTTGGTTCTCTGCTGTCTGCATTTCTGTCACCATTCTAGCCTCCTGCAATCCAACCACCATCTACTGTCAATCTCTGTTTACAGCATCCTAGAGTTTCTCTGGCATCTCCAAACCTTTCCAAAATCTTCCTGAAAAAAAGTTTCAAAGATTTTAAAGTTGAGGGACACTGCATATCTAAACCACAATTCTAATGTTCAACAAAATATCAAAAGAATTTCAAAAGAATCGGGATTTATCCCGAATTTTTCAAATTTATGTATATTTGTGTAAGTTACTAAGTTAACTTGACAACTTATGTGTATTATTTTAATAACTATTGTTTACATATATTTGTTATGAGGTTTTCATTTACATAATAAATCTCATATTCAAAATTTTCCAACTTGATTAAATTCCAGTAATTCTAAAATTAGGTTAATTTTGCTATGGACAGCACAATTAGTTATTACTTTACAAAATACATTTTATCACTATGGTCCCATCTTTCACTGAAGATGGTAAAAGAAGCAAGCTCATGCAGTCTGTTACTCCTATAGGAAGAATGCAAGACATGCACGTGCAGGGTCCTGAGTTCAATCCCTGGACCCCCCCCCCAAAAAAAAAAAGAAAAACCCAGAAAAGAAAAAAAAAAGAAAAAGAATGTAAGACATGTTTTCTAAGATCTCCATTATAATATTCTATAAGTATGTTATAGATCTAGATACTGCATTAGAAGAGAGCCAGACACAACTACAATTTTTCATTGAAGACTGAAAGTTCTGTGACTGATCCTGTCTTCCATTTGGCTTTGGCTGCCAGAAAGTTCTGAACCAAATCTCCATCCCATCTACAGCAGCTTCATGAGTTACTAAAACATTTGAAATTATTTTTTCAAATCCCCACATTATACTTTCCATGTACAATTTAATTTATCTGAATAGGTTTAAATTTGTAGTTTAATGTTTTTTTCTATCATGTTCATTTTCTATTGCTGTTATAACAAATCAACACAAAGCGGCTTAAACAAATTTATATTTTAGCTCTAGAGATCAGAAGTCTGAAACTGTTCCACTGAGCAAACATGAAAGTATTTTGTTTGGAGGTGCTAGGGGAGAATCCCTTCTCGTGCTTATACCTCTGGACTTTAGGCCTCTGTCTCAATTTTGAAAGCCAGTAGTGTATTATCATATCAGCTGGCCCTAACTCTGACACTAATCCTTACGCCTTTTTTGTTTTCTTATAAGGAAGGTTATGATCCTTATCAACATCACCCTGATTGACCATCCTTAACTTACACATGCAAAACTCTCTTTGCCATGTGAGATAATGCTCTTAGAGATTAGAAAATGGACAGCATTAGGAAACCATCATCTAGGGCTGGCCAGACAGGTGGATTAAAGCACCTGTTTAGGCAGATGCAGGACCAGAGATTCAATCCCCTACTTGCTGTGCTGGCCCCACCCATGGGGTACACTGAGATAGTGACTGAGACTGAGCGTGGTGGTGCATGTCTGTAATCCCAGTGCTTGGGAGGCTGAAAACAGGAGGATCACTGGGCGTCCAATCTGGGTCGTGAGACCCTGTAGACCCTGTACTAAATACATACAAACTTTTTTAAAAAAGAGTAAACTAAGAAGCCAGTTAAATAGCAGTCGTCCTAAAACTGGTAGCTTTGTGATTTTGCATTTAGTAGTTTTAATATTTAATTGAGAAAATTACACTATCATAAAAATATAGATGTCAGTGTTGACTGTCACAATTTCAGCACACTCCATACATCCTGTTCTTAAGGATGGAACTTGGGCTTATTTGTATTAGAGCTCACTCTTTGTGAGATTCACGGCCCTTTTCAGTAGAGAACATTTGGATGTGCTGTTATCATACTTTAGAAATAGATTGTATTGAAGCATTGAATTGCTTAGTACAGTGAGCAGTTAGAGAGTTCATATAAAACATTTCATATTCATATTTTATATTCATATAATATGCATAAAGTTTATGTTAATTATCAGCTTGACAGAGGCCTATTTATTATTAGTAGGAAAGTATCTTTGTAATCTAATCGCATGATAATTATATGAAATGAACATTGATTTAGGTCAATGGTCCTGCTATTTTCCATTAATTATCCTGATTCTCCATCTGTATGGTACTGTATTGTTGTTTCTAAATTTAAAATATTGCTGACTCATGTATACTGCTACTTTTGAGTAATTATACTTTTTGTTGTTTATTTAAGTGGCTGGATGGGAAAGAAATAGATCGTTCAGAAAGGATTCAGGCGCTGCAGAACTACCCAGTAGTTGAAGAGCAAATCAGAGAGCAGGAAGAAGCTTACCTCCTCAGAAGAGCCAAACAGAAAGCAGAGGCTCTGAGACAGCTTGCGGAGGAGGGTGGAAATGGAGACCAGAAGCGGACGGACAAGCTGGGCCTTGGTGGGCGGCCCTCTGCAGACAGCCCAGCGACACTGTGCGTACGTCGTTAGCGCTAGTCTACCGACTTTTTATGTTTTAAATGAAAGAGCAAGTTGTGTTTTCTTTTTTTAAATTAATTTTATTGAGAAACAAGTAGCAAGGAGACAACTTCAAGACAGATTAGTAGGACAGTTTCAATAATTAGTACATTACATATTGTTTTCTTTGTAGTAGTTATTCATAGTACAAGATGCAGACATGATATCCTGTCCAAACACTATTAGTACAAATCCTTCTTCTCATTGAATTAAGAGAATATAGCTGTATATCTATCCTAATTATTTTGTATATACAGATACAAAATGGTCCTTCATTTATATCCCCTTTTTTGTTTAGTTTTGTCAGAGATGGGTATTCCATTGTCATTTAAATATTGTAGGTTCGTGAATTCAGCAAAATAATCCAATTTAGTCCAGTAGTCCGTAATAGTAATGGGTTGTTGTATTTTCTTCCCAAGATGTTCACAGTATCATATATATTCTGGAAGATTCATTTGAAAAATAAAATATGGTGTAAATTCGGGGGGGTAAAATATGACCATTCTGTTGTGATAATTTTATCTTTTTTAAAAAAATGCTTCTTCAATCCAAAGATTTTAATTTGCAACTAAAATTATCACTAGAGAAATTTGTATAAAACACATACAGGAAAGATGAATTAACAGGTGTACTTTGATTTATAAAGTAGGCATTTTAGAAAAGTTAAATGCACTTCACATGATTATAAATTGAATAATTCTGATTCCATCATAAAACATTCTATTTTCTGAATTATATAATGAATAAATCTTTAATATGATTAATAATCCTCTAATTCATCCTTTTTGTGAATCTTAATTTTTCATGTTTTGAGTAAATTACAGCTAAACTTGGGTGATTTGATTGCATAGAATGAAACCTTTAAATATCTATATTATACAATCACTTCAAAACAATAATCATAAAATAATTCAGGCATACATAAATCTTTAAATGATAATTAAGTAGGCAGCTTTTTCCCACCTCCCAGATATATGATGAGCATTTTTATTTTTGCTTTAGCCCTTGAAAAATAAGATATAAGATATAATTAAGGGATAGAAGCCCATTGGGTGGTTAGTTCTCCGTATACTCTTCCTTCCTTCAGCCTGAGAGGTTTCTGGCGTCCTGAGGCCTGTGTGTACTTGGCCTATGTTCACCCCATCCCTAGGGTTACTGTGCAGCTGCCGCTCCTTATACATGAGCAGTGCATTTGTGTATGTGCACACGTTCAGTGTGGATAACGTCTGCTGCCTGCTTCATTTTTCATTCACTGTTTTTGGGGATTTCTGCATAAAATTACATATATAACTAATTCATTTGCACTGTGGAATAACATTCTATTGAATGAATAACAATTATTCCAAAGATGATATTCAAGACACTTACCAGACAAGAATTCATTGACCTTGGCTCCTCAGAACTTGTCCCGGGTGTAACAGCTTGGGTGGCCCCAACGGTGGGAGCCAGCTAACCAGCCCAGGAGCAGCCAGGCTTCTGAGGATGGCTGTTTCTGTGGTCTGTTCTCTCTCGCTTTCTCAGGCACTGTTGCATGTGTGTCTCCTTGTACACAAATGAGTGTTCCCATCTAAAGTGACTGTATCAGCAACATTGCTATGTCACCAATTGTGACATCTTCATTCATTTTTTTGTGTGTGAGACATCTTTTTAGCTTCATAAGTATTGTCAAATGTTTTCTAAATTTATATTCATGTATCAGTAATACAGAAAAAGTCCCAAAATACAGTCTTTAAAAGATATCAAGTAACAAAGTTCGTTGTTAAATGGCATCTATTTTTATTTAATTAGCTTATATGTAGGTAGGTTTGAGTTTAAATACCTTAAATGTATTCTTAAGTATTTATTGGCTATTCACATTTGCTCCATTCAGGTTGTATACTTATTTTTAATGACTTGTAGAGCTTTTCTTATTGATTTGTAGGGGTGTTTTTGAGTTCTGCATACAAATTCTTTGATGGTTACATGGTTTGTGAATGTCTTCTCCAAGTCTGTCACTTATCTTTAATTATAAGTGCTTCTATATTAGAAAAAGCAAAAATAGTAAAACTTTTTGGTTTTGTTTATGTGATTAATCATCATCCTAGGGTCATATCTATCAGGAATTAGCATTTGTCAATGATAGAGGGTACAGTGTTATTGGTTTTCAGATGGGAAGCTCCTTGTCTATACCTTGTATTAAGTTTCTGTTCTTTCCCTGCTGATATGAAATGCCTCCCTTGCCACTTACCTTCTGAACATGTATTTGTGGCTCCATTTCTTGGACCTTAACTGCATCATAGTAGCCCTTCTACTTGGTTTTAATTTCTCTAGATTTATAGTAAATCTGGGTACTTGGTATAATACCTTCTAATTTTTTAAAATTATCTTGGTTATTCTTTATTCTTTACTCTCTTTCATGAATTTTAGAGTCCACTAATCAAATTTCCTAAATCTCTAATAGAATTTTGGTTTCAATTATGTTTAATTTATATGTTAATTGGAAGAAAGCTGACATATTCATGCAATCTTTTTTTCCCCTGAACTTTGGAATAGCTCTTTATTTAGATCTTCCGAGTTCTTCAATAAGGTTTTTAATTTTCCCAATAAAGGTCTGAGGCCATCTTTCATTAAATTTGTTTCTAAGAATCTTGTAGAATTGGATTTTAAAAATATACATGGTTGTTGCTGATGTTTAAGGAGGGGAATGATTTCCATATACTGACAAAATTAAGCAATCTTACTGGCTTTCTTAAAAGATACAATAGTTAGCCTATAGATTATTCTGTGTTTTCTATGTAAAAAATACATTTCTTATAAATAGCAACTTCAAGTTACTTTGCAGTCCTGCCACCACTGCATTTTTTTCATGCTACTCACAAAGTTACTCAATATGAACCAGAACAGCAGCTGTAAGAATGGGTCCCTCTCATATTCCCGACATAAGCAGTGTTTTCAATTCCTCATCATGAAGTATAAGGTTTACTATGGAGTCTGGTAAAGTTAAGTAAGTTTCCTTCTGTTGTCTTTTGATAGTTTTAATCATCACATTTATTGGATTTTATTAAATACTTGCTATTGATATGTTGGATCATATTAATCAATTTCCTAATATTACAGTATTCTTGAATTTCTAGACTGAACCTACTTTGTCCATGATACATTTGTTAATATACTGCTATGTTCTTCTTGTTAGTATCTTATTTATAGTATTTGAACATAGGTTTATAAGTGAGTTTATGCTGCTCTATCATTTTTACTGTATTTTTTTCCTGGTGTTTTGCAACAGGATGATGGTGGGCATGGGAAGTTATTGGGGGTCATCTGTTATTTTTTGTTTATTTATTTATTTTTTTAGCAGAACCAGGGATTGAACTCAGGCCCTTGTACTTGCCAGGCAAGCATCTGTTAATTTTGGCTTTTAACAGTTTACGCAAGTTGAAAATCTGCTCTTCATATTTTAGTAGAGATTTATAGCTTGATTCCTTGTGGTGTCTTCTTGCCTGCCCACAGGTCTGGCTGGTCATTCAGCACACACTGCCGGCACCCCAGCCAGCCTATGTGAACAGAGGCCCAGATGATCTGGGGGAGGCAGTGAGCTAGCGAGGGCATTGACTTAACTGGGGGACATTGAGAGACCTTTCAAGACTGCAAGATGAACGAGCACAGAGATTAGGAGACCACAAGAGAGATGGAGATGAATATTTCACTTTGCAGGTAGACAGAGCCTGCTTCCATCCTGGAGAACGGACAGAACAGAAGGGAGCTGGAGCAGCCCGGGCTTGGATTTAGGGGCAAGTCAGAAGCCTCAGTAAACTGCAGATCTTTGAGTGTTACAAGTGAATTTTAGTGGGGATAAGGATGCTTTTGAAAGTGTTGTAGGACTACAGGATCTGTTCTTGAGGGGGAAGAGGATGCTGGGAGCAGGGCTGAAGGCAGTAATTGAAAAGGAGATTTTGTGGTTGTTTAAATGCTAATGGACATTATTTTGTCAGCCAGCTACCTATATTTGTGTCCACTTTCCCTTTGGAGATTTATGTTGCTTAGCTTATATTCCTGGCAGTTTTTCTTGAGTAGAGTTATTTTTATTTTATTATTATCTCAAATTGCAAAAGGTAAAAGTAAGCCAATTAGTTACTCTCTAGGAAGATTTCACTTAATGAGAATGGAATCAATTATTTCAGTGGCAATTAGCTAGAATATTATAGGTCTCCTTCATACATTGTTTTTTCAATACCATAAGGAACTAGAGTTGCATGGTAAAGCATTTATTTTCAGTAATTTGTGTATTTTATTTATGAAAATACCTAGGTAAATTAATATTTTTATATATGCATAGATATATACTCGAAGCAAGATTTTATTTTAAGTCATGTCATTTAAGTGTAAGATTTTACTACTTTTTTGGCCATCACTTGAAAAGCATATTTTTTGAAGATCAACTAAATAAACCTTTTCTGTTACCTCCTATGAGTAATGCCACCAAAATCTGACATTTACTGAGTGCTTACTCTCTGGCAGACTTGGTACTAAAGGTGTCATGTACCTATTTCATTTAATGCATTGTCTAACAGAGTGCATATTCTAAGAAGATACTTGGAAGGGGAACAACTATACCAAATAGTTACTGTTTGAATCTTATTGACAAGCAAATCAGAGAGCATTTTGTCCTGCTGGAGTACAATCATCCTGTCAAAAGTGGTGTCACCGTCTTTCTTGATCAGGATTCACTCTCTGATGCCTGGCATTTAGAATATACTCAAAAAATATTTCTTAAACTCATGTTGAATGAATATGGAATATTTCATATAGTACTCATTCAATGATGTCTACATACATCATTTAATTTTTTGATAGTCAATAAAAAACAAGGATAAAAGAGAACAGAAAACCATTACAAATATTAAGGCTACATAATTAGTAATTAACTATGAAAAATAAAATTTGTAAAAGCCATACTGTGGAAGGTCTGCATTCCACTGGAAAGTTTTGGAGGAAAAGAGTTAAAGGACCTGAACTCCTTAAAAGAGTTCATTAAAGGACCAGAAAGTGACATGACCGAGTGAGCTCACCAGAGCCAGCACTGGGAGCAGTGTAGACAGTAAAACCGGAATAGACTGGAAATGGATTGCTAAAGTTCCAGGGTCTCTTTGCTCATCTGATCACTAGAACCCCCTACAGAATAATGCATGCACTCCCAGGCTCCACCCAGATCTGCTTTCTGATGGGCTTAGAGGAAACTAACAATTATAAGGCCCCCCAAGCAATGCATATCATCCAGGTCTGTGGATGGGCCTGTCAGTCAATACTGCACTGACAGGTTGGGGGCCTGCTTCAGTGCTGCTGAGACAGCGATTTTCTCTAGCTTAGGTCTCCTGATATGTACTTCATTTCTGGCACCTATGCGTGCATGCGCGCACGCGCACACACACACACACACACACACGTTTATATATGCATATATGTGAGGGTGAGTAATGTATATTATACCACGCTTGAAGCCAGAATAACAGCTCACATGGATATTCAGAAGCATTTGTCATTCAAAGGTAGGAAGTCAGTCTACGGAAACTATGAGATGCTTAAGGAGAAGTACTAAGGATGACACTCGGGATCTTATGTGTTCTGTGTCTACTTTTTCTGTAGCCCATCTTCTTCAGAGAACAAAAACTACATCCAGTTTCCAGAAATACAAGAAGAAGCACACAATGCAAAGAAGTTAAATGAAAGTGAAGATGACCTGGACTTCTGGAACAAGCCCTCCTTATTTACTCCTGAATCTAGATTAGAAACTCTCAGACATATGGAAAAGCAACGGAAAGAACAAGAAAAACTCAGGTACCGTATGTTTTCCTGTCGTTGAGTGTAAGACGTACACTGAAGGACTGCATTTTCATGATTATGGATTACTACTAGCAGTTGTGTTAAGTCTTTCTTAACCATCACACATAGCTCTACTTTTAATTAAATATGGGTTTGTATTGAATTGTACTGGCTTATACTCATCAATATCAAAGTGCTTCTTTATAAAAAAAATGAATTATAACATTTGAGGTGAGGCTTTGTTTGTATGTCTTTGGCATTTTAACTATTATACAGATATCTAGGAATATCATGGCCTAGCTTAGAAATACTAGGTGAAGGGCTTATGAGATAGCTCAGCTGTCTAAGCACCTACTTAGGGAAGGGGAGGGACCAGGGTTTGATCCCTCATACTGCATGCCACCCTGGTCCTGGCCCTGGGCGCACTGAGCCAGCCACTGAGACTGGGCATGGAGGTGTACATCTGTAATCCCAGTGCTGGGGAGCCTGAAAACAGGAGGATCACTACAAGTTTGAGCTGTGTAGTGAGACCTTGTACCAAATACATAAAAACAAGACAGAAACTAGTTGTCAGGATGCAAACGAAAAGGTCATTGTGGGATGACTGAACTCCTTTGAGTTATATCTAGAAATTTCCAAAATGGAGAATTGAAATTCATTTAATTCAGCATTTTATTTTCACAGTATAAAACTCACTTGGACATTTAATAATATAATTTCATTTTTTTGAAGTATTTAGATATAATTTGATTTGTTGGCAGCTAAGATACTTAAGCTATTCTTTTAGAAGTGCTCTTCAAAAATAGGTTCTGTGTCATTCCATTTCATGTCATTGCCTAAGAGTAGCAGGCAAAATATATCACTTATAGGAATATTTGTCATTTTTCATCTTGAGAAACGTGATGAATTGGCCATGAAATACAGTGGTCTGCATGACAATGAGATGAACTATACATGGTATGTCTTCCTACAGTTATCCACCAAAAATAGGAAACTGAGAGTAGAAAGACCATTCAAATCGCTGATGATTTCATCAAGTATTTTTAATTTAGTTAGAAATGTAAAGAGGTACAACAACCAAGTAAAAGGTTATCTAAGACTTGTTCATGGACGTGGTGGCGACGTTTCCCTTGCTGTGGCAGGAGCACTGGCCCAGCATCAGGGTGTCTTCCAACCTGTCACTTGCTCGCTAAGTGATGCTTGCAAGTACGTAAGCTCTTTGCATGTTTCCTCGTCTGTTAAATAGGACTTATCATACCTATTTTTCCACTCTTACTATTTTGTTAAAAAACCAGATGAGCCAATAGATAGATCTTGCAGATGCACGAACCCTTTACAGTTCCTGCGTGTTGTGCTGGCCCTGCCCCTGGGGTGAGCTAAGCCCATGAACCTATAATTCCAGTGCTGGGGAGGCTCAGAACAGGGGGATTAGTACGAGACCAACCAAGCCACATATGTAGTGAGACCCTGTACCAAATACATAAAATGAAAACAACAAAAAAGCCATTTGAAATGAAAATTCCACATATGTATATTTCGAACACACACTATATGCTATATATATATGACATGCGTTCAGTCTGAAACCAGGGAAATTTTGTTTTCTTTTGTTGTGTTTTTGATCTCTGACGTGTGAATGTATAAGGCTGAGTTGGCTGGAGGTCTAAGTTGCTCTGTGTGGTGTGCTGGTGTCTGTTGACTCCATTGGATCCCAGAGAAGTTGGCCTGGGATTGGTCATGTTTAATAGCTGGGAGAATTCAGAGATAAGAGCAAGATTTTCATCATAGTTTGGCTGTTGTCCACCGTGAGTAGGTGAAGCCAGGCATTTCCATTTAATTGTTCTCAATTATTGAAATACAGCCTAAATGGAATAGAAGCCCCAGTTTAAGATGCAAAAGAACATAAATTTTCAAAATAATTGACACAAAATGTCTGTTAAAAGGACAGTAGAAATTTAAAGCAAACATTGCCTACAATTCCATAATTTAAACAAATTTGTCTCTCTTATCCATTAGATATTGGCCATATAAATCTATTAAAATTTTTAAAAATATTTAATTTATTTATTTACTTATTTATTTGGTACAGGGTCTCACTACACAGCTCAGACTCCTAGTGATCCTCCTGTCTCAGCCTCTCCAGTGCTGGGATTGCAGGCATGCGCCACCCTGCCCAGTTCTGGGGTTGGCACTGCATGCAGTACCAGGGATAGGGCCCGGGCCCTTGCACTTGTCAGGCAGGTGCTTAGACCCTGAGCTATCTGCCCAATCCCAGTGTATTCAAGCTTTTAAAACTATTTCTTCAGAATGTTTTACATAGAAATAATTGACTAAATTTTCATTTAAAATGTTATTTAATGATAATCTTTAAAATTTTTCTTTTCTCCCTGTTCTGCCCTTCAGTATCATGAGCTTTAATAGACTTAGGCTGGGGCCGGGGAGATGGCTCAGTGGAATAAGCGCTTCCCTGGCAAGCGCAAGGGCCTGAGTTCAATCCCCGGTTCTGAAAAAAAAAAAAAAAAAAAAAAAATAGGCTTAGGCTGATACTATCACACTTTTTTCCTCCTATACTCCTATAAATCATCCCTGCAAAGTAGAATTGGATTTAAAATTTTAAAAATGAGCTGGGGAGGTGACTTACTCATAGAAAGCTTAACTGGCCCACAGGTGTCCTGAGCTTAACCCAGCACTACGAAGATTGGTAGACAAAAGCAAAAGCATTTTTAAATAGCCATAAGATACTTGAGAGCATGAACTTGCCCTAGTAGGTCTGATCATGCCTTCATGATAGATATTCACAACAGCGTTCGTTTTTGCCACGACAAATGAATCTGTGAGAAATACGTTTTTATGTAGATCCTTATGTACTGGTATTTTATTTCTATAGAATAGATTTTAATTATACATTAAAATTATAATTTTAACTAAAGCAGAAACTAAGCACAATTGACAGTTATCTGGGTAAATCATGCAAAAATAGACACATTTAAATATTCATCAGTATTCATGGATACTTCATGAAACGAATTTTCTTTTCCCATCCAAATTATTTTGGTCACAGTTTTGCTTTACAGAGATTGATAAAACCATATAAAAATCTGGCTTGGTTAATCCCCAGTATAAAATGAAAGGAATTTACTTAAGTGAATTGCTTATGAATTCGCAAATGTTTGATGAATTCTTCTGGAACTTTCACAAAAATGTATTAATTGCATTTGTATTGGTTTTATTTCCTCCTCCCCCACTGCCTCTTGGTCCTACCCAAAACTTCAGTGAGAAGAGGAAGGAAGTGAAGCCACCGCGGACTTTGATCACTGAATCCGGAAGGGTCCTGAATGTCAATGAGGCCAAGTAGGTGGGCCTGGGAGGCCAGAGGAAGCCATGCTCCCGCGTGTGGACACACTTGCTCTGCAAAAGCTGTGCCTACTGCTCCTCATGAGTTTGAGGAGCCCAATAATAGTGTCATTTCGTGCATATTTAAAAGCCAAACATCTATTACATTTTCAAATGCATAATTTCCTTGGCATCTAGGAACTGGTCTTGACATATGGAATCATAGTTATTTATGTATTCCATGAAAGTTTGGACCATATACAATTTTGTGCCTGAAAATTGCCACTCCATTATTGTTGTGTTGATGAATTTTTAAAGCTCTGCCATGAACAAGATGGCTGAGAATACTGATGGATCTTCTTACATCGACATTATATTCTGGAATCTATCTTCCAAGCATTCAAAACCTAAGAAAGAAATTGATATAAATACCACAGTGAAGCTCATAAAAGAGTAAAGTTATTCAAACTGGAAGTCCTCAAGTTTACAATATATAATCTGCCCTATTTATTTGTCTTAAAGTTAAAAACTAAAAAGCTGCCAAAAAGGCCTTTCTGCCTTAACTAGAGACAAGCAAGCCTGTGAATTAAATTTCATTTGTTCACTTCCATCATTTCATTTGCTATGGTATTACCAAGATAATGACAAGGGCCCTGACTAGACTCATTCATGTTTCCAGTAATCATGAGTAGTAGACATGATTTCTCTTTCACAGGTGTAAAACCTGGGCCTGAAGTGACTTGCCCAAGCTCATGGGACTGTAAGGTGTTGTGTCTATCTTGTCCCTGCTCACCCAGTTCTAGTGACTTCCAGACAATTCCAGTCTCCCTCCTCAGCTACATATTTTCCCCATCCAGCAGACAGGATGCGGTAGCAGACCCAGGGCTTGGCCCTGTGGACTCAACAGTAAATGCAACAGGAGCTATCTTCATGGGGCTTAAAAATCCAGTAGTAATACTTTCAAGTCAACCTAAACAAAGACATAAGAGACTCCCAGAGCTCCATGCACCACTGCTCTCCCATCACACCCTTTCTGCCTCTGAAATCAATTAGCTTAGGAAGCTGCCACAAAGAATGAATTACTCTCCACCTCCCGACTGCCCAACCCCATATCCCAGTAACCCTCCTCGTTCATCTACCTCCTCCTGAATCTTTTTCCTGCATGGCTCTCATCTGGCTCACTGTGTCTACCCTCCCTGGCCCCTCACCTTCTTCTATGCTTTCTGGAGCGTGTGCTTACCCTGCAAACCCTGTGTCCCCAGCCCTCTCTCCCCATGGCACATGAAGCTGAGACATGAAGCTGAGACCTCTGCTTCCACAGCTATAGGGAGGTGCACCCATGGCTGCTTATAGAGCCTTTTTCCTCTTGCCCTAAACTTCCCTGGGTTTGTGAGGTGCAGGCCATTTTGGTACACTGGCGCTTCCCCTTCTCACTGCAGTTGTCAGGTTAGTCTAAGAAGTCCACAGTCCTCTGTCCTGTCCATTCACCTTGGCACCCAGACTTCTGTCCCTGCCTTTTCTCCCACTGTCAGCGGGTCACTTTCATCACATGTCACCAGAAGCCTAGACTGCTCAGCCCTCCCACCCCCTCACTTCCAGGCACCTATTTTCTACCTGAGCTTCATTCTGAGGCTTTCACTATCATTGTCTGTTCTATCTCATTCTTCTTCACTTCATTGAGCATCATCTCCTACATTTTTGGGGTCCCTCTACACCTCTGCAATCATTGGCACTGTTACATGTGAGTCAGTTCAACCTGCTGTTTTTGTTACTCTCCCCAGCCCTTCTGTCCTCACTATCTCTCAACCTGTCTCAGTATTATGTTCCTCACAGAAATCAGTCCAAGGCACTTCTTGAGCTCCTTAATCCTCCCCTCCTTCTGTCATTTTCACCTCACAAATCCCAACATTACTTAATCTAGAACACTACCCACTCTTGGGCCTCTACTCATAGTGGCTGGGAGGAACCCTTTGTCTCTTCCTGCTGGTCTTACTTAAAGTGCACGACCAAAAATCTTGAGTGGACTATTTTAGTTATTTTTCTGTCCTGTCTGGGACAAAATACCAAGTGCCCCAAATTAAGGAAGGTAGGGTGTATTTAGCTCACAGTTTGTGGAGACTTCATTCCATATTCCCTTTGGCTCTAACTCAGGGTGGCACATGGCAGAGGAGCAGCAGTTGAAGGTGGCCTGAGACCACCAAAGCAACAAAACCCAAAAGAGGAGGAGGAGGAGGAGGAGGAGGAGGAGGAGAAGGAGGAGGAGGAGGAGGAAGAGGAGGAAGAGGGAAGAGGAAGAGGGAGGAGAGAGAGAGACAGAGAGAGAGAGACAGAGACAGAGTCAGAGAGAGACAGAGACAGAGACAGAGACAGACAGACTCTTTCCCTGCCCCCAGGGCAAGTGTGGCACTCACATCCATAATCCCAGCATTGGAGTGTGAATCAGTTACAAACTCTAGAAGCTTCTCCATGACTGTGTGAGACCTTAGGAGGCATCTAGACACAAACCCGAGCATAGGCTCTGCTGGCTTTCTGCACTGTCTTGGATAGCGCATCCTCTCCCCTCCTGCTGGCTGCTCCCACACCTCTTCCTTTCCACGTATCCCTAGTACCACTTTATACTTCCACAGCCTAACTGCGGGCATTGTTTATTATTTTGTTGAGAAAGAGAAGCAGTGCGACATTGTTTCCTCCCAGCACTCATTGCCCAGCGTGTCTGCACTGGTGTCCCAGACTCTCCTCTCCTGCTCCAAGGGTGAGCTTGCTATTGTCATTTAGTGTCTGTTGGCACTTGTGTCTCTGCCCTTTCCTGGCAAGAAGATAGCTGTCAATGACCCCTGCCCTTCTGCCTCAGTTCTCTCTATTCTGCTGCACCAGTAACACTAGCATGCACATGCATTTCTGTAGTTTCTGAGTACCCTACAGCAGAACAAAGCCAAAGTCTCCTTTTCCCCAGTGTCCTGTCCAGATACCAACTAGACTATTTCTCTGCTCCTCTTTAGGCTATCCATGCTCAGTCTCCAATTTCTTACTTCACATTACTTCTTAAAGCCACTCTGGGAATTCTATCATCTAGAGACATCTTTGGTCATATTTCAATATCAGTGTTCAAAATTCAGCCCCTGTCTGGCTTGACCTAGTGAATTTGGTCCAACTGAACATTATGTTCCTTTCAAAGCACTGGTATATCTTTGCTTCTAATTTTTCCTTTCCTTCCTACTCCTTCTGCTATGGTTGACAGGATTCTTTCTGTTATTTCCTCTTATGTATTCTGGAGAAACTCTTCATTCTTAGAGGATCTCATCAAATCCCAGATGCAGCCTCTTCCTTGAGCTCAAGACTTGACCATTTTATGGGTTATATGACTTCATGATGTTGATATAAAACAGTAATCACAGCTGTATGGTTAAAGCAGAAGCCCTGATTTCTATCCAACCCCCTCTCTCTACCATCATGTCTTTGTATTCTACTGTTCTCTATCACAATAATAGACATCCTCTCAACTGCTGAGACAAACCTTTGGTTTACCCTTGATTCTTCTCTATCTCATTTTACTGGTGATCCCACTAGCTCTTCCTTCTGTACTACCAGATTCCATCCACTTCCCAGTAACTCCATCATTATAACCTTAGCACTTTCTCTTGTCTAGATGCTTGCTGTAGCTTGTTAAGTGGTCTCCATGGCTCATCCTTTGGCTTCCTACACTCTTTGCTCTACTGAATAAAAAGGAAGGCAGTCCCTCTCAGGGAACATTCCTAGAAAGCACTGAGCAGTACTTTCCCCCCCCCAAAAGTAAATCACAGGACTTCACTTAAGTACATGGAAAATGTGGTCTTTGTTCTAGATAGCTGTGTGAGTAGTTAAAATCAAGGGGCCAATTACCAAGGATAAAGAGTGAGAAAGCAAAAATGAAAAGGAAACTCTGCCAGAGAAAACCTCTCTACAATCTGCTTTTAGCAGTACATGAAGGGAGAGTTCAGTTTGGCTGTATTGGGGAATAAGCAATCAAAAGAAAGGGGATGGCACAGAAAAAGCTCTTGGGATGAATTCCAGAATGCATGAATCATTTGAGAATGTGAAGAAACCCTACAATGCTGGGTCTTTGGAGGCAATGACAGTGTCTGCCATAGCAGACCAACTGCCAGGAGCCACATCTGTAGCCAACGTTGCATTTTCTGATTTAGTTGATATACTTAAGGGTTAATCTATCAGCACAGTAAGTGAGGTGGCCAAAAGGAAGTGGACCAAATAATTCTGACCAGTATATCAGCAGGGTGGAATCTCTGCTTAGCGCTCAGCTTCATGGTACAGGTGAAAGACACAGAACTTGAAATCCTGCCTCTCCAGGCTTCCCTGGCCATGTCTCTGTTTGTGTTCATCTCCGTGAATCTCTAATTCTTCATCTATAAAGTGGAACTATAAAGTACTGTCAGCCTTAGTCTTCCCCAAGGCAATGGACATCTTAGCAATGAAAGGAGAAGGAAAAAGGTGGCCAAATAAAAGAATGAAGATAGCACTGTTTAAAAATGTTTTTTTCATTTTTTGTATTGGGTACAGGGTCCTACTACATAGCTTGGACTCATAGTGACCCTCCTGTTTTCAGCCTCCCAAGTGCTAAGATTACAGGGATGTGTTACCACACCCAGACTGGGACTCAGTTGCTGTCTCAGTGCACCCAGGGGCCAGGCAGCCTGGCATATGGGACCAGGGATTGAACCCTGGTCCCTGCGTTTGCCAAAGCAGCTGCTGAGTCTACTGAGCTATCTCGACAGCCCTTAAAAATTTTAAGAATAGGAATTGGCTAAAGAAGTGAAATATATTTAAATATCCATTAATTCCAGTGATTTGTTTGCTTTTTGGCAAACTCAAATGAAATGGAAAAGAAGACTTTAGCCACCAGATGTCTCCATCTCTGCACCAAAGCTCATTGCCTTCATGTACTTGACCTTAAGATTCGCATATGTAAACAATGCAAACATATGTAATTTATTGATATGTTGTAGGTGTTTGTTGACATTTTAAAATTAACATAGCTATTTTATTGTGCCACTCCCAAAATAAGTTTGTCATTGGAAATAATTATTAACACATTTATTTTTAATTTTGTGATCAGATAGTGTGTATAGTATCCTAAGGATGTGCTTTCCTCCCAAATGTATTATTTTTAGGCTTGACTTCTTTTTGAAAGATGATGAAAAACATAATCAGATCATCCTGGACCTAGCTGTCTATAGGTAAGAGATCGTATTGTTCGTTATTTGATGGTATTTCCATGAGTTTTATTTTTTTTTCCTCAGTCACAATCTTTTGAGTTTTGAAATAGTTGGAAATGGAATTTGCCTTGCCATGTGGTTAAATGAAGTGTCACTTTTTTGAAACAGAGAACCCACTGTGATTTTTAAAAGCATGAAAATGAAAGAAGACATTAATGAACTTGTAATACTATGGCTTTGCCCACTGGAATATGGGAAGCAGAGGTTAAATTATTTTCAGAGCTTTGCTGATTTCCAGTGTTGGTTTAGTAATGACCCTTCTCTGTTCTGCTATGTTACTTTTGAGGTCCTCTTTTTTTTCCAAAATGTTTTGACATAATAAGAGTACTCTGTCCCTTCTCCTATCCTAGCACCTGGGGTAAACCACTAGGCCTGTTGCTCACCAGGGACACTGGGGCCCTGCATCCTCTTGCCTCATAACTGGCTCTCATCCACACGCTATTCCAAGGGACAGGTGTCGCAAGATGCCCTGCTTGTCCCTTGCTCCCATACCAGACTATTGCTGCTCTCTTCTCCCTGAAATGCCATGGCCTTGGCATGCGACCCTCAGCCTGTGTGACCTTCCTTGCTCCTCCTGGAAGTTATCTGAAGACCCCAGTCTCTCCACTTCATCTTGTGATGCCTTAGCTTTAAGATGTGTCACAGTTTCCTTCCTTTTCATGTCTTACTGATACTCCATTGTGTGGATAGGCCACACACTGTTATCTTTTTTTCAACTGATGGGCATTTTTGTTTTCGCTGTTGGTGGTAGGGATGGAATTGCTCAGCCTGATCCCTTCCTTCACACATCAAGCTCTCTCCTGCTCCTTGTCTTTATTGGCTACCTGTAACCTATCCTGTCTTTAATGAGTTTCCAGCTCTCCCTGCTGTCCTCATGGCCTCTGCTCCTGTGGATCAACAATCAGTATTTATGTTGCTTTCAGTTAAATACTCATTACTTTGTTCTTTTTTTTCCTTTTTCCCAGAAGAAATCTGGGTCCTAACACTGGGAAATCCCATTACCACAAAGAACTGGCAACACACCTCAATGCTTTGTGTCTTCTACAAAAAATTTCAGACTAGATAGAGAGGACTTCCTGTAGAGTGTGGGTTGAGTTTATTGCAAAATGATAGACTGTCAGAGAAAGAAAATACTGTGCCTTCAAAGGTGGGCAAGTGCCCAGATAGGGGCTGCACCAAGCAAGATCTCAGCTTTCATTTGTAAGATTAACTGGGTCTTCCAAGGAATGTTGTCTTTCCTCTGTGGTCATTGTCCTTTTACATGGCAAATAAGCTATGTTGACCTTCTAGGTCCCTGTTTACTCCTAGGGTGGACGTTTTCCATTTAGTTTCTCTTGAGAACTTCGGGGGTTTCCAGTCCTTCACCCATAGCCTGGTCTTGGTATGGCCCCTGGATCTTACTGGAATACTCAAAGGATGTTCAGTTCTGTTGTGCTCAAGTTGACACTACGAGCTTGTATGGATTTTATCTAAAACTAGTGATTAAAAGAGCAAAGGAAAAAAGGAAAAGCAATAATATATCTGCTTTGCTTTTCAAATCCTTTCTTTAGCCTGCTAAAGTCTAATTTTCTACTTTTAATCCCTAATTTTGGAGTTTAGTGAATGTATAAAACTTTTTTCATTATCTCTAGTGGTTACTTCATTTTCAGACAGAAACTTTCCTCATCCCATTTTGTGGATTTTAAAGAGTGCTTATGTTTCTCCTGTCTGTGTAGTAAAACTTCTATTTCTGTCATTCTATCTGATGAATTATACTCAGTCTCCTTGTTGACTCATGAGATTGTACATGAAATGAAATTCCTCCGTTCATGTGTGCTTTCTGCCTTTCTTGAACAGATATCCATAGAATACCTAGGAGTGCTGGGCGTGGGAGAGTGTAATGAGCACACTCCAGTTGTACTCGTGGCTCTCCTGTAGCCTACGGCCCACTGAGGGTGTAGAGGGAAAACGGATGAAGAGCAAGTAGCCAGGCCTCTAAGCAGGCAGCACAAAGGGTGCTGTAGAGCACAGAGACAGGGTCGGGGTGCAGAATGATAGCTTGTGCCCCTAGCGGTGGAGGTTGGGGGTGCAGAATGATAGCTTGTGCCCCTAGCGGTGGAGGTTGGGGGT
>NW_004524730.1:1170511-1183504 GCF_000260255.1 Octodon degus | reverse complement strand
GGGGTGCAGAATGATAGCTTGTGCCCCTAGCGGTGGAGGTTGGGGGTGCAGAATGATAGCTTGTGCCCCTAGCGGTGGAGGTTGGGGGTCGGTGCTGCGGAATGGTCAGGAAAATTTGGTGCCATGAGCAACACAGACAGAAGCAGGAGGAGCAGCTTGCTCTATACCAAGCGGGTAAAAGATGGTTGTAGACAAAGAAAATCTTTGCAGGAGGATCAAGGAGCACATTAATAGAACCTAAGCAAGGGGAAGCACATGTAGTCTACTAAAGTGGTAACTCCTTACACACGCTGTGGCAAGAACATTTGTATTTATTTTTATTATAATACTTATGAAATATCATAACACTAGTTTTTCAACGCCATGTATGAGGCAGTGGGTGTGTGCTCCTGTGGTGACCTTAGGCAGTGGGCACAGGAAGAGGCTCACTGTGCTGGTGAGGAAACTGAGACTCCAAAGGGTTAAGTTGAAGGATGGAAATGTGGAGTGGATTCCTCAGGAGCCTGTGGGATGCAAAGCCTAGACCTGTGACCCTTTCCCTTCCCCACTTTAATGTTGGTGATTTTTCTTTTCATGGATGCTTTGCATAATATTCAGAGTCAGTATTTTATGATAGATAGAAGTCAATTTATTTTAAAGAATAATGTGAAATCTAAGGGTGTCTTTTACTCACAAGACAAGGAGAACCTGATCTTGGGGTGACTGACATCAAAAGAAGGCTCTGCTTACTCAGCAGGACATGACTTCAAGGGGGCGAGAACTGAGCTCTTCTCCCATGAGCGATGGTCCCAGCACAGCTGCAGAACAGCTGCCGGGCTCCAAGCGCATCTGAGGAGCAGGAGCTGGTGGCTACGGGCCCCAAGTGCAGTAGACTCAGCATTTCAGGCTATTCACGTTGTAGGGGCTTAAAATAAAATATTCATGAAAGAACACAGCAAGCTGTTTTTTGCAAACCTCTGGCGTTTCAGACCTTAGATATTTTTGGGCTAGGGGCAATCAATGCCAAGTGTACTCATAGGTCTAAAACTGTAACTGCTGATATATTGAATTTCCTCTGGACTAGGGATTAATGTAAGACTAATCTAAAAAAAACCTGCTTAGCATGAAAATTTTGAATGTTCTTCATTTTAAATGGTTCTGGAAATGTGAATTTGTATCTGCAAATTTTGAACTTGGTATTTGTGAAAACTGTAAGATTTGGTATGTTTAATTTTGAAGGTATATGGATACCTCTTTAATTGAAGTTGATGTGCAGCCCATGTATGTACGAGTAATGGTGAAAGGAAAGGTGCGTATAACCTTGTAGAATACAGCAGTTCCTAAAGCCAAAGCTTGGACTAAGCTGCATTGTCTTAGCCATTTTAGAAACTGTTAGTAGAATAGAAAAGAGAAAACCCAATCAGAGTGCTGCTTTCTAGGTAGATGGCTTTATGCCATCAGAATGGTATACAGATTGGGAGGGAATCAACAGATGATTATGTTGCTTGAGAAAATTAATGCTTTATAGTATAACACACATGTCTGTTGTGTTATACTTTTTTAAAGGCTGTAGCATGATCATATATGTGGTAGACTGTATGTAAATAGTATACTCATTCTAAATTGTCATTGACTATTCATGGCAACTGGAATCTTGTTATTTTTAAATAGTAGTTTTTGCTGATTGTGAACATTCATATGTGTTAGCTTAAAGACATCAAAGTGGAAATGTTATGTCTTATTTATGAGTTATTTTTTAGCTATAAACAGTCTTATTACTATTTCAGTATTTGTGATTAGTGTCTGTTCTTTAGATTGTATGTTAAATTAGGTCAAATGGTTTATGCATTTAAAAGATAGATTATATATTATTTATTATTTTTCCTCATAAGTGTAAGTCCATAACTTAACTGAATAGTACGTCTTGAATTTGTGATGGAGAGATCTCTGGAGGTGACTGCCTTGCAGCATAGCTTTTCTGCCAATAGCTTTTACTCCTTTTCAGCCCTTTCAGCTTGTGCTTCCTGCAGAAGTCAGGCCTGACAGCAGCTCTGCTAAGAGATCGCAGACGACAGGACATTTGGTGGTCTGCATGCCCAAGGTAGGTGACAGCATCTGCATTGACCTCAAGTCCCGGACACTGGTCCCTGAAGAAAGTTGACCTGTCAAAGCTAATGGCAATTTCTGATCAAGGTTCTTTCAGCTGAGGGAAACAAAAAATAGACTTAGCTCAGCTTAGGCAGGAGGACAAGGCCTGCTAAGACTGTGGTGACTACAACCAGAGGCAGCTCCTCTTCCATACTTTACAGTAGCTCTGGTCTGCTCCTTTCTGTGTCCTGCAGAGCCTGGGTGGTTGCTGGGAAGAATGAATTCATGGTTCTTCTAAGTGGAACAGGTCCTTATGAGCACTTCTACCCCATGATGATCAGTGTTTCTGTACAAGTAGCTGTGAGAGGAGATGCAGCAGGTAGGCTGTGGATCTCTAGAAAGGTTGTCCTTGATTTCCAAATATTGAGCTCACTAGCTTTGTGACTGCTGGTAAGTTATTAAAGTTTCTAGGCTTTAGGCCTCTGTCATCACTTTTCAGAGAGAAAGAGAGAGAATGAATACAAAATTTGTAGTCTAGTTAGCATAATTAGTGAGATAGCTAGTATTATTTTAATGTTTTTATGACATGGACTAGATATCATATTAACAAAAACTCTTCTTTCCTTGGGATGTTGTTAATGTGTGTGAATTTTTTTTTATATGACATAAGATCAACTGAATTTGTTTCAGTTGAACAAATATTTATTGAATGCCAGTTGCTGGCCTAAGATGAATAAGAAATATCAGGTCTTCACTAAGTCTACTACAATCAATTATAAACAATTTCTTTGCAGTCTGAGAAACACAATAGTGGTGCCATGTACTAGAAGAAGAGGCACTGCTAATTCTGACTTGGTAAGGCAGAACTACAAGACACGACTTTGAATACTGAGCCAAGTCTGATACATGGAGAGAAAGAGGGCCATGGAGCAAGGAGACAGGAAGTGTGAGGCAGTGTGTGGCCAGAGCATAGGCAGCATGAGAAAGGAAGAAGAAAGGGAAAATTAGAAAGTCTGTGATCCTTTAGATCTAGAAAGGCCCCTAAATTCTCATGTGCTCAGAAGTGGGACTTCAGGAGCTGATTGGATCATGAGGCGCTGTCCACATCCATGGATTCATCAACAGAAGAATCCAGGGTGCAGTGAGCTATGAGGAAGTGGGGCCTGGTTAGAGGCGATCATTGGGGGCGTGATCTGGAAGGATGTGTTTGCCTTCCTGGCTCCTCCCTTCTCTGTCTGCTTCCTGGCTGCCATGACTTGGGCAGCTGGTCTCTGCCAGGCCCTCCCACTGTGCCCTTCCTGTCTTGGAGCCATCTAGTTATGGACTGAATCCTCAAGAATCATGAGCCAAAACAATCTTCACCTTCAACCTGTGGGTATCAAATTCTGTCTCAGCTGAGAGAAAAGTGGCTAAGACAGGTACACAGAAGGACATTCATGGGTGACCTTAGATAGAAGTAGCACTCTAGATGCAGTTTAGTTTTGAGAATGTGGTTGTGAAACTGGGAAGGGAGATATTGGATAAGTCAAGGCCAATGCTGATAAAAGTATGAGCTATACTTTCATGCTTTCATATTTAGTGTGTGCATATGGGAAGGCATGTCCTGCTCTTAATGCTGAATGAAACAAGATTTCTGCGAGTAGATGGGATAGATAGACCACAGACAATTAAACAGTTATTCCCACTAGAAATAGCCCTATGATGAAGATAAGGCTGATCAGAAGGGAATGACTGAGGGCGTGCGACTATGCCCTGCCAATTTGGAGTCAGTGAAGGTCAGGGAAGATCTTTGTGAATGACCATGTTTAATCTGAGACCTTAATGATATCAAGGTCCAAGCGAGGAAAGGGGTGTTATGCTAATCAGAAAGAATGAAAAGTATAAGGAGACTGTGGCAGGAGCAAGACTGGTGGTCTAGAAATACAGAAAAAATGCTACAATGTCTGCAATGGAATACGTGAAGAGGACAGTAAAGTGAGAAGCCAGAAATAGACACCCCAGCTACCTTGTGCCTAGCCTTGTAGGCAGTAACAAAGAACAGGACTACTATTCCAAGTGACATGGAACAAGGAATAAAGTGATCAGATTTATATTATATTATAGATCATTCTGCCTTCTATTTGGGTTAAGAATTGAAGGATGGTAGACAAGTGTGTTGGTGCCTATTTGCAATCCCATAATCTGGGAGCTTGAGTTAATAAGGGTTAAAAGTTTCAATCCAGCCTGACCAATTTAGTGAAACCCTATCTCAAAAAGTAGGCAGAGTTGCTGGGAATATAGCTCAGTGTCATGCAAGAGAAAGGGCCCTAGCTTCAATCCCCAATCACACACACACACACACACACACACACACACACACACACACACAGAGTATGCATGCACGCTCACGACATGCACACACATACACAATCTAAGGATGAAAAGAATAGAAGAACAGAAGCTGCACAAGCAGTAAAAAGGCTTGCAGTGAGATAGTCTAGGTGACTGAGGATGGGCAATGACAGGCATTTGGTGAATTGATGACAAATTTATTTCATGAATTGTGATGACAGGGCCAACACAATGCCGATAAGTCAAGGAGGACTTTGCAATAGGGGTATACTGGTGCTGTTCTCTGAGGTGGGGAGGAGTACGGAGGAATTTGGGGAAGCAAAATTCTGGATTTATGTGGGCACCATAAACTATAGCTGCCTTGAAGCAGCTAGATGATGTCTCATATGTAAGTCATGATTTCAGTGGAGTGGGTCAGATATGAAACTGGAAATGATGAACTTAGAGATGATAGTCATAAATGTGAGACTAAAATGCTCACATTGAGGAAATCTGAGGTGGAAGAGAGAAGAGGGCCCACAGTGAAATAATAAAGGCTCTCCTTGAGTTTGGAGTTGGGAAAACAAGGAACGAGATGCAAAATTATGAATCAAAACTCCATGGGTTAGGAAGATGGACAGAAGGGCATGGCATTGCCCTGGAGGTTAAGCCATTTTAAGAAAAAGTAGGAGATTGCTTCTGAGGGAGCATAGAAGTGGTCATTGGATTTGACAAAAGCCAGGCCGTCTATCACCTTGATAAAAGTCATTTCAGTGGGGCAGAGAAGTTGAAAACTTGTGTAAAGGATGAATAGGAGAATGGGCAATAGGGACATGGAGACCAGAATTTCAGGCAGTGGCTTCGGGAAGTTTTGCTGTAATTATGAATAGATTAATAGGCAAGTGGCAAGAGGGCCATGAAAATTCAAGCAATAGTTTTTGAGGCTGTAGTTGATATAGTTAGAAGAAATATTATAGAAATAGGAAAAATGATTCATTGGATATTGAGTGGAAAATTGAAGATGAAGATATAGGTTGCCCTTCCCTGGGGGGTTAAAAATTGTAGTGTTTTTAACTTCCAAGGACTGATAGGGCTGTCTCTGCTGACTTTTGGAATTTTTAACTTTGATCTCAGATTACACTATTTAAGACAGAAGTTGTGGGGCAGCCAGGTAGACTCACCACATATAGATAACCACCCTGAAAGAACTTAAAGATATTAAACATTTTCATTTGTCTCTATGAAGTATCTAAGTTCCTCATTATAGGCTCTACGAATCACTTCAGTGTCATCTGCTGTAAGCTGCAGAACCCCAAACAAAAGTGACTGACTATAAAGAACTAGCACAAAGGATTGTAGTCACTCTGAAACTTGTTCTCAGAGAAATTTTTCCCATGAGAGGAGAACTGGCAGGGAATCAGCCAATATCTTTTCTTGATCTCTTCTTACATGACATAGCCTGAGGGAGAGGGTCTCTCTCCCTCTACACTGCCTCGGTCAGTCAACTAAAGAGCCCCTCCACTCCAGGCTTGCTTCACCCTGGGTGGCAAAACCAATCTCTAGCCAAAGAGACAAAGAGATGGGATTACTTGAACTTGTTTCTATGAGCTTGACTTCTTCCCTGGAGCTAGGGTCAGGTCACCTTTGCCCACCCAGGTCAAGTCAAATTTCAAAGGAGAAGGGTAGAGAAACCAGTTGGAAGAAGGTTCTATCAGCAAGAAAGGGAATGAGAATGGCGTAGGAGTGCCTGCTCTGAAGAACATAAGCTTGATTAACCAGTGAGGTTTCTGTGGTGATTTCATAATCCTTATTTTCCTATAGCCAATTTTCTAGCAGATTGATTGTAGATTATCAATTATGCATTTTTTATGCTAAAGCAAAGGTAGCAAGTATAATTTGTTATGAAACAATAAAATAAATAGAACTATAAGCATCATATTGTCCTTAGTACACTTAAGGGAATACTTCTATAGTAATATCAGAGATAGCAAAGAGAATATCAAATAGGAATATCAAAGAGAAATCTAAGAGATGATTTCATTTTCTCAGGATCTTGATAATAGTTATTTGTGTGGCACTGTGATAAACAACCTTATGTTTGTCTGCAAACTTCTAATTCAAAAGGCAAAGATTAAATGCACCCTTGCTATTTCCTGTGGAGAAATCAAGAGACAATTCGTATGCTTTTTACAGGGTGTCACAGAATTGATGGAAAAGATCTCTGCTGCCATGTTAATGTACCTTTTAAATGAATACAACATTCTGTTTCTATTTTTTCTTCTGGCTTTTTAAGAAATATATTTATTTATTTGATGCAGAGTCTAGCCACACAGTTTTGACTCGGAGTGATTCTCCTGTCTCAGCTTCCTCAACACTGGGATAATAGGTGTGTGCCACCATAACCAGTTTTGGGTGGATGGTGTGGCATGCCCACAGTTTTGGATCGAGCATGGCATGTGGTACTGGGGATTGAACCTAGGTCCTTGTGCTTGCCAGGCAGGCACTTAGACCACCAAGCTATCTCGCCAGCCCTCCTTTTGACTTTTGTGGCTGTCTAAATTTTAAGTTTGTACTTGGCCTAAAGGAGAAATAATTTATAAAGAAGGATCAAGAATTGTTCAATTCTTTCCTCAATGATGGGCTATAAATAACATTTTTCCTTTGAGGTATGTATTTATTAAGATTTTAGACTATTATGGTAAAGTAGCATTGATGTATAATTTAGTCAGCTTCCTTCATTAGTCCTTTGAAAAGTTAGTAAAAATACCTCGGGGAGTAACTTCCTGCCTAAAACTGGTTGTTTTTCATTCATGAGTAGTTATTAGTATGAATGGGGAGCTCAACAAAAGACTTTTCTTGAAATAATTGAAAATTTTAAAAATTAAAACTCTTTATTCTTATTTAAATCTATATTACTGAAAGTTAGTATCTTATAATATTCCTATGGATTGAGACAGTGAAAGTACTGAGAATACTGAGCTATTCTGAATGTCTAGACTTACAAATTTATTGTAGAATTGCGTGAGTCCAGTCTGCATTTAATTATACAGGCAAATCCTTCAGATTTTAAAGCATATTCTAAGAATCAACCTACATGTTTATTGATAAATGAGTTGACAAAAACCCCTTTGTATCTACCTATAAATCTTTCTGTCTGTGTATCCATCCTTTTATCCACCTATTCATACATACATGCTTATGAGAACTTGCCATTTACTACAGCATTAATGAACTTGCTTCCTAAAATAAGCCAGGCACAGAAAGAAAAGTATTGCATGACCTTACTTATATATGAAACCTTTATGTGTAAAACCAAATATGCAAAGGCAGACAATGAAACAATGATTACTAAGGGTGGAGACTGAGAAAATAGCTATAGTTGAGGATACAAGTATCAGGGTACTGATACAACATGAGGACTAGTGATAAATTTGTATTGCATTTGGGGTTCATGAGTAAGTTCCCCTATTTTTTCCATAAAAACAACAAACAAAAGAGGTAAGTATGTGATGAAATGGATATGCCAGTTTATTTAGTGATAGTAACCATTTTATTATCTACTTGTATCTCATAACTTCATGCTATGTACCTTAAATATGCACAAGAAAATTATTTTTTTCCCAAGGAAAATTGTATAATGAATATAACTTAGGCTTCACATAACAGAAATTCCTGACTTGGGAAGGTTTCAGTAATAAAGAAAAATATATAACTTACCCTAAAACAAGGATTCAAATAGACACTGAGGTGTAATTTTAATTCAGCTATAAAATAGTATGATTATTTAGTGAAAGTAGTTCCAGAAGTATATAAGACAGTCCTTAGTCATTTCTGATATGGCATTTGGATGGTCTACGTCCATTAAAATAATGTGAGATTGGATGTTTAATGATTTCCTCTTACTGACAATGTTTGTAAAGAATACTGTGAAGGGCAGCTCTGAGTGTGCCTGTGATAACTGCGTCACATTTATTTGTGGAAATTCAATCATAAACTTTGTTTCCATTTTCCAAGGGCACAAAACTTGTCATTGAACCCACAAAATCATGCGCTATTTCTTATTAGATTCTTCATTCAGCATTTCTTAAGTCTATCAATGTCATATTGATATTTGGGGCTATTCTTACCCCTTCACAAGGCTGGATCTATACAGAGTAGGTGCTGACCAGCAGGCGAGCTTCACTAGCAGGAGTTTGTTCCTTGCACAGGTCAAGGGCAGATGTCCCGTTATTGATACCCACGCATCGCCCGCTCAGCTGCTTATTCCAGAAGGCTCTGCTCAGGCTAGCGTTGCAATTCCAGGTGCTAGCCTGGTCGAGGGAGGATTGGGATATGCTGTGGACCCATCTTATGCACAAACATCACAATCCCGATCACTGCCAAGTTCTGGTGCCCCTCTACCCCTAGGTGCTCCCATAATGTGTTCTCTTGTCTACTTTAGGGTTCTGCTCGGTCGCTTTTTTATTATCAAGACCTTTTGTGACTTGTGTTTAAAAAGCATCCTCACCTACAACTCAGCATTCTTCACCCCCTTTCCTCTTATGTCTTTCTTCATAAAATGTGTGGACAGAAGGGTCTTTATCTTCTCCAAGAAGAGCTGAGATTTCAGGAGAACAGTTTTTGCCTTGGCGTATATAACAAAGCCTGGAAAAGAGAAAATGTTCAATCAATTTTTGCTCTAAATGAGTGAACACATCAGCTACACTTTAACACTTAAAGCATGAGTCTTTCATAGTTACCAAACACTTCCAAGACTTTCTGATTATTTTTTCCATGTGTATTGTTCCAGATTAATTTTAAAAATAAGTGTATGAAACTCTGCCTCCAAAACAGGGCATTGCAGTTTATGTTGCTACAGATTTGGAGACAGTGGAAAGCAATGAAGAAATGAATGGGCTCCTGAGCCAGAGAAGCTATATTAAATTTTTAATACTTTCCCCAGGCAGCTGTGTGACCTTGGAAAAATATTAATTTTTCTGTGTTCTGATTCTTCAGCCATAAAATAATATTCATAATAATTACTCAGGCCTCAAAAGATTGTTTTGAGAAGTATATAAATTAATGAGTACCTAGAACAGTGCCTGGTGTATAATGCACACATCAATATTTACTTTTAATTATTATAGAATATTAGGAATTAATATTGTAAGATAATTAATGTTTGTTTCTATTAGTTAATATTGTTTTATAACAGTTATGCTTGTGCATTTTCTGCTGCTATAGCCGCACACCTGATGCTAGGTAAGAAATAAAGAGAGGGTTCTTTGGATCACAATTCTGGCAGCTGAAAAATGCAAGCAGAGTGGCACTGGCATCTGGTAAGACTTCATAGTATGTCATAGATGGAATTATATGATGGGGCCAAAGAGAGGAAGTCGGAGGCAAAACGCAGAAGTCATGCTGGCTCTTTCACAGCAAGCTCCTCCAGGAAGCTCATCCCCCTTCCACAAGCCTTGTTGCTTTCTTGGCAGGATCATCATGGCCCTGTCACCTGGCCTGCTCCTTGTCCCTCAGAGACCCCAATGCCTTTCACTACCTGTATGTTGGAGCCCAATCTTCCATGTGGGTTTCTGTGAGATGGACCACATTTGCATCAAAGTAATTGTGATTGCACTGAATTTGCATGTTGGACTACGACGGAGTGGCTATGTGGCCCTCATCACAACTGGATTCCCGTAATGTTTCTCCATGACCACTCTTAGGGCCCTCAGAAGGTGTTTTTAACTGTTTTTCTCCCTATAGTTGTTGCATATTCTCTAAGGTTATTTATAGATATGGACATGATTTGAATTCCTATTTTGAGTGAGATTATTTTCTTTCACATTTTCTAAAAGTATATGTTTGCCCTTGAGCCTATTTCTCAGGACGTGGCCTCAGCAGCCTGGGAATATTTGGCATATGATCTCACCGCAGTCCAACTTACCAAGATTTAATGGAAAATTTGCATTCCCAGGGAGGCTTGGTCACTGACATCAGTGAAGCTTGCTTCTAGATTCTTAATTGCCAAGTTATAGGAGCACGCCATGAATTGTGATTCCTTTGGGTGTTCTTGCAGGGTAATTAGCTGGGAAGAAGGACGTCGCCATCTTATGAAAGGGAAAATGCAGTGGGCTGCCTTGGTTCACGAACTTAATTCTTTCCACATGCTGGTCACGAACTGTATTGGACGGAAAGTGAATCAAATTGCCCCATAAATGTGTATTAAGTTCTGTTTCCACTTGCCTTGAAAAGTGAAACTCTTTCCTTTGGCTGTTCTCTTCTCTCTGTACTGAGTCATTGAATTTTGCCTCTCTGGACTTTATATTAAAGAACATGCTGAAATATCTTTCTTCTGAAATCAAAAATAACAATGTAGGAACATCCCCTGTACTGCTCTCCTTTCTGCTTTCTAGCAGCTCTTGTAACAGTCAACTTTATGTGCTGTTGCGCTTCCTGCATAGTTGCTAAGTCCACCCCACCGACCATAGCGCGCTGCTGCGTGTGCTTGAGGCCTCTAGTCATGCCGTGTACCACGTCCTGTGCTCATCCATCCTCTTCATCAGTTGGACATTTTAGCAGCTCTCCTTTTTTAATTTTTATTTTTAAAGAAAAGACAAAACAGTATTAAAACAGAAAAACTACAAATGATGCAGAATTTCAATAAACAAAATAATATGAATTTGACACTATTTGTTGTACTGTATAGTGCTGTCTCCAGATTAGTTGTTCATATTACCAGATATATGCAGCCAAAATTGGAAGATGAAAGAAAAAAAGAAATGTATAAGAAATTCGCAAGAAAAAAAGTTAAAAAAATTGAAAGATGAGATGAAACAAATTAAACATTAACTGCTCCTTTCTATAGACCAGCAAAAATCTGCAGTACAGTTGTCCAAACCATCCTGCTTACATACATAGATACATCTCTTTCCCCCCACTCCCTGTCCTGCCCTTCTCTTCAACTCAGTAATTCCTTCCTGTTGACCGGGTTCATTTCCTTTTCCCAGTATCTGTTATATCCTTTGGATTTTGTTTTCTCTTTCAGGTTCTCACAGTAAGGAGAGAATTCTACAATAATCCATAGTCTCCCCTTCTACAGCCCTTGTCCATGTGGCTTTATTTTCTTGAAGTATACTTCATTTTATTTTATATTTATTTTTATGTATTTTTATTAGTACATGTTTGCTGTGCATAATGATCACATTCATCATGGTGGATTTGTACATATACATAACATATGCATTTATGGGGTAATTTGATTCAGTTTCCAGCTGGGTTGAATATTTTGAGTAATATTCCACAATATATTTTTTTCAAGAGAATACAAAAATAGTAAAAATACATTAGAAGCAATATAGAATTCCACTAAACAAAATGATAGGAATTCAACAATGATTGTTATATTGCATATCGTTGTCTTCAAATTAGTTGTTCAGATTACCAGATATAAGCCCATAAGAATGGTCAAAAATTATAAATAATTAAAACTGAGAAAAAATATTTAAGCATTAACTTCTCCTTTCAATAGACCAGCAGAAACCTGTAGTGCAATTTTCCAAGGTATCCTGTGTGTAGACATAAGTATTTCTTTTTCTCTTCCTTCTTTCTTTTCTCCTTTCCCCCATCCCAGTTGTTCCTTCCTGTGGAACAATTTGTTTCCCTTTCACAGTATCTGTTATACCTTTTAGATCTTATTTACTCTTTTGGGTTCTTATGCTAGGGAGACAATGCAGTGTTTACACATGTGAGTGTGATTTATTTCACTTATGAGTATGGTCTCAAGTTGCATCCCTTTACCTATATAAGTCTCAAGTTTATCTTTTTTTGTAGCTTGAGTAATATTCCACTGTATAAAAATACCTCATCTTTTTTATCCATTCCTCAGATGGTGAACATTTGGGTTGTTTCCAAGATTATGCTATGATAAATTGCGCTGCTATAAATATAGGTACACATATATCACTGTGGCATGATGCTTTCAGTCCTTCTGGAAAACTCACCAGGAGTGGAATAGCTGGGTTGAATGGGGAATCTCTAATCCTGGTTTTTGGGGCATTTCCACATTGGTTTCTATAGTGGTTGTACCAGTCTACATTCCCACCAACAGTGGAGAAGGGTTCTTTTTCCCCCACAGCCCCGGAAGCATTTCTTATTGGTTGACTTCTTTATTATAGCCGTTCTTTCTGGGGTAAGATGGAATCAGCCTTAATTCTTTGATTTTGTCCCTTTTGCTTCCTCTCCCTCCAGCCCTTCTTTCCTTCCCCATTTGGAAATGTTCTATTTACATTTCTTTTTCCCCCATAAATCCCTGTCTTTCCTTCCTTCTTTCCCCTTCTGTTGTTTTCCTTCCTATGAAATCCTCTTTGTACATCCTAACATCTGTTGTTTATTTCTCTCCTCATGCATTGTTTAGGTTTCTTACACACGAGTAACAATGCAACATTCAAACTTGTGTGTCTGATTATTTCAGTTAAGATTATAGTTTTAAGCCAGGCATGGTGATAAATGCCTGTAATCCCAGCACTCACTTAGTTGGCTGAGGCAGTAAAATAACCATGAGTTGGAGGCCAGCCTGGGCTACATAGTGAGCTCAAGCCTAGCCTAAAACTGCACGGGGAGACCTTGTCTTAATATATA
>NW_004524730.1:1161780-1170411 GCF_000260255.1 Octodon degus | reverse complement strand
TATATATATATATATAGTTTTGAGTTGCATTTACCTAAAAATGCCTCAAATTTATCTTTTGTTATGGTGGAGTAGTTTGTACTGCATTGTACATAAAAACTACATTTTATGTATCCATTCATCTGTTATTGAGCATATGGATTGTTTCTTAGATTTAGCTGCTTTACATTTTGTGCATATGAATTTGCATGTATCATTGTGGTATGATGAATTTAGCTCTTTCATGAAGATACCTAGAAGGGGAACAGCCAGGTCAAATGAAAGCTCCAGTTTTAGTTGTTTGAGGGAACTCCATACTGATTTCTATTTAGTTGTACCAATTTGCACAGTGGAGAAGGATTGCATTTCCCCCTTAGCCTTTTCAGCATTTCATATTGGTTGATTTCTTGATGATAGTCACTCTTTCTGAAGTAAGATATAATCTCAGTGTTGCTTTAATTTACATTTCTCAAATATCCAGTGATGTTGAACAATTTTATTATATTTATGATAGTTTTACTTCCTCATCAGAGAAGTGTCCATTCATTTCAGATGCCTAGTTTTGGATTGAGTTTTAAATTTAAGAGTTCTGATTTTGGGGTTATTTATATATTTTTATATTAGTCCTTTGTCTGAGGAACAACTGGCAATTTTTTCCCAATATATGGATTGTGTCTTCATTCTGTTGGTGTTTTTCTCTACATAAAAATCTGTTTAATAAGATGAGATCCCAGTTGTTGATTCTTTGTGACATGTCCTGTGTGATTGGGGTTTTGTTTGTAAAGTCTTTACCTACATCTATGTCTTTTGGAGTTCTGCATGTTCTGTATTCCACCAGATTTAGTATTTCTGTTTTAATATATAGATCTTAGATACATTTCAATTTTACTTGAGGGCACAGTGAGAAATACAGGTTTAGATTTAATCTTTGCTATGTGGAAAGACAGTTTTCCAAATGCCATCTGTTAAAGAAACTATATGTCTTCAAGAGAAGGTGTCTGGCCTTCTCTGATAAGGTGGCTGAGTATTCGGAGTGGTTTCTGCATTATTCTAGTCTGTTCCATTGACCCTAGGTCTATGGTCTTGCCAGTACCACGGTGATTTTAGCATTGTAACGTTGTAGTATAATTGCAAGTCGGGGAGTGTGATACCTCTAGCTTTGCTTTTGTTGCCCAGAATTGCTTGTGCTACTGTAGGTGTCCTCTGGTTCCAAATGAATTTTAGGAATGTTTTCTCTAATTCTGTGAGGTATGCTCTTGGTATTTTGATTGGAATTACATTAAATTTGTGTAACAATTTCAGGTGTATGATTACTTTAACCACATTGGTTTTCCTTTTCCAGAAACAAGGGAGAGCTTTCCATTTTCTGATAACATCTTGAATCTCCTTTTTAAGAACACTTTACAAATAGCTCAGTAGAATAAGCACTTGCCTGGCAAGGACAAGGGCCTGAGTTCAATTCCTGGTTCTGCCAAAATAAAAAAAAGAGCACTCTACTTTCTTTCTTTCTTTTTTTTTTTTTTTTGGTGGCACCAGGGGTTGAATTCAGGACCTTGTGCTTGCCAGGCAAGCATTTATTCCACTGAGCTATCTCCCCAGCCCTTTAAGAACACTTTACTTTCAATGTAAAGGTCTTACTATCCTTCATTAGATTGATTCCTAGATATTTCCTTTTATTTTGATGGTATTGTAAAAGGTGTAGTTCTTCTAATTTATCTCTTAGTGAGCTTTTTATTTGTATACAGGAATGCTATTGATTTTTGAGGGTTGACTTTGTATCCAGCTATACTAATTTGGTCATTAAACCTAGAAGTATTGGTGGCGTTTTGGGGGTCTTCTCTATAAAATGTCATGTTCTCCACAGATGATAATTTAACTTCTTCCTTGACTATCCATATATGTTTTATGTCTTTCCCTTGCCTAATTTCTCTGGCTCATGCTTTGGGAACCACATGAAACATGATTGGTGATAGTGTATATGTCTATCCTGTTCTGATTTTAAATTGAAAGTTTTCATTTTTTGACAAATTGGTATGATGTTGGCTGTTGGTCTGTCATAGATGGCTTCTATAAAAATGAGATAAAGTGCATTTAATCCAAGTTTTTGTAGTTTTTTTTAAAAAAAATCATGAATGGGTGTTGGACTTTGTCAAATATCTAAAATAATTCAATTCTTATAGATGTTCACATAATTTTTGTTCTTGACTCTATTGATATGGTGTATTACATTTATTGATTTGCATATGCTGAACCATCCTTGTATGCCTGGGATGAATCATACTTGGTCATGATGTATAATCTTCTCAATGTTTTGCTATATTCAGTTTGCCAGTATCTTACTGAGGATTTTCACATCTATTTTCATTAGGCAGATTGGCAACTAACTCTTTTTTGGTTAAATCTGTCTCTGGTTTTGGTTTCAGAGTAATGTCTTCTTTCAGGTATGAGTTTGGGAGTATTCCTTCTGTTTCAAGTTCTTTAGAGTTTGAGGAATGGCATTAGATTGCCTGTAAATTTCTCGTAGAATTCAAGAGTCAATCCATCAAGTCCTAGGCTTTTCATTGTTGCTAAGTGTTTAAATACATATTCAATTTCATTGACTGATAATTGAGTTAGAGTTTTTGTATCTTTCAGCTTTGGTAATCCATATGTATCTAGGAATCTGTTCATTTCTTTCTCTTCTATCTTATTAGACTACAGATTCTCAAAATAGGTATTAATGATTTTCAGATTTTTGTAGGATTTGTTATGATTTCACCCTTTTTACTTCTAATTACATGGCTTGGAGTCTTCTTTCCTTCTTTTATTAATCAGGTTGGCTAAGTTTTTCTTAATTTTGTTTAATCTGTCAGAGACCCAGATCTTTTTTATTCTTTATACTATTTTCTTAGTCTCAACTGGATTATTTTCTGCTGTAATCCTTATAATTTTCTCTCTCATATAAGCTTTTTATTTGATTTGCTCTCATTTTACTAGAAGGTTGAGGTTCAGCATTAGGTTATTTATTTAACCTTGTTTTTCTGATGTCGGAATTTATCCCTATAAGTTTCCCACATAGGACTGCTTTCACTGTGTCCTGTAATTTCCAGTTTATTGTATTGGCACTATTGTTTAATTGTACAAACTCTGATTTCTTATTTTACTCTAATTTCTTCTTTAATTTCATGTATGACCCACTAATTTTCCAAAAGAGTATTAAATAATTTCAATGTGTTTATGTAGTTTTTGTGGTTTCTTTTGCCACTGATTTCCAGTTTCATTGTACTGTGGTCTGATAATATTCATAGGACAATTTTAATTCCTTTACATGTACCAAGCATGTTTTATGACCTAGTATGTGGCCTATTTTGGAGAACTCATGTGCAACTGAGAAGAATATGTATTCTGATGTTGTGGGATGGAACACTGTGTAGACATCTAATAGGTCCATTTGTTTAAAAATTTAATTCAATTCTGGTATTTGCTGATTTCTTTTCTAGTTCTGTCTATTTGTGACAATAGGACATTGAGGTCTTCCATTACAAATGTACTAGTGCTTACATTTTCATGTCCATTAATATTTGCTTTACATGTTTGGGTGTGCTGGTATTTGGTGCATGTATATTTATGATTGTTATCACTTCCTCATGGATTGTTTCCTTCACATGGATGTAGTAACTTCTTTTTGTCTTTTTAAATAAGCTTTTGGGATGAAATCTACTTTATCTACAAACAGAATAGCTACTCCTATGTTTTTACATGTTCCTATTATATGAAATATTGTTTTTCATCCTTTGACTTTCCATGTATAAATTTTTTGATGTAAATATGTTCATTGTATAACACATATTGTTGGGTCTTTTTTTCATCCATTCTTCCAGTCTGTTTCTTTTGATTGATGAATTGAGTCCATTTATTTATTTACTTAGTTGGTATAGGGTCTCACTATGCAGCTCAGACTTGTAGTAATCCTCCTGTCTTAGCCTCTCCAGTGCTGGGATTACAGGCCTGACCCACCGCACCTGCTTTTGATAGCTGGCTCTGGCAAGCCCAGGGTTCTAGGACTGGCATAGCATGTAGTACCAGGGATCAAACCCAGGTCCTTGCACTCTCCAGGAAAGTGCTTAAACCATCAAGCTATCTCCCCAGCCTGAATCCATTTATATTGATGGTTATAACTGATAGACATTGACTAATCATTATATTTTACTATATTAATTATATTATATTGTCATTATATTATTTTTCTGTTGTTTCTTCCTTTTTTTTATCCTTCATTTAATTACTTGACTGGCCCTGAAGATTCGTTTTGTTGGGGTTCATGGAGTTATAATCTTTTTTATCTCTTTCTATAATGTCCTTTGGAACATTTTGGAATGCTGATTAGGTGGTCATGAATTTCTTGAGGTGTTCTTTGTCATGGAAGTGTCATATATCCATCAATCTTAAAAGATAGTTTTGTGAGTTACATCATCGTGGGTTGAGGTTGTTTGCTTTTAAGGTTTGAAATACATCATTCCAAGCTCTGTTTTTCTTAATGGTTTATGTTAAGAAGTCTACTATAATTCTAATGGGTTTTCCTTTATAAATGATTTGTTTCTCTACAGCTTTTTAAATCTTCTGTTATTCTGTTGAATTTCTTTCTCTTTTTATTTCTTTATTTATTTTTGTGGTACCAAGGATTGAACTCAGGACCTTGCACTTGTCAGGCAAGTGCTTATTCTACTGAGCTATCTCCCAGGCCCTCTGTTGAATTTTTGAAATCCTGAGTTATATGACTTGAGATAGTTTTATTTTGTTCATGGATAATTGGAGTTATGTATACCTCACTTATCTGTATATCAAAATTTTTTTCCATGCTTGGGAAGGATTCTGCCACTACTTTTGTCAACAGGATTTTGATGTCATTTGTGCTATTATTTGCTTTTTTGATGATTCTGATAAATTTTTTGTTATTCTTCTTTGTATCTTCTGTTAGCTGCTGAATTGACTTTTTATCATTCTTTTCTGTTTTCAATAAATGTTTCCTTTTGTGATCACTAGCCACAGTCTTGAATTTTATATCTGATTTTATGTCATCACATTGGTTCATGCTGCTATGTATCATTTCAATAGAATTTTTAATCTCCTGGATATCTGATTGAATATTTTGTGAATTTTATTTATTTCCTATGTTGGGTATTCGTAGTTTCCATAATTTTTCTAAGCTGTGCTATTTTTTAATCTGTATCTTCGCTAGATTCACTAATCATGCAAGTCATTATGGCCATCATCTCTGAAGTTGTTTAGTAATGTACTCAGGTTGATGTTTATAAATTGGTTATGAAAGTTATCTTTATTTCTAGTATCAATAAAGCTTCATTAATGACTACTTCTGAGGGATCGCTTCTAGGTGTAGCCGACTTTTCTGCTTGAGCCTGTTGTAAAATCCTACATCGTTAATTTGTTTGGAATGAGAAATTGCTGCCTATCTGGCCTAGCCCTGGATTCTTTGCCATTGGCCAACAGTATTGCTTATGGCTGTGAGACGATCTTGTCTTGATATACCAGGAAGAAGAACTGATTAGAACAATTATGTCACCTTGGCTAAAGTACTATGATCAGCAATAATACTAGTATCAAACAAAGCCTAGAAAATTACAAATTGTGTTATCTGTTAATTTTTCAACTTTAACTATGTAGAAAAAAAATTTTAGTTATATAATCAAATCTAAAATAAACCAAAAAATTATGTACAGTGACATCCCCTAAGCATGGAAATTTTACCCTCAGGGGAGAAAATTTAAAATGGGATGAGAAAAAATAGAGAAATTGAAGAAGAGAAAGGCATAAGAAGTCTGGAGGACACAGTTGCACAAACAGTTACACAGTGTGACTGAGAACTGGTGAAGCATACAAAAAGAACGAGAGATAAGAGAAACAAATAAATAGAGGAGAAAAACAAAAAAAAACCAGAAACAATTTTCTTACTCATAAAAACAAAAAACAATCAAGGAAAAGAAAGAAATAGAAAGAATGAACAAAAGAAAGAGAAATAAAAAAGCAAACAGACAAAAAAATAAAATCATTTCAGGGCATGTCTCTACTGTCACTGTTTGACAGAGAGGGCTAACAAAGTTTAGATGCATGCTAATTGTTGCCAGCAATCCACCAGTTTAGTTGTGGTAGTGGTAGATAATCGTAGCAGATCTGGGCCTTTAGTTCCACTGAAGTTCAGGCTGCTTCTGGTTTCTGCCTGTGAGACTAGTGCCCAAGATTTTAGCCTATAATGTTCCCAGTGGCTCATGCCAGCTTGAACTCAACTTCCTGCTGGCTTGAACTTGACTCACTGCCAGCTTGGACTGGGCTCCCTGACCTCCTGCCAGCTTTCACCCAGTTGTGCCTCACCCTGACACTTGGAGCCACTATGTGGAGCTCACCTTCATCTGCTCTGAGTTCTGACTTCCACTGGCCCCTTTCCAAAATAGTCACTGGCCAATTGCCCTCCCTTATGGGACATCTGAACCCAAATACCTCATCAGCCACTGCAGTCTGTACCATCCAGTACTCCATTCCACTGGTGTGTTTTTTTCATGGAGGCTTCTGGGGTCACCAGTAATCACTGTGCTTCTGCATGTTCTAGTTGTCCCTCCCATACTCCAAGCAGAGGGTTCAGTAAGAGAGTACTTCTTTCTGCCTCCCTCTTCTGTGTTCTGATCCCTCTTCTTGCTTTCCCTTTGGACTCTAATTCTTACTTAAGATCCTGGGTGGGTCCTGGCGACCTACTTCCATCCTCCTTCTTTTCCTCTTGTTGCTATATTCGAATGTCAGAATTCAAAATATTGGAGAGTCTTTCTCTGCTGCTCACCATTGTACCATCTGCCTGAAGGTTCTATCTTGCTGTTTTCATTGCCGTAGCTTTCTGGTACAATCTGAAGCCCATAAGTTTGATCCTCCCTGCCTTGTTCCTGTTGTCATCCAGGATTGCTTTTGCTATTCTAGGTCTCTTTTGATTCCATATATATTTTAGAATTGTTTTCTATATTTCTGTGAGGAATGCTATTGGTATTTTGATTTCAGATTGTTTTAAATCTGTATAGCACTTTTGGAAGTATGGTCATTTTGACTATATTGGTTCTGCCTATCCAGGAACAGAAGATAATTTTCCATTTTATGATACCATTTTTGATCTCCTTTTTCAGAGCACTATAATTTTCATTTAGACACTTACCGAGTTAGGTTAATTCCTTTGTATTTTATTTCTGATGGTGCTATTGTGAGCTATATTATTTCCCCAATTTCTCTATAGGCGAGTTCGTTATTGATATGTAGGACTTCTATTGATTTTGAGTGTTAAATTTATATCCTACTATGCTATTGAATTTGAATGTTGATTCTAGAATTTTTTGGTAGAATCTTTGGGTTCTTCTATATAGATAATTTATGATGTTAAATTAGCTTTTGTCTTTCATATCCTTTTTATTTCTTTCTCTTGTCTGATTGCTCTGTCTGTTTCGAGAACTATGTTGAATACGAGTGGTGATAATGTGCAACTATCCTGATTTCAGAGTGAAATGTTTCGGCTTTTGATCATTTAGCATTACGTTGGGCACTGGGTGGTCATGGCTGGCTTTTCTGATTGAGACAAAGACCTTCAATTCCAATATTCTGCTGGGTTCTTTTTCCACTAATTGGTGTTAGATTTTGGATTTTTTTTATGTTTTTCTATGCCTATTGACATTATAAGGTGGGTTTTTTTTAACCTTGTTTCTGCTAATATAGCATATTATGTTTATATTTCCATGTTGAACCATCCCTGCATCCCAGGAATGAACCCTACTTGATCATAGTATATAATACTTTTGATAATTTGCTGTATTTTCTTTGCATTCTCTGAGGATTTTTAAAAATCTACAGTCATTAAAATTTGTCCTAATTCTCTCTTTTGGTTAAATTCTTTTCAAGTTTTGGTATCACGGTAATGCTTGTTTGCAGGTGTCAATTTGGGAGTATTGCTTCATTTTAAATTTCATTGAAGAGGGCTGGTGGTATACCTCAGTGGACTAAGCCCTTGCTTAGGTAAGCACAGGGGCCAGGGTTTGATCCCTGGCACCGCATGCTGCACAGGTCCCACCCATGGGCACTGAGCTGGCAATGGAGTCTGGGCGTGGTGGCACAGGCCTGTAATCCCAGCACTAAGGAGGCAGAAATAAGGAGGATCACTGTGAATCTGAGCTGCATAGTGAGACCCTGCACACACAAAAAACAACCTTAAAAATAAGTTTTATTGAAGAGTTCGGTGAGTATTGACATTAGATCTTCGGTAATATTTTTGTATGATTTCATGTGAAAAATTTATCAGGATTTGGCCTTTTCTTAGTTTGCAGGTTTTATTTTTTTCAAAATTTTATTGATAAGCAGATAGCAATGAGACAGTTTCAAATCAAATCGGAAGTACAGTTTCAACAAATAACACACTGCATATATTCTTCTTAATGATTAATTGCTGTACAAGATGCGGACTTGAGATCCTATTTACAAACACCATTAGAACAAATCATTCTATTCATTAAGAGAATGCAACTATACATCTATCCTAACCATTTTGAATACACAGACACAAAATGGATATTCATCGGTATACCCCATTTTTTCTAAGTTCTGTTATTGAGTATTATAGATGTGTAAACTCAG
>NW_004524730.1:1090007-1155379 GCF_000260255.1 Octodon degus | reverse complement strand
GTTTCTGCATTTGATTCTTTAGTGCAGATGTTATTAATTCAGGGATTTCTTTTTTCATTTCCAATCTGAGGTCTTCTACATCTTTCTGCAGCTGTTTCTTTATTTCAGAAGGTGTTGATTCATTGCTTTCAGCTGTGTGATTTCCAATTTGTTCTGTGTTGGTGACCTCTGCACTTGTTACGTGTGGGCTTGGGTTCTGAGGTTGCATTTTGTTCCTTCTCGTCATTTTGTGTAGCACCGTCTTGTGACCTTTGTTGTAGATCTTTCTGTAGTTATAACCTTCACACATCCTGAAGTTCAGGTGCAGCTCTACAAAGTTTGGACTTATCCAGCTGTGTCTGGCTTGGGTCTGGCTGCTGTGCTCAGCTCCTTCCCGCTGCCGCTCTTGAGGGTGAACCTGTTGTGCCCCTGTGGCGAGATGTTCTGCTCCTGGACTAGCTGGTTGGATCTATCCTCTACACTCTCTGCAGGGATAGCAGCTGCAGGATTACACCCCAGGCGTGTATGCCAGGCCTGAGATGTGCCTGGAGGGGGCAAGGTGAAGTAGGGGGAAGAGGAAGCTCTCCCCCACACTAACCGGACCTGGGCTAGGACTGCATCTGGGGGTTCCTGGACGCGGCAGAAATTCCTACTCAGGGGGCGAGGTGGGGGAGGTACTGCGGAGTGGTGGGGGGCAGCGCAAGGGGGTGGGAGAGGGTCCGGCCCACGCTGCACCTGGGCTGGAACTGGTCCTGCCAACACAGGGTAGCAGGAAGCTCTCTGCACACTCACCGGACCTGGGCTAGGACTGGGTCTGGGGCTTCCCAGAACTTGGCAGAAATTCCTACGGGTGGGCAGGGTGGAGGAGGTACTGCGGAGTGGTGGGGGGCGACTCAATGGGGTGGGAGAGGGTCCAGCCCACACTGCACCTGGGCTGGGACTGGTCCCACTGGCGCAGGGTAGCAGGAAGCTCTGCACACTCACCGGACCTGGGCTAGGACTCTGTTGTCATGAGTTTCTAAAATCGCCTTTATCATTGAATTCTCTTATTATATCATACATTTTAAAAGATAATTGTGCATAATTTATCAATCTGGGTTGGAAGTTGCAATCTTTCAGTGTTTAAAACAATTTACTCCAAGCTCTGCTTAACTTCAGGGTTTCTGTTGAGAAATCCTTAGTGATTCTGATGCATTGTCCTGTATATGGGATTTGTTTTTCCCTAACAGCTTTTAAAATTCTGTTTTGTGTTTGATTTCTGAAACATTGCATATATATCTTTGTTCTTTTCTGATAATGACTATTTGAGCTTCTACATCACTTATTTATCTGTATGTCACATTCTTTTTCTATACCTGAAAATTTTTCTGCTATTATTTTGTTATTAGGTTTTTTATATCTTTTGTTTTATCTTCCGATTTTCGTTAATTCCAGTTAATCTTATATGAGTCCACGTTGCATCACCTAGCTACTGCTTAGTGCAGTTTTTACAGTCCCCTGTTATTTTTTAATGTATCTCTCACAGTTGATCACCAGGCACAGTCCTGTGTTCTAGATCTGATGCTCTGTCTTTACACTGGTCAATTTTGCTGCCTGTACTTCCAAACTATTTTTCAATCTCCTGGATTTGTGTTTGAGATGCCATTTTCAAATTCTGTTCTATGTTGGGAATTCATGGTTCACATTTCTTTTTAGCCTTCGGTAGTACCTTCTATTGATTTGCCGATCATTTGTTTTATTAAGGTCATTGCCCCTTTCATTATATCTGTACTGAATTAGCCATATGTCTTATTGATCTGTTTAATTGCCTCCACTGATGCTGTTTCAGGTATGTTGGTTATGTAGCTTTTGATTTCTTCCCCCTTGATGCCTCCTGAATTTGCTTTGGGGGAATTAGAAGGCTTTGGAGGTATGTTGCTTGTGTGTTTTTCCTCATTTTCTACTTTTTGTTTGTTTTCTGTGTTGATACTTATGCATTTCTTTTGATGGGGAACCTTTATTGTAAGTATCAAGGCCTTTTGCGGTAACATCTTCTTCTCGGGATGTCTTCTAGTCTAACCTAGTCATCTCCATTTATTACAGAGGGGAGGTTGTGCCTGTTTGGGCCTGTACCCAGTTCATTGCCAGTGGGATGCAGTACTTTTTTATGACCTCAGGTAATCTAGATAATTTTTTTTAAAATGTATTTTTTACAGGGTCTCACTGCACAGCTCAGGCTCATAGTGATCCTCCTGGTTTCAGCCTCCCAAGTGCTGGGATTATAGGCCTGTGCCACCATGCCCAGACTCATTCACCAGCTCAGTATACCCAGGGGTGGGGCCAGCATAGCTAGGGGTATTAGGGATCAAACCCCGGGCCCTATGTTTGCCTAAACAGGCGCTAAGCCCACTGAGTTATCTCATCAGCCCTAGCTATTGACACACAGAGAAAAATCATTTTTTATGTTATTAGCTACAGTAGTAAAGCCATCAACAACAATAGCATCAAATACAAACTAGTTGATAACAAACTATTTTTTAAAAGAATACAAAATAGTGATAGAAAAAAACAGCATTAGAAATGATACAAAATTTCACTAAACAAAGTAATAGGAATTCAACAATGGTTGCTGTATTGCATGATGTTATCTTCAAATTAGTTATTTAGGTTACCAGATATAAAGTACAAGATTCATTTAAAGAAAAATCAAAACAAAATGATAACAAAAAAAGTTGTAAGAAATGGGAAAGAAAAAAAAATTTAAGTATTAACTGCTTTTTCCAAAAGACCAGCAGAACTAGGCCATACAATTATCCAAACTATCCTATATATTTTTTCCCTTCTTTCATCTGTCCTTTTCCTCATCCTGGTTTTTCCTTTCCATCAAACAATTTCTTTCCTTTTCACAATATCTATTGTACATTGTAGACTTTAGTTACTCTTTCAGTTTCTCACACTAGTGAGATAATACAATGTTTGAACATGTGAATCTGATGTATTTCATTTGCCAATATAATTTTAACTGCATCCATTTATGTACAAAAGCCTCAAATTTAATTTTCTTATAACTGAATAATACTCCATTGTGTAAAAATACTATGTCTTGTTTTATCCATTCCTTAGTTGATGGGGATTTGGGATTTGGGTTGCTTCCAAGATTTAGCTATGACAAATTGTGCTGCTATAAACATGAGTGCACATATATCACCGTAGTATGATGCTTTCGCTTCTTTTGGAAAAATACCCAGGCAGGGAATAACTGACTTGAATGGGACCTCCAATCCTAGCTTTTTGAGGAATCTCCACACTGATTTACATAATGATTATACTCCCACCAACAGTGGAGAAGTGTTCCTTTTTCCCCACAGTCCCTCCAGCTTTTGTTATTGGTTGACTTCTTGATGATAACCATCTTTCTAGGGTGAGATGGAATTTCAGTATTGTTTATCTCTTGAATGTCCAATGATGTTGAACATTTTTTTCTTATATTTATTTGCCATTTGTATCTCTTTGTTTGTGAAGTATACACTCACCTTAGATGCCCATTTTTGGGTTGGGTCTTTGAATTTTGGAGACCTGATTTTTAAAAATTCTTTATTTGTTCTAAACAGGAGTCCTGAGACTGAAGGACAGTCCACTATAATAATGACAAATTAGTATAACTAACACTATACTACTTTTAACCATAGAAACAAAATCTACAGTTATAATACAAATTTCAAATAAACTGATTTTTTTTCAGGTGGCAAAACCAGGCTTTATTTTGGAAAAAAAAAAAATTGAATTGGGTTTTGGTGAAGTGCACAGGCAAGAAGGGGTACCCCAGGCAGTAATGTCCCCCCAAGGGTGGGTTGAGGGCTAAGCTGAGCCTCAGGTGGGTCTCTTGCTGCCAATGCTCCCTTCTATAGCTGTCTCCCCACAGGCTCTGGGGCAGCCTCGCGAGAGCTGTGTGCTGGAGCGGCTGCTGTGGCCCATTCACTTGGGCAGGACATCAGACATCTCAGACACCAGCTTCCCATCACGGGTGTCAATCTTCTTCACAACCATAGCAGATTTGGTGCGGGTGAAGCCAGGGCTTGTGAGGCCCCCACTGGGTGAGCTCACCATTCCTGAATACCACTGGTGGTCTTCGTGTGGATGCTAAGTTCTGCATCCCAGCCTCCAGCCTGTTCTCCTCACCCTCCAGCAGCATGCAGTAGGTGGCGATCTCCATGTCCAGGGCCAGCTTGATGTTCATGCACTCCTGGTACTCGGGCAGCTGCCGGGTCACTTCCTGCTTGGCCTTCTGCAGGGCAGCCTCTGGCTGGGCCCGCTTGGCACTGGCATCCTTAATGGCCATCTCCCCATGCTGCTCAGCATCAGTGATGGCAGCCTCCATGGATACTTTCTGACCTTTAAGGGCCTCAGTCTCTACCTGCAGGCAGCTGATGCTGTGGTTCACCTCAGACTTCATGGGGCGGAGGTCATCCCCATGCTTCCTAGCCAGAGTCTGCAACTCTTCATACTTGATTTGGTGCATGCTCTCAGCCTTGGCCCGGCTGCGGTTGGCGATCTCCTCGTGCTGGGCCTTGACCTGGACGATGATGTCGTCCAGGTCCAGGGAGCAACTGTTGTCCATGGACAGCACCACAAATGTGTCTGAGATCTGAGACTGTAGCTCTTGTATCTGCTCTTCATAGAGCTGCCTGAGGAAGCTGATCTCGTCAGTAAGCTCTTCCAGGCGTGACTCGAGCTCCACCTTGTTTAGGTAAGCTTCATCCCCATCCTTCTTGATGAGAACAAATTCATTCTCCATCTCTGTACACTTGTTGATCTCATCTTCATATTTATTCTTGAAGTCCTCCAGCAGCCCCTGCATGTTGCCAAGCTCCACCTCCAGCTTTAGTTTCTGCTGACCCAGTGAGTCCAGCTGCCGCTGGAGGTTGTTGATGTAGCTTTTGAATATGTTGTCCATGTTACTCCAGGATGTCTTCTGCTGCTGCAGGAGGCTCCACCTGGTCTCCAGCACCTTATTCTGCTGCTCCAGGAACCAAAACTTGTCAATGAAAGAGGCGAACTTGTTGTTGAGGTTCTTGGTCTGCTCCTTCTCCTGAATATGCATGACCTGGATATTGGGATCCACCTCCAGGATCAGGAGGTTCAGCAGGCTCTGTTTCACCTGGACGGCCGTGATGCTTTCCATACCACCAGCCCCACTATAGCCACCCAGCCCCAGGCTGCCCCAGAAGCTGCCACTGCTGCCCATTCAGGAGAAGCTGGAGGAGCTGATGCGGCAAGCAGGCCTGCTGGTATAGGAGAGGCTGCTGAAGGCCCGGGGGCCAGAGGTGGAAGCCTTGTAGGACTTCTGGGTCACCCTTATGGACATGGTAGAGGCTGCAGTGGAGGCAGGTGAACTGAAGAAGGAGACTGGAGAAGGAGCCTGGCAGCTGCTTCTGGATGGTCATAAACTAGATATTTATATACAGTCAACATCTACTCAATATAGTAATTTTCCTTCCATTAACAATAGAACATTGGGGTTGGTGAGATATCTTAGCAGACTAAGCACTGGCTCTGGCAAGTGTAGGGACCACGGTTGGATCCCAGGTCCTGCATGCTACGCCAGCCATGCTCCATGCTGATCCAGCGACCAAGTCCTAGCACTGGGGAAGCTAAAAACAGGAGAATCACTACAAGTCTGAGCTGTGTAGTGAGACCTTGTACCAAACAGATAAAAATTTAAAAAAAAAAACAATCAATAGAACAGTGTTCAACTGTAGCAAGATATAGTCAACTATCTACAGATTAATAAGAGTTAATGGTTATACTAGTAAAAATAGTTGTATGGGAATGAAAGTATGAAACATAATAGATTTTGAAAAATTAAGTGACGAAAGATGAGAAGGTGGCAAAATTGAAATAAAATATTCTATTAAAGAGTAAAAATAGTAACAGTAGGTAATAGAAATAGGAGAAAACAACTAGGAAGTGGATAATAATGATGAGTAGAGATGAAACTAAAGGCAAATCAAAAATACTAAGGAAATAAATTGAGAGATAGTGTGAAAAGGAAAGAGAGACAGCAGAGACAGAGACACAGAGACAGACAGAGATAGAGAGCAAGAGGAACAAGGATCTAAGGAAACCAATAAGGAAAAAATAAATAAATAAAATGGAACAGTAAAATGGGTGATAAAACTCCAAATTTCATCCCCTCAATAATACCAATTCAAGAGGAAAGCATATCAAAACAAAACAAAACAAAATTAAAACAAAATAGCATGGGGACAAAATTCCTATGCATTTACAGAAGAGGAGTTTCCTTTCCTGATCTGCACTCTTCATTTGAGCAAGTGGCATTCTTCTTGCCCCTCTTCAAAGCTGTGTGTTTGTATGGTGGCCTCTCTCTTCTCAGGCTCCCCATCTGTAAACATTTGCCTGTGGCAGTTGTTCAGCCTGGTACATGGGCCCAGGAGGGCTGTGGGGTGTTGAACTCTGAGTGAAGACTTGAGTGGGCTCGGAGCCCCTGCAGCGAATTTTAGCTAGTCAGGACACAGTGCTGAGTACGTAATGCTTACTTCTATGTCTGTGCGACCAGCTCAGAACACCAGACAGAGGCTTGTTCTGGGCCAGGGTTCTTAGTAGAGGCCCAGGTATGCCCAGGACTGGCATGGGGAGTTTCTAGCAGGCCCAAGAAGGGTACCAGGTACTGGTTGGAGTCTCATGTGGGCCTGGGACATTAGGCTAATGAAGCAGACCTTTAATGTGTGCTGAGAACCACACAAAATGCCAGGGAGTATGGGATTGAGGGGGGCCTCCAGCAGGCTCAGGGCACCAGAGCCATGTGGGACTGAGGCTTCTGGTGGAGCCTTCCTGCCGAGAGCTAATGCTGGATGTCAGACAGTCTCCAACAAGTCTAGGCGTGGCAGTGGGGTAGCGAGCACTGGGTGTGGACTTACGTGATCTGGAATGCAAGAACACGCTCTCTTAATGAATAGAATGATTTGTTCTAATGGTGTTTGTAAATAGGATCACAAGTCCGCATCTTGTACAGCAATTAATCACTAAGAAGAATATATGCAGTATATTATTTGTTGAAACTGTCCTTCTGATATGATTTGAAACTGTCTCATTGCTATCTGTTTGTCAATAAAACTTTGGAAAAAAAAATAAATTAAAAAAAAAAAAAAAAAAAAAAAGAACACGCTCAAGAGGACTGACACTAGCTTTGTGTGCCAGGATATTTTAGTTGATGTGAGACGCATTTGAGGTGTGCAGCAGTGACAGGGAGGATAATGAAACATATTGTCCCAGTCCATTGTATAAAGAGGAGCAAAGGGAGGCAAGAGGGGAGGGGAGCACCCGCGACAGCCAAGCTATGTCCACCCTCCCGCCAGCACAGGACATGAGAATCAAGTACTTTTTCTCCCAAGGGAGCATACCATTTGCAAGTCATTGCTTTCTTCCATTTTAAAGAGTTTCCTCTTTTCCAAACCATGAGCCTCATCTTCTACACCTTGTTGAGTTCCCACTGCACTGGTGGGCTTGATTTTTCCCTTTGCTAGAGTTCCTAAATGAACATATGTCCCCTTAATAAAAACTTATCAGAATAAAAATACAGTAATGCCAAATGAAGATCAGGCCTTGGTGCTCAGCACATTAGCCAGGTCCTTCTGGGAACTCCTTTCCTCCATGGTTGATCTTGACCCATAAAGAAGTCTTTTTTTTTTTTTTTTTTTTGAGCCAGGGATTGAACTCAGGGCCTTACACTTGCCAGGCAAGCATTTATTCAACTGAGCTATCTCCCTGCCCCCAAGAAGTCAGTTTTGAGGGTAGTTGGAAGAGGCCTCATCTTGTCAGGAGAGGGTCCTAGAGATGAGGGAGAGGGAGGCCTCTGCGTAGCACACTGGGTGCCTGTGGGTTGCTCACAGCGATGAGGGCCTCGGGATCTGAGGACCAGTCTCATCTTGAAGGGGACCGTCAATAGCATGTCATTATCTGTTCATTTTCTTTTTGCATCCCCTTGAAGTGTGTCTGGTTTTCAGAAGAAAGTAAAGGATGGGATGATCCCAGTGCGCTCTCTCTCTCTCTCTCTCTCTCTCTCTCTCTCTCTCTCTCTGTCTCTCTGCTGATACAGACATGACCCAGACTGCCCCTGAAGACTCCATGAACTGTCTTTTGTGAGACAATGATACAGCTTCTCAGCGTGCCAGAGCTTCCACACAGCATGGGACTTGCCCTCTCTCCTTTGGGGGTGGATAATGTCACTCTTCTAATCACTATCAAAAGAAAAGGCAGAGGGGAGGCTAGTCAGGAATCCCAGACTACTTCAGACACTCTGGGAAGCCATACTTACCTACACATCATTACTTCCTCTGGTGCCTTACCACTGCCTAGAGGCTGAGAGCTGTACTTGCGCCTGCGCTGCTCTAGAGCCCCACACAGGCAGCAGGAGACAGTAGCCTGACCTGGCTGCTGCAGCGTCTCTGAATCTTTGGGTATCTTCCTCAGTGGAAAGGCTGGAGTGTGCCCGAACATCAGCATGGCTATTTCTCCCCAGCCTTCCTTAATGAAAAGGCTATCATGTTCAGTAGGAGAAGCTATGCTCAGCTGCAGACTGGATAGGAAAGGGTTAGCCTTGGAACATCCTACTAGTCTACAACTCTTAAGGATCTTTTTCCAATGTGGCTTTGAGGAGACAGCTCAGTTTCATGCTTGCTTACTACACTTGTGTGTTCTGTCTGTCCCTAGATCCATTTGCCTCAGCAATAAGGACTAATTGTGTCTGAGCTGGGCTGATGACTTGTGTCATTGTCTGCCGGATGAGCTTGCAGAAGCCTTCAGCAGTTGTGCCTTCAGTGTGCCCCCTCATCCATCCTCCTCGGTGTTTTGCTGCCCACATGCTGTCTCCCAGACTCACTTGCTCCCTTAATTGCCTCAGTCCCATTGGTTCCCTTCAGTCCTTTGGCTTCTGTCTGTGGGCCTCTTCAGGTCCACCCTCCCACTCCTGAATAATATGATCTCCATCTTTGGGACACATCAGATGCGCTGTGCTGTGAGTGTGTCTGCAAACTTGTATTTGTTGGACCCCCTGGTCCTTGATGGGGAGGGCTGGGAAGTAGGGCATGCAGGGAGCCATTCAGGTTGTAGAGGATTCCTCCCTTTCTCACAGGCACATGTCCTTTCCTTTCAGGTGCCCCTGCCCTTCCTCCCTCTGCCATCCACCGTGGTATGAGAGAGCACAAAGCCTGCAGCAGATGTAGCTGCTGGTCTTGGTCTTCTCTGTCCCTGGAACCTTGCACCATCAGATCCTCTTTCCTTTACACATTGCCAAGCTTAGGGATTCTGCTGTAGCTAAGGGACTAAGGAGAGGGATTAAGGCAGGATGTACATCAAGCCAGTCCTGTCCTCCTGATCCAAGCAGGGCCTGTGGCCTGCCTACCCCGGCCAAGGTTCTGTGCCCCAGAGGAAGGGGTCATTTCACTGACTTACTTATCCATCATGTATTTGGTACAGGGGCTCACTACAAATCTCAGGCTCGTAGTGATCCTCCTGTTTCAGCCTCCCAAGCACTGAGATTACAGGCAAGCACCACCACACCCAATCTCAGTGGCCTAGGGGCAGGGCCAGTGTGGCTTGTGGGGCTGAGGATTGAATCCCAGTCCCTGTGCTTGCCTAAGCAGTTGCTTAATCTGCAGAAATATCCTGCTGGCCCTGTCCCTGGAGTCTTATCATTACTGGCTTATCAGATTCATTGAACTTTGGGAGAAAATGAGACTGATTGCTATTAGAAAAAAATGTTTTTATCACCATGTTATATTTTCCTGAGGCACAATTTTTTTAGCAAAAAATAAGTGGCCTTTCCTCTCCTTGTCCTCTTTATATCCTTTAAGAGATTATTCCAAGGAGAAAACTGACATTTCTCCAGGGTAGGTGAAGAAAAATCAGAGTGGTTGGATGTAAGAGAAAGTACAGTAGATCTCATTTGCCCCTCCCTCCACAGTGTTTGAAGTTGAGGGGACATAGTCAAGAAAGGAGGGTGGAGAAAGGAGGTACAGAAACAGAGACCCCCCAAGAGTCAGGAAACTAGTGGGCCACCCTTCCCAGAGGTGGCCTTTAGAATGACAACAGCTACTTCTCTTAAGGTAGAAGAGAACAGAGAGGAGGGCAGCAACATCAGGGTGTACTGTGGTGGTGAGGACCACAAGTTTGGGGACAGTGCCCAGCCACACTTCACTCGCAGAATAAGTGGCGATATTCTGCCATCAAGAAGGACTAGCAGGCATGTCTGAAGACAGAGGTGCAGGATTCCTTAGCAAGCACACAGCATGTACCTGGGCAAAGCTTCAGGGCCCTCTTGACCCCTCTCTTACTGTCCATATTTCACACAGCAGCAAATCCTGTTGGTTCTGTCTTAAAATGCATTCAAGATCTGGCCATCTATGGCCACCTCCACTGCCGTTGACCTGTCTGTGGTGGCTGAGGTGGCCTCATGATGAATCCTCCCACTTCTCCAGCCCCTAGCAATGTGTTCTCAGTCCCTGAACCCCATAAACTTTAGACAGCAGAGAGATCCTATCCTTCTCCCCCGCTGCTTAGGATGCTCCAGGAGCTTCTGGTCATGCCCAGAGCACAAGCCCTCATGGCAGGCAGTGCTGGCAAGGCCCCTGCAGGCAGGCTGCCTGCCCCCACTCCCTGGCACTCTATGAATCCGCCTGCCCCATGGTGCTGTTCTTCTGGCTCCGTCTTCATGCCCAGGACCTTTATATCTGCCATCCTCTCAGCAGGGAGAATGTACCCCAGCTCACTTGCTCAGTCCTCTAAGTCTTCCCTCAAATCTCACCTCAGCAAAGATTCCCTGACACCTTCCTCACTGCCCACAGCCTCTCAGTGGCCCTCCTGGTCTTTGTGGCATTTGCATGCCACATATGTTAAATAAATTGTTTTCTATCTTCCTTCTGACCCTACTTACTAGAATGTAAGCTCAGGAGCACAGGATTCTTTGTGATTGTATTCAATGCTGAATTCATAGGACCAAGAAAATTGTCTGACTCATAATGGATACCTCCATGAGTGTTTGTTGAGTAAATGAATGGAAGGATGGATGGAAGGATGGATGGATGGATGGATGGATGGATGGATGGATGGATGGATGATTGGATGAATAGATCGATGGATGAATGAGTGAATGAATGGATGAATGAATGACAACAATCCTGAACTTTTAAAAATAAATGAAGGCTATTTCCCATTGAGACTATCTCTACTGAGATTGAAAAAGGATATTTTCTTTTTAAACATCGCTGTCATTCCTGCTGCTTGTCCTAATGTAGTAAAATTTCCTTCTCAGTTGTAGGCTGCAGTGTGTGGGTGATTGTCCACAGGGCACTTCGCCACTGTCAAAGAAGTGTGAAAGGACGAGTTGCTAGGATTTTCTCTCTACTTCTATTGCAAAGGCCCAGAACTGTTTTCTATTCCTAATTGTTAGTCTTCTATAACTAAGTGCTCTGCTGCTTTCTACTTTTATTTCAAAGGCTGTGTAACTATTGATTGGTTTTATATATTTTAATAATCATTAATTGTACTCTTTGAAGGTTTCTTTAGACAACTGGAATAGCTTTATAATCAAAGCAGTATTCTTATATTTTTGTTTTTCTGATCAGTTTTCTTAAAATTAAATTTTTTGCTGTATGTTTGCATATGATATGGCATATACTTCAAAATGTTTGACTTACACTAATATTTTTATTTGTTCAAAGGTTTTAAAATAATGTGCCAGTGGCCACTTACATGTTTTGTAATGTTGTAGGTTAATGACTTTTTTATTGTAGGAGAATTTCTGTGTCCCTTAAGTTATTTTTAATAGGCTCATGGAATTATACACTTATATCATTAAAACCAATCAGAACATAGCTAAAAGATGCAGTCCAAGCCCAGGCCCAGTGAGTATGTGGGAGAGCATCCACGCTCCCCTGCTCCCACTGAATCCCAGCATGTGAGTGAGTCCTTCAGCCAAGCTCCCAGGAATAATACAAACTCCTCCAGAACGAGCCCAGGCCCAGTGTGTGAGAACTTCTGCCGCACTCTTGGGACCTCTCCACTCAGCCCAAGCACGGGCCCGGCAGAGCTCTCATATTCCCCTGCACTCCCTGAATCCCTCTGGATGCAGCCTAAACCTGGCTTGTGAGTGAGAGCTTGTGTCCTGCTCTCTGGACCCCTGCAGACCCAGCCCAGGCCTGGCATACAGGCCTGGTGTAAAACTCTGTAGCTGAAGTCCCTGCAAAGAGGTTAGGGGTCAGAAACACCCAGCTAATCCAGGAGCAGAATATCAGGTTCACTTCCAAGGGCTGCAGCTAAAAGAAGCTGAGCACAACAGCCAGATACAAGCCAGGCACAACTGGATGAATTCAAATTTCATAGATGGGCTGAGCCACTTTGCTAGATCCAGATCTATAAAAGCATCTTCCCTCTTTCTCCCTTCATTGAGAGAGGTGTCAAAAGGTAACTAGGGTGAACTGTCTGGAAAACACAAGGTACATCAAGGGGAGGTGATCAGCCCAAACTTAGTGGAACTAACTTAAATACAAATTCCCAATTTAATATCTGCTTAGCTATATAGAAGTAATGATTGCTCTTCCTGCCAAAAATATAAACCCATTAGTTACAAAAGTTTGTCAACTGCTAAATATCATTACCCATTATTAGTGTTCCTTCTTGTAGTTCTATAAATACAAAACTATAACTGCCTTAATCATAAAATCTCTCTTGACTGAGAATTTCAGTAAGTGATAAGGCTATTACTGTACCAAAGCTCTACACCAAAGGTCAGAGGACAGTGCTATACAAAATGAGAAAGAGAAGGAGACAAATGCAATCTCAGGCCCCAAACCCACCCAGAACAAGTACAGAAGACACTAACACAGAAGAAACTGGGAATCACACAGCTGAAATGTCTGAATAGCATCTGAAGTAAAGAAACAACTATAAAACAGTATAGAGGAACTCAGATCAGAAATAACCTCTGATATAAAAAAAATCACTGAATTAAGAGCATCTGAAGTAAAGAATCACCTGCAAAAAATATAGAGAAAATCAGATCAGAAATAATGTCAGAAGTAAAAAAAGAAAGGATAACTATAATGAAAATATTAATAAATGCTTCTCAAGAAAACACTGATAAAAAATAGAGGAGATTAGAAAAATGATGAAATCCTTGAATAGGCAATACAGGAAAGAAATGGATCATATGAAGCAGAGTCAAAGAGATGTAGAGGAACTTGAAATCTCAATCACAAGCTTGCAAAACTGTTTGAGCGAAAGTGAAGATAGAGCTTCAGATCTTGAAGATGCCATTGCAGCTAGTGAAAAGGTAAGAAAAGATCTCTTAAAAACAACTAGGATGCAGGAAAAAATAATTCATCACCTGCAAGATGATGCAAAGGTGAACAACGTGAGACTGATAGGCATCAATGACAAAGAAGGAGTGAATATAAATGATATAAAAAGAAAACGTGCCAAAGTAATAGCAGAAAACTTCCCAAATATAGGGAAACAATCTGAAATTCAGTTAACTAAAGCATACAGAACTCCAAATAACCTCAACCCAATTAGAAACACACCAAGACATATAATAGTCAAGATCCAGAAATCCAGCACAAGAACAATATACTAAAAGCTGCTAGAGAAAAGAGACAGATCACATTTAAAGGAAAACCCATCAGAATAATGGCAGACTTCTCTTCACAAGCCATCAAGTCAAGAAGAGCATGCAGCAGAGTACTTCAAGTTCTCTGTTAAAAGAAATTCCACCCCAGACTACTGTACCCTGAAAGACTTTCTCTCAACTTTGATGGAGAAGTGAAATACTTCCATGAAAAAGAACTGTTAAAGAATTTCGTGATGACAAAGCCAACACTACATAGACTACTAAAAGATGTTCTAGAGAGAGACCAAAATGATCAGAACTCCATGAATGAGAACAGAAGCAACCAACTAAATAGGGCAAAGAATTAAACACAGGAGGAAAAAGGAGTAAATAACAACAGGTAAATAATATGTCAAACATAAGTCAATACATCTCCATTATAAGCATCAATATAAATGGACTCAGTTCACCAATTAAAAGAAATAGATTGGCACAGTGGATTAGGAAACAAAATCGAACAATATGCTGTATACAAGAAACACACTTAACTCATAAAGAAATTAGTAGGTTGAAAGTCAAAGGATGGAAAATACTACTACATGCCCCAGCACCTCAGAAAAAAAACAGGGGTAGCAATCCTATTCTCAGACAGTCTCAATTTCAAACCAAGAATGAACAAATGAAGAAAAGAAGGCCACTATATACTGGTTAGGGGAAAAATTCAAGAGGAAGAGGTAATACTCATAAATATTTATGCACCAAACATGGGAGCACCCAACTTTATAAGACAAATCTTAGTAGACATGAAAAATCTAATATCCAATACCACAATCTTAACAGGAGAACTTAACACCCCCTTATCCTCAAAATATAGGTCTAGCAGACAAAAAATTAGCAAAGAAGGAGCAGAACTGAACCAGAGCTTGGAACAAATGGACTTAGTGGACATACACAGAGTGTTTGACCCAACCAGCTGAATACATATTTTTTTCAGCTGCACATAGGTCATTTTCTAAAATAGACCACATACTATTCCATAGGTCATACTTGAGTATATGTAAGAAAACAGAAATTATCCCATGCACATTATCTGACCACAGTGCAATGAAACTGGAAATAAATGACAAAGGAAATCAGAAAAAACCCATAAATATATGGAAATTAAACAACACCCTTCTCAGCAAACAGTGGGACACAGATGAAATTAAACTAGACATTGAACAATATCTACAAATCAAAGAAAATTCAAGCACAACTAATTGGAATTTATGGGATGCAATGAAAGCGTTTCTTAGAGGTAAATTTATAGCTGTAACTCATAGATTAGGAGAACAGAACAAGAACAAATAAACACTCTAATGCTGCACCTCCAACATCTAGAAAAGGAAGAGCAAAGCAAGCCCAAAGCCAAAAGATGGGTGAAAATCATAAAGATTAGAGCAGAAATTAGTTCAATTGAGACAAAACAATTCAAAGAATTAATGAATCAAAAAGCTGGTTCATTGAAAGATGAAATATAGGGACTTAAAGTTCAACATATCAATACTTGATGAAAAATACCTGTTCCTTATTATGCCTAAGATGTTTGAAATGCAGAGAGATAGTGAAGTTAAGCTTAATACCCTAAGTTGTTTGATAATAACAATAAGCTTGTCTTCTGGATGGTTAACAACCTAAGTTTGCAGACCAAAATTAGAGAAAAAGGAGGGCTACAAGGAAAGCCAACATTTTGGCCCTAACCGTCTAAGGTCAATTAAGACTCAGGACATATGAGAACTTGTACTGTAATGTCATATATCTCGGAAGTGTCCCAAATTTTCTGATCCAGGAGATTATGGGGCCAAAGAGGAAAGTGATCGATGATGTAGAGTGTGCCTAAGGAGAGTCACATGGAGAGAAAACACTCTCTCAGGCTTTCACAGAGAGCACATTGGCCAAGCAATGGCCGTGATTCATCCACATGGCTGACACTGACAAAGGTTCTACAATCTGAGGTACAGGATCTCAGGATAAATCCTGAGGGGATTTCACTGACCTTCTCAGACCCAAAAGCTACAACTCTTGTTGCATAGGTCCTGCTTTTCCTTGGTCTTAACCATCCAGTAGAAAAGTATGAAGACGAAATATAGGAAATAAAGCCATGATGTTATGTTGAGCTGTGGGGAACTCAGGTCAATAATTTCTGACACTGCCAGTTAAACAGAAGACCCAGTGCTATTATGGCCTCTGGATTGTTTTAGAATATTTTGCTGAGTTTACACACCTATAGTATTCAAATAACGTAACTTAGACAAAAGGGGATACAGATGAATGTCCATTTTGTATCTGTGTATGCAAAGTGGATGGGATAGATATATAGTTACATTCTGTTAATAAATAGAATGATTTGTTCTAATGGTGTTTGTAAATAGGATATCAAGTCCACATCTTGTACAGCAATTAACCACTAAGAAGAATATATGCAGTGTGTTAGTTATTGAAACTGCCCTAGCAATTTGATTTGAAACTGTCTCATTGCTATCTGTTTATCAATAAAATTATGAAAAAAGAAAGATGCAATAAAATTGATGAGCCCCTAGCTAACCACATCAAACAGAAAGAAGAAATTCAGATATGAGCAATAAGGAATGAAAAGTGTGTAATTACCACAGACCCAGTGGAAATTTAGACCATCAATAGCTACTTTGAGAATCTTTGCTCTCACAGAATAGAAGATGCAGAAGAAATGGACAGATTCCTGGAAAGTTTCAAACTATCAAAACTGAACAAATAAGATATAAGAACTCTCAATAACCCAATAACAGCCAGTGAAATATGAAATGTAATAAAAACTTACCAACAAAGAAAAGTCCAGATCCTGATGGATTCACAGCTAAATTCTACAAGAAGTTTACAGAAGATATAATTCCTATACTCCTCATATTCTTCAATGAAATTGAAAAGGGCACATTCCTTCCAAAATACTTGCCTCTTTCCTGGAAGCAAGTATTATATTGATACTAAAACCAGGAAAGACACAACTAAAAAGATAACTACATGCCAGTCTCCCTCATGAACATAGATGCAAAAATCCTCAATAAAATACTAGCAAATAGAATACAGCAAATCATCAAGAAGATTATACACCATGACCAGGTAGGGTTCATCCCAGGGATGCAAGGGTGGATCAATATATGAAAATCTATAAATGTAATACATTATGTCAGTAGAGTCTAATTGAAAAACCACATGATCATCTCAATTGATGCAGAAAAGGCTTTACACAAAGTCCAACACACATTCATGTTCAAAGTCCTACAGAAAATTGGAATAGATGGCCTCTACTTCAATCTGATAAAAGCCATTTATGAAAACCCAGTGGCTAACATAATTCTAAATGGGGAAAAACTGAAATCTTTTACTCTCAGATCTGGTACAAGATAAGGATATCCTCTATCACCCCTCCTATTTAATATAGTTCTGGAATCATTAGCTAGATCCATTAGACAAGAGAGAAATAGAAGGAATAGGAATACATGAAGAAGTTAAACTATCATTATTTGCAGATGACATGATACTTTACTTGGAAGACCCAAAAAACTCTACCAAGAAGGTAGTAAAATTAATATACAAATTCAGTAGCATAGCAGGATACAAAGTCAATACCCAAAAGTCAATAGCATTCCTCTACACAGATAACAAACACACTGAGAGGGAAATTAGAGAAATAATACCTTTTAGAAATTAGAGAATTTCTCTAATTTAGAAATTAGAGAAATAACACCACACAAAATGAAATAGTTAAAAATTAATCTAACTAAAGTACTCAAAGATCTATTCAATGATTATGCTCCTGCATAGGAAGAACCAACATCATGAAGATGACCATACTCCCAAAACTATTGTACAAGTTTAATGCAGTCCCTATCAAAATGTCACCAACATGCCACACAACCTAGAGAAATGATTCCTGAAATTTATTTGGAAGCAAAAAAGACCTAGAATAGCAAAGGAAATTCTGGGTAACAAAGACAAGGCAGGAGGCATTACAATTCTGACTTGAAATTATACTACAAAGCTACTGTGATAAAATCAGCATGGTATGGGCAACAAAATAGACCTGAGGATCAATGGAATACATTAGAAGATGCAGAAGCCACTACAAACACACTCCACCACCTTATCTTTGACAAAGCGGCCTAACACATTTACTGGAGAAAAGATAGCCTCTTTAACAAATGGTGCTGGAAAAACTGGCTATCTACATATCAAAAACTAAAACTTGACCCACGTCTATTACCATGTACTAAGCTAAAGTCAGAATGGATTAAAACAGAACATTAAAATTAAAACAGAAAAACTCCTGGAAGAGAAAGTAGGAGGAACTCTTGAAGACACAGGTAGGCAAAGAGTTCATGAACAAAAATCAAATCATATGGTCAATACTTGAAAGTATTAACAACTGGAACCTCCTCTTACTGAGAAGATTTACATGTCAGAAGAAATTACCAAAAAAGTGAAAGGACAACCCACTAATATGGAAAACATCTTAACTAATAAGCACTCAGACAAAGGTCTTCTCTCTAGAATTTATAAAGAACTAAAACACATTAGGGCCCCAAACTTTACAGACCCAATCTAGAAATGGGCATGTGAGATGAACACATACTTCTCAGAGGACAAAATTGAAGAAGTGAATAAATATATGAAAAAATGCTCCACATCACTAGCCCTCCACAAAATGCAAATTAAAACAACATTGAGATATCATCTCACCCCAGAAAGAATGGCTATCATAAAGAAATCAACCAACAATAAATGTTGGAGAGGCTGTGGGGAAAATGGAACCCTTCTCCACTGCTGGTGTGAGCGTAGACTGGTGCAACCATTATGGAAATCAGTGTGGAGACTCTTTAAAAACTAGGACTGGAGGGGCTGGAGAGATGGCTCAGTGGTCTAAAGCACCTATTTGGAACAAGCTTGGCAAAGCATCAGGGACCGCGGTTCGATCCCCAGCACCACATGCCAGCCAGCCCCGCCCCCTGGTGGGCTGAGCTGGCCACACACACACACCACTCTCTCTCTCTCTCTCTCTCTCTCTCTCTCTCTCTCTCTCTCTCAAATAAATAAAAAAAAAAATTAAAAAAAAAAAAAAAACAAAAAACTAGGACTGGAAAGCCCATTCAAAGGAGCTATTTCCCTACTGGGAATTTTCCCAGAGAAACTGAAAACATCATATCATAGTGATATATGTGCACCTATGTTTATAGCAGCACAATTTGTGATAGCCAAATCTTGGAAACAACCAAAGTGCCCATCACCTGAGAAATGGATTAAAAAGATGTCATGTTTTTATACAATGGAATATTACTCAGCTATAAAGAATGATAAACTTGAAGCCTTTATATTGAAGTGGATGCCACTTGAACATATACTCATAAGTGAAATAAAACAGACCCACATATGTAAATACTGTATAGTCTCCCTAGTGTAAGAACTCAAAAGAAGAAATTAAAATAGAATGTATAACACAATTAAAAGGAAAGTGAGAACTTAAGGATTAGACAATGAAGACAGTACAAGGAGAAAAGCTAGAAAACATGGCAGGGGCAAAACCATACAGTTATATGCACAAGATGGTTAAGGCAGTGATCATGAGAATCTTCAGCGGGTTTTTGTAACTAGCAGCTAATTGGTAGGATTCTCACCCTGACTAACTATATATGCTGATACCTGTGAACAAAGCAACTACACTGAAGATAGCAATGTGTAATAGTGGGATCATGCTTGGAATGCTTGTCATTCTGGTCTTCATGCCATATGAATTACTGCTATACTGTCTCAAGTAAGTGTTTGTTTAAAAGGATTGGTAAGAAATGAAAACGAGACAAAAAAAAATGTCATAGGACTAGCCTGCTAAAATGCTGTACATGGTTAGATTTCTAAATTTCTGTGTAAAAACATGTAATTGTTTATTTGTATTTTTAAATTTTTTTACTTTTTTTCTTCACATTCTATAGGGATTTAAATTTTAATATATGAATACTTGATGGAAAATACCTATTCTATGTTATATCTAAGATGTTTGATATTCAGACAGTGAGGTTACGCTCAAGCGTGTATGTTATAGGGCAATAATATCATTAAGCTTCTCTTATGGAGGGTTAACAACTTAAGTTTGGAGACCAAAAATTAGAGAAAATGAAGGGCTGCAAGGTCAGCCAACATTTTTTTGGCCATAGCCATTCAAGGTCAGTGAGGACTCAGGACATAAGAGAACCTGTACTTTAACATCCTGTAACTAAGTGATGTCCCAAATTTTTTGATCAAGGAGATTATGGGACCACAGAGGAAAGTGACTGACGATGTAGAGTGTGTCTAAGGAGAGTCACATGGAGAGAAAACATTCTCTCAGGCTTTTGCAGAGAGCAAATTGGCCAAGCAATGGCCATGATTCATCCACATGGCTGACACTGACAAAGGATCTATAAACTGTGGCACAGGCTTTCAGGGTAAATCCTGAGGGGATTTGACTGATCTCAGATACAAAGTTACAGTTTTTTGTATGTAAGTCTTCCTTTATCTTGGTCTTAACCATCCAGTAGAAAAGTATAAAAACAAGGTATATAAAGTAAAGCCATATAAATATACTGAGCTGTAAACAGCTCAAGTCAACAACTTCTGAAATTGCCAGTCATGGATAACACACTACTATTATGGACTACTAGACTATATTGAATTATTTTGCTGAATTCCTGTACCTGCAATATTTAAATAGCAATATAATATCCACCTCTGACAACACTAAACAAAAAAGAGGGATACAAATGAAGGATCATTTTGATTCTGTATATACAAAATAGTTAGGCTAGATATATAGCTACTTTCTCTTAATTCAATGAGACAGATTTGTCCTAATAATATTTGGGCAGGATATCATGTCTGCATCTTGTACTATGAGTAACTACTACGAAGACTACAATATGCAATAGATTAATTATTAAAACTGTCCTACTAATTGGATTTCAAACTGTCTCATTGCTATTTGCTTTTTTGTTTGTTTGTTTGTTTGTTTTTGCAGAACCGGGGATTGAACTCAGTCCCTTGTGTTTGTCAGGGAAGCGCTTATTCTACTGAACCATCTCCTGGCCCTGCTATTTGTTTCTCAATAAAATTAATAAAAATAAAAAAGAACTTAGCTAAAAAATAAGTCCTAAATCAAAATGTCAACAATGAATTTGGATACATATATAAGCATATATATATATATATATATATATATATATATATTTCCTGTATTGTCGGGATAATAGGAAATCTTGTTAATTCTTAGTTGTTTCATCGCTAATATTCTTTACAGGAGCCATGATGTGCATATTTAAATGTTGAATGAAATTATTATAAATAATTAACTAAGGGATGGCTGGCCAGATAGCTCAGTGGACTAAAGTGCTTGTTTAGGCAGAGTTCAGTGGCCAGGGTTCAGTCCCAGTCATGCCATGCTGGCCCTACTCACTGAGATGGTGATTGAGACTGGATGTGGTGGTGCACTCCTGTAATCCCAGCACTTGGGAGGCTGAAAACAGGAGAATGACTATGAGTCTAGTAGACCCTGTAGACCCTGTCCTAAATACATAAAAAAATTAACTGATGGATGTAAACACCAGAAATATGTTATAAGACGAACAATTTACAAGTGAACAAATTCCTCTGAAATTGCTATGAAATTTTTTAGAAAATAGTATTCTATTATAACTGCACAAACAGGTCTTGTTACTAAACATACTCTTAATCTACTCTGATTCAACTTTCTTCAGTTTCCAAGTCCTGTAGTCAGCTTATGTCATCACAGTCTAGTTTCTGAGGAACTTAGACAGCTTGGAAGTTTAATGGTGAAAAAACGTGGAGCAGTTTTTAGAAATTCTTACATGGCATGGGTGAAGATGCTAAATTTGTATACCAGGTAAAATGATGATGGGGAGAACACAAGCCAGTTATATGCATAAATGAGTTATATGGGAGCTATCCATATCAGATGAGGGAATTAGTGTATTAGGGTGGCCACGCAGACATAGGGTGCTAGAACTCAGGAATAGAAAACATTTAGAAAATTCTGAAACACTTTAGGCAGTTAATGAATTATTAACTCATTCATTAAAATACTTACTAAATTCAACTAAAATTCATTAAGTACTTTGGCATACACAGAACTCTGTGTGGATTGATATAGAAGACAAAGAAAATATGGTGTGTGTCTTTCAGGGACTCCTGCCTGTCTCCTCCTTGGTGAACCTTGGGATCACTGCCCCCTGCAGGCCCAGATCTGCCCATCTGGATTCTGAGTCCTGATTTTGAATAGGCTCACGCTGTTGTCAGTCTCTCCCCCACCCCTTAGACTTGCAACTGTGTTGCTGGCTCAGAGACCCGCATCATATCATGACTTCGGGGGTCTCTGTGATTCCGCAGATGCATTTTTCCTTCTCATTTAGATGCAGTGCCAGCAGGATCCAAGCCAACAGGAAGCCTTGCCTTGTAGGGTCCCACCCCTTACCCACTCACAGGCACACCAGGCAGAGGCAGGAGGCCCCAGCAGCCTTTTATTTCCAGCTTCTTGCCTTTCCCTCATTGACCCCAGAAATATTAATGATCATCCATGCTATGCTAAGGATGTATGCTATGTTCTTACAAAGGCAAAGAAAACGGTTGGTTTGCATTGACTTAGATCTACCAGGCAGCATTTTTGCAGAACGAGGGCAGGGGCTGCAATGCGATGCTCAGATTTGCCTTGACCTGAAGACCTAATGAGGGACTCTCATTCCCAGCCCCCTCACGTCCCTTGTCCACTGTCCTGTGCTGCTCAGATACTGTCACTCCTCCTCTTCTATTCTGTGCTTTTATATAAATAGCTTTTAACACAGCTTCAAGAAGTTCTAGAAGTTATTTTATTCCTGGGTGGAGATAGGAAAGACACAAAAAGCAAATTATATGATTTATATAACAGATTAAACTTGAAAATACTAAAATTATAAAAGGGAGAACACAGACACTTTTGCATAAACCTCAAACATGTACTTTGTATTTTGTCCATGTTGATACTTAGCTTTAAAAAAAAAAAACCTAGATTTATTTATTTATTTATTTATTTATTTATTTATTTATTTATTTTTGGTACCAGAGGATAGAGCTCAGGACCTTGTGCTCACTAGGTGGGCACTTACCAGCTCAGACACTGCTGAGCTATCTCCCAGCCCTGAAAAACTAGATTTAAAAAAAAAAAAACGTGAAAGTTACAAGGTATTACAAAAAGTAATGATGAACAAACATCTATGCAGTTACATGCTATAAAAAAAAATCAGAACAAAACGTAAGATGGTAAAAATCTCTAAGAAAGTAATAGATTAAAAATCAGTTTTGACACGAAGCTTTACAGAAGCACGTTTGAAGCTTCAAAGGCACTGGAAATAGGGACACAAGCAAAGCTTAGCGTGGTTAGGAAGAGACTGATTTCAAGCAGTAGAATTTAAAGCAAAGCAGCATTAAGTAAGACCTTTAGACCCATTCTGTTGTCACAAAACTAGTATAAAGATCCAGCCACTGTATTCATTAGATTGCTCATTATGCATAAAGCATAAGATCTTAGAAACATAAGGAAATACCAAGAGAATCTGCACTGTTAGGTTTCTGAAAAATTTGTCTCTTTTATAGATATGATCAAAAAGTATGATGGCTGCTTAGCCAGAGCGCAGCAATCCCCCGAGTGCCGCGCCAGCCTGCCCCGGGGTGTGCTGAGATGGAGATTGAGACTGGGCGTGGTGGCAGGTGCCTGTAATCCCAGCTCTTGGGAGGTTGTAAACAGGACACTCACTATGAGTCCAATCTACATAGTGAGACTCTGTAGACCTTGTACTAAATACGAAAAACAAACAAAAAAAAAAAACAAAAAAGAGTATGATCATTTGTTATTTGAATAATGTAGTAATTCTGAATATCTATGTACCTTACCATTAGGCTAACTCTCTTCTTATAGAACATTAATAGTTTTAAGAGTCCATAATAAACAAAACCTTATATAAACCTTCATTTATAAAATGAAAATCATAAAATTATACTTAATAAGTAATAGAAATAATATTGGGTATAAAATATAGGATAAACTAAGGAATAAAATTGGGAAAATCAAAATGCTATCCTAGTCTGCTATTATACCACGAAGGGAATAAAAATATAATTACATGTTATTTGGGAAATAAGAGTGTTATTCAATATTCTAGGCATCAGACTCAAAGATGCTTCCCATGCATTGCTTGGCCGCCACACCATGGGACTGTACTATCCCCACGGACTTCCTGTTTCTCCAGCTTGGTGAAAAGCATCCATTAGTTAAAGTGGCCCAGTGAATTAGTGATTTCCTTCTTTAGAATGGCTTCTCGCAGTCTCCCCTGCATCAGAAAGTAGCACCATCGTCCAGCCTCTAGTCCAAGTCAAAACTTAGGCAGTAATTTGCCTCTTTGATACTGCCATCAAAATGTATCCTGGATCCAGTTGCCATCACCCACGTGTCACCCTGTGCAAGCCAATGTAGTGGCTGCTTTGTCGTTGCCTCGCCGGGTCATCTCACACAGTCCTCCAGTTGTCTTCTCAGCTGCTGTTCCTCACATCTTTCTTACCAAAAGCAAATGCTGTGCGGCCAGTGACAACCTCACATCGCTGCTCTCAGCCGTATCTCCTGGCACACTTTCCATCACAACACTAGTTGAACTATTGTATCACAATCCATAGGCAGAACTACCTCATACTATGTGAAATGTGTTTTTGTTTAATCTAGTATGATGTGCCTTTACTTGTCCAAAAGCAAGGTGTATGAGAATAGAGACCTCGATTCACTCAATGTCTGGAAAAGTGTATCTATTCTAGTTGAACAATTTCCCCAAAGATAATTGTCTATTCCTCATCATGCCTTGTATATATTTATAAACATTTTATTCTGGCAAACCATTTGCTTATTATGTTCTTATGGGGTGAGCAGCAGAAGCTTTAACTTTGGTTAATGGTGAATTTTATTTCTATTTTAGTGATTGCTTCATGTCTCTCATTAATGAAGAGAATAGATAGCTTCATGAGTACTCTCCTGTATTTTCTTGTAGGAGGGTTATCATTTTACTTTAGGTCTGTAATCCATTTCAAATTATTTTTGTACAGTATATGGTAAAAAATAATTCTTAAGGTTCATTTTTTCCCACATGGATATGTAGTTCTAGCACAAAAAGATCTCACTCTCATCACTAAATTTCTTTGGCACCTTTATAAAAAAAATCACTGTCCTTATATTAAGAGTCTATTTTTAGGCTTTGTATGTTGTTCTGTTGATTTATCTATTTATTCTTATGGCTAAACCAACTATGTTGACTCTAGGTGATTCATAAAAAAGGTTGAAGTTTGTATTTTCTCCAACATGATCCTTTTGGTTGTTATTTATATTTTTATATAATTTTAAGATAAAGCCATCAATTTATGTACAGAAGTCTTGCTGGAATGATAAGTAGGATGGCATGGCTCTGTAGGTCTCCTGGGAAGACCTGTTCCCTTGATGTTAGTATGTTTGCTGGCCTGCCAACCTTTCTGTATTGAGAATCTAAAAAATAAAAAAAAAAAATCTCTTGACAATAGTTCATAGTTTCAAATGCAGAAGCCACATACGTGTGTGTGTGTGTGTGTGTATTTGAAAGAGGGACAGGGTCTAGCTATGCAGTTCATGCTGCCCTTGAGCTCACTAGGTAGCCCAGGTTGGCCGTAAGCTCACAGTGAACCTCTGCCTCAGCCTCCCAAGTGCTGGGATTACAAGTGTGCACCACCTTATCTACCCCAGCCACATACAACTTTTATCAAAGTTCCTCCTATTTTATAATTTTTCTTTTACGTGTTTTTTTAACCATTTTAGATACAATTGTCTTACAAATTTTATCTTTTCAATTATTTCATACATTAGTCTAAAGAAATAAAAGTGATTTTTTATATCAAAGTTAGAAAACATTCTTAGTTACCAGAAGTATTCATTTTTGAAGGTTGTTTAGGATTTCTCATTTTAAAGGACATTTCATGTGTGACTGGAGTTTTGCTTCTCTCTTTCAAACTTTATTTTTGTCTGTTCACCTGCTGCAGGAAAGTGGCCGGGAAGGAACCCAGACTACTGAAGTGTCCCCTTCAGTTACTCCCTTTCTCTCAAGATCGCAGCCTTGTCTTGCTCGTTGTCCACTGTCTGGAAACAGCTATTTCTTTTACTTTTGTTCAGCTTTCCAGTTGCTTGCAGTAGCAGATCTCCCCCGATACCTGCTCTTTTATCATGGCCAGATGTGGAACTTCCCTTTATTTTTGAAGGGTGCTTTCTCTGGATGAATGTTGGTAGTTTTTTATGACAGGTTTTCTTTGACATTATTCTGCATTTTATAGACACTATCCCATTGTTTTTAAAGGGAGGGGAGCAGGCACTCCTATCCTCATCCGCCATGTTTAGCGCAGCATTTCCCCTGGCTGCTCTCAGAGCCCCTCTTTATCTTGTGTTCTGATCTGTTTTTTTTTTTTTTCAAAGTTTTATTGACAAACAGATATCAATGAGACAGTTTCAAATCATATCGGAAGGACAGTTTCAACAAATAATACACTGCATATATTCTTCTTAGTGGTTAATTGCTGTACAAGATGCGGACTTGTGATCCCATTTACAAACACCATTAGAACAAATCATTCTATTCATTAAGAGAATGCAACTATATATCTATCCCAACCTCTTTGAATACACAGATACAAAATGGACATTCATCGGTATACCCCATTTTTTCTAAGTTCCGTTATTGAATATTATAGGTGTGTAAACTCAGCAAAATATTCTAAAAGAGTCCAGTAGCCCATAATAGCATTGGGTCTTATATTTAACTGGCAATGTCAGAAATTATTGACCTGATTCCCCCACAGCTCAACCCAAGAGCATGGCTTTATTTCTTATATTTCGACTTCATACTTTTCTACTGGATGGTTAAGACCAAGGTAAAGCAGGACCTATGCAACAAGAGTTGTAGCTTTTTGGTCTGAGAAGGTCAGTGAAATGCCCTCAGGATTTGTCCTGAGATCCTGTACCTCAGATTGTAGAACCTTCATCAGTGCAGCCATGTGGATGAGTCATGGCCATTGCTTGGCCAATGTGCTCTCTGTGAAAGCCTGAGAGAGTGTCTTCTCCCCATGTGACTCTCCTTAGGCACACTCTACGTCATCAATCACTTTCCTCTTTGGCCCCATAATCTTCTTGATCAGAAAATTTGGGACACTACCGAGGTACATGACGTTACAGTACAAGTTCTCATATGTCCTGAGTCTTAATTGACCTTAGAAGGTTAGGGCCAAAATGTTGGCTTTCCTTGTAGCCTTCCTTTTTCTCTAATTTGGTCTGCAAACTTAGGTTGTTAACCATCCAGAAGAAAAGCTTATTGTTATTATCAAACGATTTGTGTTCTGATCTGTGTGACTCTGCATGTGTACCTCAGGGCTTTGTGTGACTCGTTATGCACAAGCATTTCAGCAGGTTTGGGGATTGGAGGCTACTCGTTCTTTAAATGTTGTCTTGCCTGGTGTCCACTTTTCTCCTTTAAAATGTTAGCTGGGCATATGCTCAGCAACTTGAAATCTAGTTGATTTTTTATTTTGTTTTGCTTTGTGCAAACTGGACCTATAGGTTCTTCCCTGAGGTTTGACATCATCCCATTTGACACTGATGGTCTGTGGATTTCTAAACTATTTATTTTTTTATTATCCAGATTGAATAATTTTTGTGGAGCTGTTCTTCAGTTTACTAGTTCTCAACATTTTCTTCAATAATCAAATAGAAATCAGCAGTATAATCATCCTAACTATCCTGTGTGTACAAATAAACGTTTTATTTCCCCTCCTTGTTCCTTTCTTTGTTCCTTTACCTCATCCCAAGTGTTCTTTTCTTTTGAGCAGTTTCCTTCCCTTGTACTATATCCATTGTACGTAAAGATACTATTTTTCTTTCAGGTTCTTACACTTATTCCCTTGCTCTCAAAATCACAGCCTTGTCCTGCTCGTTACCCACTGTGTGGAAACAGCTATTTCTTTTATTTTTGTTCAGTTTAGACTGCCTGGCAAGCACAAGAGGGTCTGGGAGTCTGAGCTGCGCAATTAGACCCTGTACCATCAACACTATATTGAGAGACAATACAATATTAACACATGCAGGTCTGATTTACTTCACTTATCAGAATACCCACTAGTTGCATCCATTTACCTGTAAAATCCATGAGTTTATTTTTTATAGCTAAATAATACTCCATTGTATACAAATACCACATCTTTTTTATCCATTCCTCAGTTGATGGCACTTGGATTGTTTCTAAGGTTTAACTATGACAAATTGTGCTGCTATGAGCAAAGGTACACGTGTATCTCTGTGGTGTGGTAATTTCAATTCTTCTGGAAAAATAAACAGAAGAGGAATAGCAGGGTCAAATAAGACTGTTAATCCTAGATTTTTGAAGAACCTCCACATTGATTTCCAATAATCAAATATTATTTTAATAATGCAATAAAGATAAATATCTACATTCTTCACTTATTAGGTTTTTTAAAGTGAAGCAATGGCAGAAATCAGTAAATAAAAGCAGCAGTTCTGATTAATAGGTGAAAGTTGTGTCTGAAAATTGCTATTCAGCTAATACATTGATACTTATTATTTATGTATATTTTATCCATTTATTTGGGAAATAATTGTTGAGGAGTTATTATATGCCCAGGCCAGTTATTCCTACCCCCATGGAGTGGCCATGCACATAAAACAGACAAATAACTTAACATACTGTTGATGTGTCTCACTTTTAGGAAAAAAACACAAAAACTAAGATAAATTGTTACATATACATTTATAAAAGCATTTTAGAAACCTATTGAAAGCACATTAGAAGGATAGAAAATTAAAGTTACAGGGCTAGGGAGATAGCTCAGCAGTCTAAGCACCTGCCTGGCAAGCACAAGAACCCAGGTTCAGTCCCCAGTACCACATGCAGTGCTGACCCTGGAACCCTGGGCACACTGTGCTAGCCATGGAAACCGGGCATGGTGGTGCACGCCTGTAATACCAGTGCTGGGAAGGCTGAGACAGGAGGTCACCGTGAGTCTGAGCTGCATAGCTAAACCCTTTACCAAATAAATAAATAAAAGATTTTTTAAAAAGAAAATTACAGTTTCAACAGAAACCCAAGAGATGTGAAAACTCATTACTATATTTTAGAAGAAAATACTATATTCATGTTATTACCAAACATTTGAAATTTTATACTGTTTCTTATTTACTTTTACATAGGTTATATATATGTAAAGGACAAATTTCAAAAGTTTTAGTGGTTTGCAGTGTAAAACCAGCCTCCCTTCTATCCTTTTCTTCCTGTCGCCTTGTGGACATGGCTGCCAAATTTCTACCCAAAACATGTTTTAAAATGCTGGTCAGGGTTCAAGGAATACTGTTACAAACTACTGAAATGTAGGAGATGATTTAATCTTTTTGGAAGTAAAGTTGTCAACATACATCAATCTTTAAGTATATTATAGCTTAATGATTCTAATTTTGGACTGCCTCCCAAGAAAATGGATAAATGATACAGATTTATGGATATATGTGGACACCACAATATAATTATGAGAAACTTGAAGCCATCCATGTATCCAAAGCTGGTCCAGTGCAGAGTAGTCTGCTCTGCAGTGAACTCCTGCACAATTATTATCTCTCACTTCAGCTTAAAGTATGCAATTTTGAATGGAAATATAAAATATGCTGTCAAAGTAGTGTCTATGTTCTTCTGGCTCATCATAGTGTCCCAGCCCCAAGAACTTTTGTTCAACACTGTAGACACCCCACAGATATGGTTGCTATTGATGACTTGTATCCCCTGAGGCTACCTCAGTGGTAGAGCCCTTGTCTAGTGGGCATGATACCCTGGGTGCCATCCCCAGTATGACTGAAACAAATCTGGAAGAGCTTGGAAGTTGTGGGATCAGTCAGGACTGATCTCTTACTTGGTCCTAAGAATAACCTGGGGAAAAAAAACTTGTTTTAACAAACTATGTTCCCAAACCAGATTTTAATTAGAAGGTATGGAACTCTATTTTGAAAAGCACCTCAAAGTTTGATAAATAAAAGTAAATCAGCAAGCGTTTGATGAGAAAAATCAGGAAATGCTTGAGTAGAGAAATGTGCACAAGATTTCTATAGGTGTTTACAGTATAGAAGTGATCGAGGAAACATTTGGATAAGTTAGCGGGGAGTGAGAAGCCAAAAGAGGAAAAAGATTTGTAACACCAGAAGGCTAATGTATGCAGCATCCTCTTCTGGCACAAAGAGAGGAAGCTGAAGAAATCAGGCCCCAGAGTTACCTAGAAGAAACCAAAACTGCCACAGCCATCTTGAGTAGCATCTGAGCCACAGGTAGACTTCCTCTCTGCTGGAGAAGAGGCTCAAGCCGAAGAGCCCAAAGGAGCCCTGAAGTCTTCCATCCTCCACTGCCCCCCAGTGTTTCCCAACTCCTGGGCCTGGCCAGATACCAGATGCCCTGAGAAGGAGGATAATAAAGGCTTCAGGTTCCATATCCCAGTGATACACAGAGGACAGCAAAAAGGGTGCAGGAAACCATAGGAAACAAGCAGGCTTAGTACCTGTGACCCAGGACACGGGGTCACACCCTCAGGAATATAATACAAAGATATGGACTCTTCTAAGAAGCCTAGTTATTTATGTTCAGTTCTTTTACAGGGAATAGCCGTTGCACTTTCTTGTTTTTGCGCCTTAGAAGAATTGAGGCTAACAGACTGCACTGCACACAAGTGACATCTGAAAAAGGATATCATCTAAGTGCTAAATGATCTTGGCTGCAATGTCCAAGCTCTACTTCACTTGAGGCAGAAGTTAGCTAGAGAAAGTAGGATGTACACAGTGAAGTCGAAGCCCAACAGAGCAGCACAGTTGGCCACTAGTGCAAATGTGTGCATTCCCCAAAGCTGTTCAATGGCCTCAGTGCATATTCAGGCAGTATTCCAGCAGGATCGTACCTTGTTAGTATTGTCATAGAGGGTTGACTGGGGGTGGACACTTGACTGTAATAATATAAAAAGAAAGGTATATTTTTATTTAGTGAAGAAAGAGGACATCCTTCCAAAAGTTATCCTCCCATTGGATTTACTATTTTGGCTAACATCACATACTCTAAGGAATAAGGAAGCATATTTAAGACATGACTCTTGTGCTGAGATGGACAACTACATTTTTAAGGAAAGAAGGCTTTGCAAAGGCCCTGTAACCTTGTGTGAAAAGATCCAGCACCTGGAAATGAATCCTCCAGACTTGACCATGTCCCAGAGCTTCAGCCTTATGTCCACCTGCCTGTCTGCCTAGTATCCCTAGTATGTTATGTGATCATTTGCTTTTTGGTCTTTGTTCTTTTTTTTCTCTCCTCAGAATTTTCTCCATCTCCTAAGTAAATAACTTTTATTTTCTGGAAAATTACTACTTATTCTTTAAAATCCTTAGCGCACCTCACATCTCCTGGGCGGTCTCCTTCGATCCTACTATCCATGCCCCATGCTCTGCCCTTCTTTTGGTTTAGAACCCTGCATGCTTATCTGTCTGTTGCATGACCTTCATTAGGTTTTGATTGCTAATACATCTTTTTCCCTCATAGGTGGCCAGGGACAGTGTTCTAATCCATCACTCCATGTCTACCCCTCAGTCTTATGCATGGCGCATGATAGATGGTTGATAAATATTTATCATGTAGACTTCAGGGAGCTAATAGTTAAAATTGTGAAACACAGTAAAATCTCTAAGAAAAAGAAAAAGTAATTCATCGTGACTTCCATTGTTATTGAAGATGCCACATTAAATTCGCTAGAACAAGTCTAAAAAGTCAATTGTTTTTTTGTCTTCTTTCTCTGCAAATATAGTAATTATGAGTATAATCCATTTTCCTTGTCCATTCATCCTTTTCATTTGTAAGGAACAGGTCTTCACCAAAAGTGTTGTGTTTGTTGGCTCATCTTGTTTATATTCATGTAAGTAACTACTGTCTTGAGCCATTACTGTTTTGTGGGTCAAAAATTGTAAAGCACTGGCAATTTATAGGATGCAACCTGAATAAAAAGGATGAAGAGCCAAGTATTTCTCGCATATCCTCACAATAGATTTTTTGGTTGAGTAACTTTTATAGCTGGTAATGCAGCCGTACACATTTTATTAAATTCAGGTCATCTGAGAACAGGACGCTTCCTCCAGAGGTCACGAGATCCCAGCCCAGGGTGCTGTCTAGGCAAAGGTTGAAAAGACAGCTATCAGCTGTTGGAAGAGCCTGAGACAGAGCTTTTGCAATCTGTAGAAAAGTAACCTCTATCACAAAATCTGTGTTCACTCCTCTATTTTCCAACTGCATGACAACTTAAAGAGTTAAAAATAATGAAACATCATTAAAATGTTTGTTGGTACTGTTGGCCTATCCCACAGTTGAACTTCCAAGTGGTTGATTGTGTTTCCTTCTTGGGGTATAGAAAGCCATTCATCTCACATTATCTGATTGATCGAACACATGTTTGAGCCCTTACAACTTTTCCACACAGCACAAATGAGTAAGACAATGTTTGATGGCAGTGAGCATCCGCTGCTTGAGGGCCCAGGACAGCCGGGCCATGGGGAACCAGGGTCAGGACTCGGGAGCCTTGGATCTCTGTGCCTGGATTCCTCTACTTGGAGCAACTTGGATCTGATTAGAAGAGTTTTACCTGCGGCTAAGATCAGTTTGGGGATTAGTAGGCATCTCAATGTTCCTATTTTTTTTAATTGCCATTTGCTTATTTCCCTGTAACTTTTCAACTTAAAAGATTCCTTCAAACTAAATGTGCTGAGAATATCTTTTAAAAATAAAAACACACATTTAGATTCTGGTGCACAACAAATTCCCTGTGAAGAAAAGTTCCAAATTTGTGACTATTTGCATTTCCATAAACAGAGAGAATCTTTGTCTGTGCTTATTATGTGACAAGTAGCAGTGTTAGAAATAGGATGGGTGTTTTAGGACCCTGGCTGTGCACATGCTCCCATTCTTGTTGGTATGTTCACAGTCCAAGGCACTGTACAACTTGTAATGTGTGTTCAAGAGCTTCCCCCACCCCAAAGCTGATGTCTTACTGATTTTTAACTAACATTGACCTCATTACAGTAATTAAAATATTTTTAAAATGAGAAAGGTGCTAACATGCCTCAGCACACTGGGAGGCTGATGGTGAGACAGAGATGAACATGCAGACATTGTTACTGGCACCCAGGGACTAGCATGTGGGAAGCAGGAAAGCCACCAAGGATGGCAGAAAGGAGTTGAGTGGCAGTGCAGGGCCCACAAAGCCCTGAGCTGGCTGCTGGGAGTGCTGTGACTGGCCTGGGAGTCAGAGCCCTCCAAATCCGGGCGAAGGTAGCATTCCTTAGAGCCCTTGTTGGTCAGGGAGGCTGGTTGCTGGCTCCTGGGTTCTCACAGTCTCATGCATGGTCCATGTCTTTGGGATGTCAACAAAAGAGCGGAGAGTTCCAAGATGGCAGGACCAGTTGTCCAGGGCTAAGACAGGAAATACAGGCAGGTCATGGCTAAGGCAGGCTGGGAGAGTAGGTGTGACCTGTCGTCATCAGGTGCATGCTATTTTGTCTCTTCATGATAGCCCACCCTATGCAGTAGGGTGAAATTTTTCCCATTTTTTTTTAACTTGGCTTCAATTCACTTTGCAGAACATAGTTTTTCCTTCCTTTAACAAATATGAAATTTGCCACCATTTTTCAAACCAATCTGTTGTTCAGGACAAAGAAAACTAGGAATCAGCAGAACCAGGAGAATCCAGCAACCAAACCCTGGTAACTGGACCATGGAAAATTTAGAGGTATCTGATGTTCTTTGGGCCTAAAGAAGAATTCAGACACCACCATTTTACATAGGATTGCAGCTAACTCTGCTCATGTTTCTATCTAGGTAGATATATGGCAATTTATTCAAATTCAGTAAGATTACTACATCAGTTTCTCAGTTGCACTAACCATATTCCAAATGCTCAGCAGCCACGTGCGTCTGTTGGGTCGATGGCACAGAATGTTTCAGTAAGAAGTACTGGGATATATGGACAGACTGTAATAAGATAGAACTGCAGCCGAGATGGCTGGAGTGCAGTGCTGATGTCCACAGGGCACCCGGCCTCATCCCTCTGAGGTTTGCTGCCTGCCTGCCCCCTGCCCCCTGCCACCTGCCAGGAGGAGGCACCTAGGCCCATAACTCAAACCCGCTACACCCTCTCCTCTTCCCCTAAACTGTGTGAATTCTCATTTTAGTTTTCTTCCTTAATTCTATTTCTGTTTTCACTTACCAATCATAATAACATGGTTTAGTAAACCATAAATGGAATCAGTAGTAACCAATTTTTTTAATATACATCAAGCTATGAGGAAAGATTTGTATTCATCACACTGGCTTAGTTATAGAAATAGAAGAAAACTAGTTATTTTCAAATTAAAATATTTGTAAACATTCATGTCCTGCCACATTTGGCCACAAAAAGTTACTGGCAAACGATAAAATTATATTAACTGTTATTTTAAACGTAACAAATGAAACATTCTAGAGTTAGCCTACTCCAAACCCCAGGCATGCCTGATACTAAAATCTTCTGTGCTGTGTGAGTCGCTTGCTTTAATTACTCAGTGAATGCTGCTCTGGTGGCTTGAGCCATTCCATCTCCTCTGAGTTGTTGTAATACAGACTGTACCTCTTATAAAACATTTCCAAACAAGCTCTTCCAGCCTGGAAATGTAATTTCTTCAACAGTATAGCATTCATTGTTCTTTTCCTTTGAAACCCCAGCCAAAATCTAGCCTCGTAAAAACAATCTGTGAAGCTTCTGGGTATTACTGGTCCTCAATTTGGTGCTCAAGCTACATCCAAAGCAGGCACCTAGGCAGACCTTCCTTTGCTCACCACACTCAGCACGCTCCCCTCCAAAGCCACTGCGGAGAGAAAGACACCTATTTGATGGTCTTCTGCATGCAGGAGCCGAGCTGAATAACATGTATGTGCACACGTCGCATTTTTATAAACATGACATAAGTGACACAGCTGCGGGCTGGCCAGATAGCTCAGCAGACCAAAGCATCTGCTTAGACAGGCACAGGAACTGGGGTTCAATCCCTGATGTGCCATGCTGGCCCTGCCCCCAGGGGAACACTGAGCCAGCAACTGAGACTGGGCATGGTGGCGTGCACCTGTAATCCCAGCCCTTGGGAGGCTGAAACAGGAGGATCACTATGAGTCTGATCTGAGTAGTGACACCCTATAGACCCTGTACTAAATACATTTTTAAAAGATAAATGAAATGACACTGCTGTATTCTGTAAAAATTGTGCACTTTTTTTTTTAATCTATTTTTTTGGGAGGGGGCAGAACCGGTGCTTGAACTCAGGACCTTGCGCTTGCCAGGAAAGCACTTATTCTACTGAGCCATCTCCCTGGCCCCAAAAATTGTGCTCTTGAAGTGCCACATGACACTGAAGAAAGGGTGACACTGAAGAAAGATTGTCATCGAGGGGTGGTAACCCATCAGAGCACTCACCTACCTGGTGTGGCGCTGTGATCTTGTAGGCCAGGACTCCTTCCTTCATCCACTCCCTCATCATCTGCTCACTCATACATCTCTTTCCGAGGTTCTGGCTATACAGTATTCCATGAACATGGTCAGATGGGAAGCAGACTGTGCTGTGTACCAGCGCTGATCCAAATATACCATGAAGGCCTCAATTAAATGTACTGCAGTAGAGGACACTTCTCATCCCATTTGTGATACTCCTCCTTGCTTTGAGCGTGCCTATCACTCTTGCCACTTGCTGAAAAAGCTATGGAATTCCTGTTTCACAGGTATCTTCCAAGCTATTCAAAAATACAGTGTGTGTGCCTGCCAAATAGCACCCCAAAGAAAGGCAGGCATGTAAAGGAATTCCACTACGCCCTCATCCACCTTCTTCTTCATGTCTGCCACTGTAGGACAGCTGGCTCTTCCCCAGAGTCAGAATGACCATAAAAAAATAAACATTTTGAATCCATCCAGGACATCGAGGCAGCCACAACCTTGTCGCTAAAGACACGCACCAAAGAGAACTTCCAGAACTGCTTCAAAAACTGGCAAGAACTGTAGGTGTGCTCAAAGCTAAGGAGGGCATTTTTGAGGAGCATTGAAGGTAAGGCCCTTGAATAGAATCAGATTTTAAAAATGAAACATTTTCTACTCATACCTCATATTAATTTAATCACCTCTATACCATGTAGGGGCCTTAAATTTGACTCTTTTGTGGGAAATGTGGACCACCAATTTTAAAATAAGTAAGATAGTTTAATGTCTTTTAAAATTACATACATGCATATAATTTATGTTTTGGAACATATGTCGGGGAGTAACATACCCCTGTGTTGTATTTTTATTTCAGGTTGAAGAAGTAATCACAGGTAGCCAACAACCAACCAAGTTTGTGAAGACCACTGTGGACCGCAGCAGAGGACAGGAAGAGCAGACCCACACCAGGTACCACCTCTCAGGCCGCTCTCTGCATTGTCCCTTGCCGGTCAGAGTATAGCTCCAGATAGGACAAAATAGTTTAAAGCTTATAAAAAGGGGGGCTAGGGAGATGGCTCAGTAGAATAAGTGCTTCCCAGGCAAGTGCAAGGGCCTGAGTTCAATCCCCAGTTCCACCAAAAAACAAACAAAAAAAAAATTGATTCATGCCATGAAATCCTTAGATTCTGGATTTGTAAGGTTCTTCCTCTCTAAAACACCAATCTGTGCCCATACAGGTCCTGTTGTGTATGAAGATAGTAATAAGGGCAATGACATCGACACCAACGACTTCTGGCATCTGCTGGACACTTGCTTTGTGCCAGGCATTCTGCATGCTTTCTCCACATTCCCACCCCACATCCTCACAGCTTTGTCCTCTGTACAGAACTGGAGGAGAGACTTTTGGGATGTCCTGGGGGTCACGTGGCAGGGAAATGCTGAGCGAGTTCCAGTGAGTGCTATTCCTACCTCTGCTCTCCTGCACTCCCTTTCATGATCCATGAATCACTTCAGATTCCTCAAAGCATAGGCCAGGCCATGGTGTTGGAGTTCCCTCACAGTTCTCCAGACCAAAGATCACCTTTGACCTGTGTTTAAATTCCTTTCCCAACATGGAACCCTATCGGGTACATGGGTACATGCTCTGTACTTTACCTTGATTCCCTCTGATAATTTATATTTGCAGAATTTCTTGTTAACATGGAATGGCCAAATAGCTCAGCGGATTAAAGTGCCTGCAAGCAGGTGCAGGGGCTGGGGGTTCAATCCCCAAGGGCATGCTGACACGGCAATTGAGAGTGAGTGTGGTGGTGTGCACCTGGAATCCCAGCACTTGGAAGGCTGTAAACAGGAGAATCACTACGAGTCCGATCTAGTCATGAGACCCTGAACACCCTGTAGACCCTGCCCTAAAATGCGAGAAAAAAAATTCTTGTTAACATACAAGTCTGTATGGCATGATAACTGCCTAAAGGGAAGATAAGATTTCTTTATAATTTTAACTGATGCTGTGATATGTTAGGCACTAAAGCAGAGCCAGCAGTGCTGTTTCTAGTTTCACCTTGGTTTTTTCTAACAGGCTGAGATGCTCGTGGTGTGGCATAACTTACGGTTAACTCTGTAAGGTCTAAAGTGTTGAGTTATGAAGCCAGATTCCTTAGGAGATCAAATCTTTCATCTCTGAAATGTTGTGATATATCAGTGTTGTAAAAAATATTTGTTAAAATAGCTTGAGACTTCATCCTATAGGATCCACTTTTTAAAAACTTTTCCCTGCAGTTTCAGCTTGATAGCAGAAACTCCACAGGGCGTGTTTTCCAAAGAAAAGCATTGTTTAGAGGGATCAAATAAGTTTCCTAGGTATACTGCAGTGCTGTTTGAAAAATAATTTGGAACAAGGCCTGTGAATGGAAATTGAGTGCCCAGGTCGCATTCTGTTTTAAGACATAGCATACAGATAAATTACCAAAAAGAAGACCTTTCTTTTAAAAGAATATTCACCCATTCTTAGTCTCCCCCAACATTAGATGTCTTCCCTCCCTCTCTCCAGTTCCTAAATAAGTTTCCTGGCTATACTACCTAGAGAACTGCAGGCCAAGCCAGCCTCCCCTAACACTCCTGAGGAGTGTTTTCCAGGGAGCACCCCTATTTCTCAATTCTCCTATAGAATGAGATCTCAGTCCTTTCAGATACCCTGCTATTTCCCAGGCTTTTACCAAGCAGATGGTAAAATCTATTTTGAATTGAGGCAAACTATCTTTGCGATACAAATGTATATGCTAGAATTATCATCACAAAAATACCTGAACATCAGCTATACTTACTTCTTGCATAATAAAGCAGTCAGGCTCTGGTCTATTCAAAGACAACTGTTGAAGTTTTATAGAGATTTTTAAGTGTGGGATTTGTTTGAACAATAGGTATGGAATTGAATTCCTTCTGAGAAGTAGGTTACTGTTTTTAATCTTGGAAATCCACTCCTATTTCTGTACTTAGTGATTTCCATTGCAGATACAAGATTCTAGGGTATCATGACTGTTATGAATATTCACAGTCATAATTAACCCCCAGCACTCTTGGTGCATGGAAAGACAGAATCTAATTTGTGAGGAATCGCAGAGAGGGGAAGCCAAATCATTGCAAACAGTTTGGAGCTGGTTTTCAGGCCGTAGGAAAACGATCATTATTGTGATTACCCTTGAGGCATCTTAGCACAGTTCTTCACAGTATTTTTGCAGAGCCTTTCTTTCCATCTTTGTTTCTGAGAAATGTTCACATAACCACAGAGAATATGTCTAAGTGAAGGTTGTTTACAGTGCTCCTTAGTTGTTAAGCTTCACTGTACACACGGCCTCAGGCTGGGCACCCTCCTTGTCCAAACAGTGGCCTCTCTGGCCACACAGGTGCACTGTGGTTGGCCAGGGTGGAGGGCCTGCGCAGTGGCACTCTGGGTGTAGGCTGGGTGGCTTCGTCCCTCTCCTGTCCAGATTGTTGTGTGCAGACAGAATACATGAGGGAGCAGAACAGCAGGGCAGGGTTCTCTTCATCCGGACAGAAGGTGACAGCAGTGACTCCCAATTGTGGTCTCATGATGCTGATGTACGGGGGAGTCACAGCTTCTGCAAAAGTACAGATATTCGCAGAGTGCTGATTCTGCACTGAATGATTTCACACATCCTTTTTAACTTTCAAAACTACAGTAAAAGATCAGTACTGCTGTTTGTACTGTACTGCAATTCTGAAAGGTTGAATTCTCCTATGGTCATGGAGTTGATGTATGGTGGATCCTGGACTGTGATGTGTGGGGCTCGCCTTTTTACTCTTATTGTGGTGTCTTTTAGTGAATAGTTCTTAATTCAAATTAATGAAAAATTAAGGACTTTATGGTTAATCCTTTCTTTGCTTTATTCTAAAAATTCTGACTTACTCTGAAGTAATCGAGGTAGGGCAGCCTTTACCTTTGTCTTTTATGTTTAGGTGTAATCCACCAGGAATTGATTTCTGTTTCAGGTATGGCAAGTTGATTTTATTCAGTGTGAATACCTTCCTGTCTTGGTGTTTCTTATTTAAAATTTTGTCCTTTCTGCACTGGTCATCAAGACTGCTTGTGTTGTAGATTAGGCATGGACATCAGCGTAGGTCTGGGTTCTGTTTCTGGACTCTGTTGTTCCACTTCCTTAATTTCTGTAGCTTTAGAAATTAAGTGTTTAAACTGGTAGAAAAGTCTTCTCTCCTGTTCTTAAAGAGAGAGTTGGGTGTTCTTGGGCCTCTGCTCTTCCGTATGAATTTTAGAATCAACTTGTCAAATTTCACGCCCAAATGATATTAGTCCATTTTGCATTACTAGAAAGAAAAAGTAGGAGGAGGTTAGTTTACGAAGCAAAGGACTTTGTTTATCTCACAGTTTGAGAGGTGAGCTCATGGTACTGGCATCTGCTCAGCTCTGGTGTGGCCATTGCAGTGGTTATGTCCTAGTGGAAGTGCGAGTGTGAGGAAGTGGGCCTCTCTCTAACCAGGAAGCAGAGAGAATCAGAGGTCCCTCCAGAAAAGCAGGGTGCCCCAGGCGGGCAACCTTCCCAGAAGCCTAAGGACCCCCTCCAGGTTCTGCCCATGAAGGGTTCCATCAAATCTCACACACCCCACTGGAACCAAGCTCCCAACCAACATAGAACTTGGGGGGGGGGGGGGCAACACATGTCTTGGTTGCTTTTTCTCATTGCTGGGATAAAATACCAGATACCCAAAGGAAAGGTTTATTTAGCTCAATTTGTAGAGGGTTCAGTAATATGCAGGCAACAAGAGCAAAAGCGGGAAAGATCAAGTGTCTTTTGCTCCCTTATGTTGTAGGCAGGCTGCCTGTACTGGGGTGGGTGTAGCAGTCCCACTGCCTGTCTCCTTGCCTTCTTATTGCACAGACTCAGAATGCTTACAAAGGGAGGACCTTGGCCTCCTGTGCAGTCACTTAGTCTAACTTTAAAACTTGTCAAGTTGACACAATGAACAACACCCTAGAGCAGTAAGGGGCGTCCTCCACACCCAAGGATGCAGAACTGCTAAGTTGCTTAGTTAAGCTTCGAGACTCCTCAAAGTGACACAAGGTGTCAACCATTACAAACCACATCTCAATCATAGCACATACACGTCTACACATAGACACATGCACACACAGATGCATATTAGGATTTGATTTGGAAGTAGACATGTAGATCAATTCAGAGAGGATATCTTTTCCATGTGTGTATATCAGTTTTAATAATTTTCAGTTGTATGATATATTTGCTACTATAAACATATTTTATATTACTTACTCTATTGCTAGTATTTAGACTATAATTTTCTTTTTTGTGATAAAATATACAAATATCAAACTGACCATTTCAATCATTGGAAAGTATTCAATGTAGTGGCATCTATATGGAAGGCCATGTCCTATAGCTGTCACTGTTGTGTAATTCACTTTCATGCTAAAGTTTATTCCCAGTAGCTTGACTTTTCTTCTACTAACTTATCTATGGATTCCTTCAGATTTTCTCTAAATCTGCAAAGAATGACCACTTTCTTCCTAATTCTTACTTCCTTAATTTCTTTTCATGCCTGAATGAGAATTTGATGACATAAGTAAAAGTGTTAGCACAAGGTTTAGCAGAGGCCAATGCGTCTGGAGTCCCAGGATGGTCCCACAGTCAGTGATTTATTAAAAGGACTCAGGAGATTCAGCACATAGTCGTACTCATGGCAAATATTACAGCAAAGGAATGCTACATCAATAAAAAACAAAGTCCAAATAAACCTGGAATCCTTCTAAGAGACCTCTCCCGCGGAGTCACGAGGGCCCTGCTTTGTTCCCTTAGCAGCAAGTTTCATTTACACGAGAGTTGCTCCTTGGACACTCAGTGCTGAGGTCTTCCTCGGAGGATGTTAGGCACCTTCTGCCTCACACGTATCGGAAGTTCTGCACTTGCAGAGGAACAGTGCCTGAACACTTTGCCAGCCACAGCCGCCCACGCTTATGGGATAAAGAAGGTTTCCTGTGAGCAGAGGGGACTGTCGATCAGTCTCAGCCTCTTTGGAGGCCTTCGTAAAGATGGTCCTTTCAGGGCCCGAAGTGTACTCTTTTCTGCACAGTGGTTTGCAGTGCATTCATGCTAAGTGGTGTCAGAGCTGAAGCCATATACTTTGTTACATTTAAAGGCAGAGAAGTCTGCATAACACTGCTCAGAGGTGTCTGCGAAGAAGGCTGGTTCTGGATCTGTTTGGGAAGCAGTTGTTTATCTTGAGCATTGGATTGCCCTTTCTGCTGCTCTTCTTTCTTGACCTTCCTCCAGTGCATCTCCGCTTCAGCCTGTTTTCACCTGTGCGTGGGGTACACAGCCCATGCGGGTGTCTTCTGTAGCATCACGGTGTTGAGACCAGAAAAAAGACAGATGGTGGAGAGTTAGGGCAGGATCCTGAGTAAGCAGAAGTTAGCCCTGGGAAAATTGGAACACAAGGGACAGGGGCTCACTGAAAGAGGCAAGGGAGATCTATTCTCCTAAAGTCCTTTAAAAACTGGTTTCAAAGGACAAGTTCCTGGGTCAACTGAGATAAACCTTGGGAAATTCAGGTGGAAGAGAAGCCTGCTAGTCCTGACCTCAGAAGCTCAGCTAAAAGTGGCAACCATATTGTTTCAATGTCTCATTTTTACGTGCCCACCATTGGAGCCCAACAAGCACATATAAACCCCTGACCTTGGGTGTCTACCCAGCATCCTCCTTTGCAGCCACTCTTGGCCAGCCAGAGCTTTTCTTTTTTCTCTAATGAACTAGGTTCATTTCTTACCACTGTGTCTGTGGACTTCACACTTCATCACTTTTGGGACAAGACCAAAGCAGGGAGAGGATGGGCCACAGTGCATAGGTGCAATCAGGGTCTTTGCGAATACGTTATTTTATGTTCTTTGTATTCGGCAGTACCTCGGTTCGTGAAGCTAACTCTTTTCGTGATTCTGAAGAGGATGGCATGTTCATGTTCATGCAGGAAAGATGGCCACAGTCCTGTTTGTCACTAGAGGCAGAGTTGGCATGCAAAGGCAAAATGTTGCCAAATGCAAAATGTGAACCAAATTGTTCACAAGCAGAAGTGTTTTTGAGCAGAGGTACCACTCTACAGTACTTTGTAGTTTTCTTTAGCAAAGAAATTAAAACCTCAAATGCCCACAAGAACTGAGCAGGGTAAAAGAATGAGGGCGAAACTTTTCAAGAACAATGGAGAATTTACACTCTCCAAAGACAATTGAGCTTTCTTCTTCCCAACAAAAGGTGAAATCCAGGTGGACTTTTGTCTAAGGATATCAGTTGGAGTTCCAAATTAGACCAATTGTGATTTGTTTTACCTCAGAGGTAATTGCTAATATAATCTCATAGTTCCTCCAATAGAACAATAAGATTTTTTCATTTATTCAACAAATATTTATTCAGTGCAGCTGAATGCCAAGAATACACCATGCAAAAGACAAACCCTTGGTCTCCCAGGTGTCAGATTTACAGGAAAGCTGGCTAATCATGAGGCAGTCACATAATGCAGTGATAGATGTTCTGTCAGTGTCTGGTGGTCCACTCAGAAGTTACCGGGAACCTCGTCTCTTCCACTGACTATTCTGTCTCTGTTGCCTGTCACAGCCCTTGGCATATAATGGCAATGAACATATACCTGCCAAGGAAATAAATGAATAATGTTAGACTGATTCTGAAATAATTTGACTGCATATCACTCTCAGCAGCTTCAGTCCTGTGGAATACCAGTGGCCAAAAACCCAGCCCAGGACATGTGTCATCTATAGAGCTTTCTCTGTCACCTTGGTATTGGGGCTCATTGGCTAATGGGGTTCTGCCTGGTTGTTTTATTCTTACTATTGGCGAGAGGACTGGGTGCAACCAGTAGGAGCAGGTTCTACTGGGAGGTGCAGTTGGGGGACTCAGCTTTGCCATACACCTGAATTTATAGTCTAAATGCCCGGCCACACCATGGCAGACCAGACTGTGTGAAGCCCCAGGGTCCAGAGGCCTGGTGAGCCACATTAAGAGTCAGGCCTGCTTAGAGTGAGTCTCATTGACCCTGCCTGTGTGGCCTTGCCTGCTGTGTCACTTCAACTGTCAAAAGGATGTCTTAGGTAAGCAGAGGCTCTCAGGTGACTGCTCCAACCACCTGTGCACCAGCAGACCTCGTAGTACTTCTTAACACTTTATTATCCATGGGTCCAAATCATGCTTCTATTGGATTCTAATCAAAGCCAGGGGCAGTCTCTTATTTTTGTCTCTGTAATATGTAGATATTACCTGCTAACATGTGTGGAATAAATGAGCAAGTGAGTTGAATTTCTTTGGAACTGATTATTTTTCTTTTAGTGTCCTGACCTTTTCCATTTATTTATTTTTTAAGACAATAAAAAATAGTAAAAAAAAAATAGTGTTAGAAATGATACAGAATTTCACTAAACAAAATGATAGGAATTTAGCAATGATTGTTACATTGGATATTGTTGACTTCAACTTAGTTGTTCAGATTACCAGATAGAAGCATGCACAATTGGTCAAAAATTTTTTTAAAAAGCATTAACTGTTCCTTTCAATAGACCTTTCAATAGTAGAAATCAGCAGTACAGTTGTCCAGGCTATCCTGTGTGTCTACATATGTATTTTTCCCTTTCCTTCTTTCTTTCCTTTCCTCTTTCCCTCGTCCCAGTTGGCCATTCCCTTTGGACAGTTTCTTTCCCTTTCGCAGTATCTATTGTACCTTTTGGACTTTACCTGCTCTTCCAGGTTCTTACGCTAGGGAGACCAAGGTAAATGGATGCAACTAGAGACCATACTCATGAGTGAAATGAATCAGACCTGCATGTGGAGCTTAATTTTAAATGATGTGATATTCATTTCTCTTTATCTGTTTTGTTGCAGAAGAAAGCAGGTTGAGAAACTAGAAGTGGATCCTAACAAGTATTCGTTCCCCGATGTGACTTCCATAGTTCAAGAGAAGAAGCATCCATCCAGAAGATCGGGACCCGAGCCCCAAACTGCCCCAAATGAGGAAGATCCACGCTTCGAAGATAACCCTGAGGTTCCTCCACTGATTTGAAACATGAGGCTGCAGTTCTGTTGCCTGTGACCTGCTACTCAATGCAGAGAAGAGGTGCACGACATTCATAGGATAAATTGATTTAGCATTATTACCACGTTGATGCTTTAACTTCTACTTTGTGCAGTCATATTCCAAAGTGAGTTTAGAATTAAAATGCATAACTTCGATGTGCTGCGCAGTTCATCATTTGTCTATAATGAGAGAATGGCTGGTGAAAACATTCAATAAAATGATAGAACTATTACATGTACCTGATTCTAAATCACAGAACTGCCTGTTTATGAATGAAATTAAGGTATAGATAAAAGCATGGTTATTAACTTGGTACTTGAACAAGTTGGTCAAGTTAGGAGTTAAAACTGTAATTTCAGGCCAATTGGAGCGCCGCGATGTGATTTGAACAGGGCTCCACTTTTTCATCTCGTGGTGCGTCTGCTTTGCCAGGTGCCGTGGTATAACGGCGAGGTAGCATCAGCACCACACACCGCCATGTGGGCCCTCGCTGAGCACTGTGAAGGCCGTGTGCATCGCTTTCCCTGCCCAGGCTTTGTGGCTTCACACTGGGTGGGAGAATCATTTATAAGCTTGTCCCAAGATGTCCTGTGGAAGGCAGGGAGCCCATCACCAGACGGCACTCCGACCCTTCTCCTCCCTCTCCTGTGCTTCTCCTCCCCGTTCCTTCCCCTCATTTATTTTCCACCATCTTCTCATCACTCACCATTTTTGTCCCCAAAATATGCTTCCTCTTCTACTTCCTTCTTTAATTTTCTTCTTAAAAATCTATCTCTTCTTTATTGAAAACACTATGAATTCAATATCCCACTTGCAGCACATTCTCATTCTGGCCACAATACTCCAGATATAAGCATGCACAATTGGTTCTATATGTAAGTCAGGCCTCCTCAGGTATCAGCAAATCCTTGAGTGCTGTGAGTCCCGAGTGCTGCGGCTGCTTATCAGGGTCTGCCATGGCTTGGAGATGCTTTGCTCGTGGTGCCCAGGGTGGGGCTACTGGGAGGTGGTGCAGCCTTTAGAGGCTGCGAGCAGTAGGAAGCTCTGGGCCACTGGGGGTGCTGCCCTAGGGGGAGGCTGCCCTCCTGGAGTTCCCATGAGAGAAGGCTGTTCTAGAAGCCTGGATCTGACTCTCATGTCATCTCTGTGTCTGTTTGGAGATGTGGCCCCTTCTTCCTGATGTGCCCGTGCCATGGCATAATGCCATCTACAGTGGGGGCTCACCAGGGCCCAAACCACTGGGGCTGCCCAGCCGTAGGTTTTGTTGTTCCAAAACTGTGAGCTAAATAAGCCTTTAATATTTTTAAGCAAAGTTAGCCTCCCTCCTGTATTTCTCTGTAGAAACGCAAAACAAATTAATACAAGCTTTTTTTTTGTTTTTTTGTTTTTTTTAAGGTAGGCAAGTACATAGACAATGCTATATCATGCAGGGATGAGAACTTTAAAGTAGAATGAGACAGAGCAAGGAGGTCAAGGGAATGGGGTTGTGGGAGTTGATACATTGTGTTAATTTGATGTGAAAGTGGCAGTTCCCGGACTATGGAGGGCCCGCCCTGGGGTGCAGTTGCACCCACCCTGGGGCATGATTGGTTCCACCCTAGGGCACAACGGGGGCAGCCCCAGAATGATGCAACACAAAAAGTGTATATAAAGGAGTTGAGGGATGCTTCCCTGCTGCCACCCTGCCCCATTTCCTTGGAGACATTCCAGTCTTCAGAGGAACTTGATCTTCACAGTCAGCATAGAAGGAAGAGAGGGGCTTGATGGATGCCGCAGCTGCTGCGCCTCCTCTGCTCTTCCTTGTTTTCTGCCACCATGAACTGCCATCATTTACTTTGGAGTCAGAGGAGTATGAACTAAAACCTCCACAAACTGTGAGATACATAAACCTTTCCTTCCTTCATTTTGGGTATCAGGTATTTTGTTCCAGCAACCAGTAAAAAGTAACTAAGCTGGGATGCTTTGTAGATGGGACCGCTATGTAATAGAAAGTCTTACAAAGAAGGCTCTGCTAGTGTCTCAGCAGAGAACAAGAATGTACCAGTTAGCATTCAGTCAGGAAAACTGAGTCACTGTAAACATGATGAGGATGAGGAGTGGATTATGGAAGTTCGATTTGACGCCTATTTGGGTGGGCCTGGAAGTGAGACAGAGTACTGGGGAAAGAGGCACAGGTGACAAGGGACCTGAGGTGCTAAGCAGGCCAAGGAGCTCATGGGCAAATCTGTGGGAATCGCCCCTCCACTGAGACTGTGGCCTTCCTAGCTGCTGCCCCTTAGGCTCACAGTCCAACCCCACAGAGGTGGGCTTGGAAGCAGTCTAGTTTGTGTTCATTATCACGTGGTTGCAGTTGGTGACTGGTATCTATAACTTCCTTCCACTGCCTGTCGCCTTACCCTTCCCTCAGCAAGCACTTAACCTGCAGTGGACCCTGGCTTGGTGGTGCCCCCCACCTCATTCCTGGACAGACCCTGCCACTGCCAACCGTATTACAGTGGGTTCACTTGTTCTCAGTATTTACTTAGTTACTTTCTAGTCACAGGAGCAAAATATCCAACACCCACAAATTCAAGGAGATGTTTATTTGGGCTTGTTATTTTAGAGATTTCAGTCCATAGTCAAGTGGCTCCAGAACAGAAGCACAGTGGAAATGAGAAGAAAACTGCTGGAGTTATGGCAGCAGAAAAGCAGAAAGAGAAAGCAGGAGGGAGATCACCTGCCTAGATCATGCCTCCAGCTGCCCGTGCATAACCAGACCCCACATCCCATCAGCAGCCCCCAGGGCAATCACTTTCCACAAGCCCCACCTCTGGGTATGTGCGGCACTGTGGGGGGACAGCCCAGATCCGAGTCACAGCAGGACTGCTGGTGAGCTCCAAATGAGGAGGTGCTATGAGGTGCCTGAGACCAGGGACTCCCACCAGTCGAGTGACCTGCCCTATCACAGGGTAAAGCTATGAGAATAGTCTTTTTGGAAAGCCTTTAAGACCAACTTGCCAAAATGAAACCTTCTGACCTCTCAAAGTGAATGGTACAGCATAGTATTTTCAATATTTCACAATATTTTTGAAGGCAATAGCTTAAGCCTATTTCATGAATCTTAAAACTACTCCATTTAAAGAATATAAAAAAGGACCTGTGAGTAGAGGGGGTTTGGTGGGAGGGGACATCTTTAGTGAGAGGATGCTGTGCCTTCACTGTGGTCCTGTTGAGCATGGCTTCCAAGGAACTTTGGGGACCAAGATGAACAAGTGTCTTTGAAGTGAGCTGGTGGCTCTGTGAGCACTGCCTCCATTGGGGTTTGCACTCCAAGCTACATGAGAGTCTCCTCAAAGGGTCCCTGAAGGAGCTCTGAGGAGTATTTCCTGAAGATGGAGACACAGGTAGATATGGAGGGGTCTGACCCTGCCAGGCAAAGTGGTCTAAAAGGCAAGAAGGCTGTCCTGGGGCAGTAGTTCCAAGTATAGAGGTGCCTCTCCTGGGGGGAGGACACCCCAGTTCATCGTGGGTGCTATGGATTGGAGAGGACCTTTTGGGTGCTGTGAGGGAAGAGTGAAGGCAGTGTGACAGGATGGTAGGGGCTGAGGAAGAAGCATCAGGACTGTCCAAGACCAAGGGTGGAGGTGAGCATCTGAGGAAGCTGTTGAAGGGCCATAAGAAAAAGAAGAGTCACCGCATCCCTTCCCTGGGAGACGGAGCAGGAAGTCTGACCATGTTGCCAAGGACCATCTTATCTATGAAATCAAGGTCCTGGAAGTTTCTAGCTTAGACCTAAATAGCTAATATGAGGGAACAGGCCCCAGGCCCCAGAAGCCAGCTCAGGCCTGGAGGCAGTGATGGGACCTGGGACCTTCCTCCAAGGAGGCACCCACCCAGAATGCCCCTCGAGGGCAGCTATGGACAGACACCTTAGCCTCACTCACCTCCTCCTGGTCTCTCCCTAAAACTTCTCACCCATCAAATCCCACCAGAAACCACAGCAAAGGGAGTTGGCCATAGGGCACCTCAAGGTCATGCTCCTGAGCGTACAGCACAGTGAAAAAGGGCAAGGGGCCACCTCACTCTCTCCTTTTTTTCTGTGTCCCTCACCCCTTCAGCCACCTCCCCCAATCCCTCACAGGAAGTAAAAGATGCAGGAGTTGTAGGGTGAGGAGAGGAGGAACACATGGCCCTGTTTATTCTGTTGCAGCCTGAGAAGAGGACAAAGGAGGGAGAAGGATGAGCCAGACTCAGTGACAGGGCTGTGACTCTTGTCAGACAGCCTTATGTTTGGTTGGAGACTGAGACAGTTATCCATGCAGCTGAAGGAGTTGCAAGCTGTGGGAGTGAGAGGAGGGGCTGTAGGATCTGCCTATATCCTCACCAGGGGCTGTGACGACAGGCAAAGGCGTGGCAGGGAACCGAGGATGCTGCAGTTGGATCCCATCAATCTGAAGCTTACTCTGGTAATGACCAGTGACCCCAGAATCAGATTCTCAGACTGCTCTTTCCAAATTCCCCCTCCTAATGGGCTCTTTTCTTAGTCTCTGACTTCCAGAAGGATTTTCCTTCTGCCTCCAGTATTAGCACCAGCAGAGCAGGCAGAAGAACATCTTTCCATGCAAGCACAGGGGCCAAATGCTCTTGGCATTTGCCTACTGCCGGTCATCCCAGGCTCTTCCTGAACTTGCCTTTTTCTGTCCCTACCCGTCACCTCCCAGTGTCCCTAGCACAGCTGTGCATGACTTACCATCCCACTCCCAGCTGCCTTGACAACCTTGGCTGCATGTGTTTGACCTGCAAAGGTCAAAAGGAGGCCACCAGCAGTGACCATTGGGGAGGCATGAGAGGGAAAAGCCCCAGGGCTGAGGGCAGGTACCGTTCCTTGATGCTCAGGGGAAGGCTGCCCTCCACTTGGCAGCTGGGGCTGCCACATGCGGAGTGTGTCTGTCACCATTTGCAGTCTGTCACAGCCTGCTTGACACATTTGGATGGAAATTGCTCCCTGTCTCCAACTGACACATGTCAGGCCAACGTGTCTGCCACTCTGTGGCGGACCTCTGCTAGCATTAGCTGCTTTGATAGCCATCTGCTTTCTAATGGGCTTCCTCCCTGGGCCTGCTACTTTCCCAGTAAGGATGTCTTTGCTTTTTCTTCTTTCTGGGCTCTTCTCTCAGCACACATTTGCTGCATGTCCACTGTGTGCAAGGAGCCATGTCATGTGGCATAAAGGACTCCTCCGAGAACCCTCTGCCAGCTCAGACCTTTCTGCAAGGTTCCCTGTGTCCAGCTGTCATCCAGAGGCCAGGGCCCCACTCCCTCTTTAGCATGCTGTCTTCTCGCTGTGCACTCTCCCTGGACCTCACAACCTGTCCCCATGGCCTTGGCCTCTGTCTCAACCTTGTTGCCTCCCAAGCCAATGCGTCAGGCTTCAGTGACACCTGAATTCTCTTCTGTGCATCCTGCACGAGGCACAGTTCAGGGCAGTGTCTTCTTCCCGTGATTTTCCTGTCACTTCATCTTACTCTGACTCTTAGCTTTTGGATTTTGTTGGGTGGATTTTCTTTCTAATCATCCAATTTAAGAAACATGGTCACTGCTTCCTACGTGTCAACTTTCAATTGGTAGGTAAATTCTGTTAATCCTGCATGTAAGAGACCTATTCCAAATTCCTTCCAATCGATTTCTTCTGTCCACATCTGCCTCCCATTGTGTACTGTGCTGAATGTCACCCTCTGTGCCTTCCTCCACTTAACCCCTTGCCCTTGAGTTGTCATTCAGGGAACAAGTCTGGGAATACCAGGTCTAGGCTGTAACTGGCCCACAACACCAACGCAGCACCACACCTGCGAGCCGAGAGAGCTAAACTGAGGTGGGTAATGTGCAGGTCCAAGAGGCCTAGGTGAGTTCGTCTCAGGCTGGAAAGGAGAAAGTGGGGTTGCCAAGTCTCTGGGACAGAGTGGAGGCCCTTCTGGTGGAAGGAAGGGAGGACAAAACACAAGGGTACCTGTCACTGGCAAGAACATCAATTGCTGAAATAAGTTCAATCAAATGGAGTCCTTAGTAGGGGAAAATGAAGTCAGATGTGATGGAACGTCTTTCCCCCTGTGCGGGGAAGCTGCCCTGCCCCGAGGTGCTGTCAAGGACATCAATCATGGGTCACAGCGACTATGCGGTCCCCAACCCTCACAGCAGCCAGAGTCATGGACGATCAGGCTCCTCACTGCCTCGCTCCACCATCCTAGGAAAAATGCTGTTCTGGCTACTGCTGCGGCCATGAGAAGAAATCAGCAAGGCTTGTCGTGATCACAGTTGCTGTCGGTCAGAAGTGTGGGCGCCACCATGGCCACAACTCATCTTTGTGCAGTAGGTCTAGGGCCGTTCGTGGCAAGCCCCAGAAGCCAGAAATAGGATGTCTGGGGACTGAAGCCACCCGGAAGCACCTTCAGGCACACTTGTGGCAGTGAGTGTTGACTTCTGATCTGATCTCAGCTGGCCTGACAGTCAGAACAGCCATGTGCATCCCGAAGACCCATCGAGGGTCTACAGAACGTGACCACTGCGTCCTGAGAGAAGCACAGAAAACTACACCGCCTCCTCTGACCTAACCTCAGAGAGTAGCAAGCTTCACCTCTTCTGCCTCAGTCTACTCGCCACTCGAAGGCCTTCCCAGGCCCAGGGGGAGAGGACGCTGTCTGCACTACTAGCTGGAACACAGGCAGGGCTCAAGAAGAACACATGGGAAAAACAGAAGCATTAGACCTTTGGAGAATATGATTCCCCTCAACAGTTTTCTTCCTCCACGCCCCACAAAAAAAGAGGGGCCGGGGAGATGGCTCAGTAGAATAAGTGCTTCCCTGGCAAATGCAAAGGCCTGAGTTCAATCCTCAGTTCTAAAAAAAAAAAAAAAAAAAAAAAAAAAAAAAATTCTTCCTCCATGAGATACCAGGTGACATCATGACATCCTTACTCTGAATAAAGCTGGAGGAGACTCTTCTCTTGTTCCTGCATGCATAAAAGATTTGGAGACTGGTAGGGAGGAAATGCATATTTAATTTTACCTCAGGGCCATTTCTATAACCTATACCACTGGCTACCTCTCCTTCTGAGGGCTCGATACATAAAAATTTTAAAGCAATGCAAGCCCAAATGACTATCTTCAGAAGCATGTTAGAAGGGTTACTCAGAATTATAAATTAGATCTCATTTGATGATTCCTATATTATTCTAATAAAAATGAAAAGAAATTTTAGAATTTCCTCTGGCTGTCACTGAACTATGGTGCTGTATTTTCCTGTCCATTAATTAAATTTTTTCTAGTAGTATCTTTGCATTCTTTTCAATGTGAACCAACTTTTCCAGGTTATCAGTATTGGGTTTGCCTGAGATCAGTGCCTAAGCCTTAGGTCAGACGAAGAAGGACACTCCAGTGTGTCCCACACATTCCTGGCTTGTCTTCCCAGTGCTGGTGCTATTCTGCTCATTGCAGGGTACATTAGCCTCTCCAGGCTTGAGGCTTTCTACTGCTCCGTGAACCACAATCCATACCAGCATGTCCAAAAGTTTCAGGTCTTCCTCACTAGAAGGAGTCCCAGAGCTGTCTTTTAGGACCCAGGGTTTGAGGAATGGAATAATTCTGCATGGGCTGGAAGCATTCTCACTGCCCTGCATTATGTGTGCGAGCACGGAGGCAGAACTGAAATGCATTTTCCCCTCCCTTCGTGTCTTATGTGTTCATCTCAGCAAGTCATTTCTCTGCTTCCATTTCTTTTTGTCAGTACTGGAGATAAACCCCAGGCCTTGTACATGCTAGGCAAGTTGTCTACCACTAAGCTACATCCCAGCCATTTTTATTTTTTTATTTTGAAACAGTTTTGCTTCATTGCCTAGGTGACCTCAAACTTGTGGTGTCTCTGGCTCAGCCTCCTGAATAACGGAACAAGCAATTCTTAATAAGCATACTACTGTTAGGGCTCCTCGTGTTACCATGCCAACCCAAGATGAATAAACATTTTCAAAGGAATTGGAGGGACCTACCCAACATGTCATGGGAATTGGCCAACAAATGAGCCCCCTCCAACTCCTTCACTTTCATTTGAGGGGCAAAGTGTAACATCCTACGACTTCAAGAGAATCTGAGCTTAGATCTTTTCATACCTTCCTTTGCCATTTTCCTTCAAGTCTTTCTGACTGTCACCCAAATGATCTCAACTGCCTCATTTCCTTGAAGTACCAGGGCTCCCTACAGAAATGATAAAGTCCAACTCTTCTATTAAACCCATTTCATACCATGAAAAATCCCCCCACCCTTATTTGAGCCCCACACAATAGGCATACCCCTTCTGAGAACATACCTTTGACTCCCATTTCTTAGGAACAGTCTTGTTCTTCCTTTGTTTCACACAGTCCCTCTGGATGACCAGGAGAGCTGCCCACACAGCAACGAGCCACCAATGAGGCATTCTGTGCTCGCCGCTCCTGAATTCCCAAGATTCTCACAGGAAGAGGGTGGGAGTTTCAGCCCTGTCTGTGGGAAGGACTCAGCCAGTTTCCCCAGGTTCTAATAAAGGAAGCTACACTGATATTTGCCTTTGTTGCCAGAGCCAGCCCTCTCTCCTATCTATTCAACTCCTATAGCTAGTCCTTTTTTTCTGGCATCCCCCATGTACAGGCTGATCAAAACAAACAAACAAACAAACAAACAAAAAACACTGTGTATGCAAATAAAAAGAATTCATTAGAGTAAAAGGCACATTGTCATTACTTCCTCACAAAATAATGCTCCTCCACTCAAACACACTTATCCCACAAACAACACTTATCATTGTTGCCACTTTCCGAAGCAGTTGTCAAAGCCGTCTTTCCTGAGTGTCTTTATGAGATGTGATCCAAACTAAGATCAGTATCGCTGCCTAGTGGCGCCCAACAGAAAGCCTGCCCCATAACAGCACCATGATGTGTCCCCATCCACTGCCCACCAGATCTGGCACCAGCTGGCTTCTGGCTCCTACACAAAGTAAAAACAATCATGAAAGGTGAACACTTTGAGCCAATTCAGAATATTGAAGCCACCATGATGGCACAACTGGAGACATCCACAGAAGATGACTTCCAGGACTGCTTCACAAAGTGTCAGCAACAGCAAGATAAGTGTTTTCAAAGCGATGGGGGAAATATACTGAGCCATTAATTCCATGTGTTATATACTATAATAATTGTCCTTCAGTGTAAATGTTGACCCTATTTTTCAATCACACTGTATGCTTCAGAATGGAAGGTCTAACACTGTCTAAGATCTTGGACTTTAGGAGACTCCCTGTCATCGCCAGATCAGGGTGGTTCACTGTCCTGAATGGTTTGTGCACACCAGGTATTATCTGCTGAACATCCACCTTCTTTATGAGAGTCTGGAACTTTGGTTTATACCAGGTAGAGGTAAGCAATAAGAATCTTGGACACCAAATTACTGCTTATGGGCATTTTACATGTGTCACAACTAGTCCCTGGGGGGTAAGCATGCCCTAAGCGATTCCTCTCAGGACTCTTGGAAGTCCACAGTGGGTGTCCTGTGGGCTGTATCTCAGGCACTCTTTCCTTTGTCCAATTTCATCTGAGGCATTGGTCAGCTTTCCCATTGCTGGCACACTGTACCTGACAGCAACAACTGAAAGGAAAGAAAGGCTAATGAGTTCCCAGCTTCAGAGGGTGCAGTCCATGGTTGACTGGCCTCACGGCAGGAGCATCAAGGTGGAACGCAGTAGCCGGGACAAAGCTACTCAGTTTTTGGGAAGAACAAGGGAACAGTCCCAGAAAGAGAGGGGTGAGGGACCAGACGCAGACACCAAGGCCAGACCTTCATGGCTCACCTTGATGCATCTAGAAGCATGCATTATTAGCGGCCTCCAGGCAAATCTCAAAGACAATCAGCTAGACCCCTTACCCTGCTCGCCACTGTTGGCATCTCTTGCTGTTGGAAATTGCAGCCATGAGCATGAATACCGCTGCGTACTGTGAGTCCTCCGAGGGGCCTTCTGGGCTTCCAACACTCACGCTTCCAACTTCATCCTTTCCTTCCTCCAACGAAGTCTCCCTTCAACCAGCCCAGCATTTCCCAGATTGACCTAAACATAGCTGGACAATAGCAATGCATCCAGCCTAGGTGGACCCAATGCGCCTCCTCACTGAAATACATTCTCCCTGACCTATTTTTTTATTAATTTCCTATTTCATTCTACAGTTCCTAGGCCATTACAGGATAACACAAACTTTTATGGAATTAAATGCTATAATACATAAATCATAGACATTGTATCATATTCAAAAAAATTAGAAACTAATAAGAAAAAACTAGCTAAAACTATGTTTTAACGTCTAAAAATGGTCTACTAAATAATCCTCTTGTTAAATATGAAATAAAGGGAATTGCTAAGTCTTCCTGAACATGAACACATTGTATGTCAACATTTGAAAGGTGAGATTAAGGAGGTTTTTCCTTAGAGGACAATTCATGGTTTATTCTAAAAGTTTGTTTGTTTATTTGTCTTTGATTTTATTTGTTTGTTTTATAGCAGGAATTGAACTCCGGACCTTGTGCTTGCCAGGCAGGTGCTTATGCCACTGTGCTAGCTCCCTGTCTAAAAGTTAGGTTTTTAAAAACTGACAAATTTATAGCTGCCCTATAAATATAAATTAATATCAAGTACTTTATTTATCTTACTGCTAAGTAAATCAACAGAACATTCAAAAGCAATTCAAGAACCCCTAACACGTAGGCTGTAACAAACCCTAAAATGTACAAATAGACACAGAATTAGTACATATCCAGGTCAGATGAGCCTTGAGACTTCATTAGTTAAATGAAACCTAGAATGCCGTCACAATAAACCAGGTTCAGACAGCTTAGTGAATAATATAGAGCCATTTCATCTGGAGATGAATCTAAAAATCCTAAATACAGTATCATTTAATTTAATACTATTTTATTAAAAATCACACATCAGAGGCTGGGGAGATAGCTCAGTTGAGTAAGTGCTTGCCTGGCAAGTGCAAGGGCCTGAGTTCAATCCCTGGCTCTGGAAAAAAAAAAAAATCACACATCACCAGCAGGTGCCTTTATCTCAGGAATGCAGAGGTAATTTAAAATGATGACATTTCTCCTGTAACACACACTAGTGAAAAGAAACACTGCGTGGCCATCTAACTGGACCAAAAGTTTAGCGTTTATGATGTTCAAAGACGAAGACTCTTAGAACAGTGAAAAAAGAACTTATTTACCCTGAGAAAGTTTCCTGCTGAAAACCTACATCAAATATGATACTTACTATCGATCGTTTATCTAAATATGTTTTCTTATGCTCAGGACAAGAAAGGATAATTCTTAGGCCGTTACCATTCAGAATGATACTGCAGACTATGGGGTCCAGAAAAGAAAAGACTACTTCTTGATGTAGTGGTTGATTGGCTGTGTCAACGTGAGAAGTTTAGAAGCATAACTAAACAGGCTCATCAATTCTGCATCCTAGAGTGTAGAGGACCCGCCCTAGGGTGGCTTGTTGCCTAGATGGTATTAAGGGGAAATGAGGAAGAACAGAGAGTTCTGTTCTTCAGAGAAGCTCCTGTCTTTGCCTTGAGCTGGGGCGTCCTCTCCTGGCTTCCAGGGCAGACTCTCCGGCTCTGTCTTGGAGCCCTCAGCCTTCAGCATAAACTCTTCAGCCTTCCTTTGCAGACCCATCCGCCTCCTGATACGAACTTGCGTGGAACACTGCGGTGAGCCCAAGACCTTGGACTGACTCCTCCAGGCTCCGGTGTGCAGACACACCCTCCACACACATCCTCATCCAGCTTGGGCCGACCAGTGAAAGCCAATTTGGTAATTTCTTACACATTTGTGCACCTGTTTGTCTAATGAACCCTAACGGATACACAAGGAAAGACAAGCTGTTTGAACAAACACATTCAGTCAATTAACAGATGTCAGGTCAACATGCGAAATGAAATAGGACCCTGTACATCAATAACATTGAATTAAAAGTGTAAAAGTGCACTAGAGGCCACATACAAGCAGAAGATTTCCACTTAAAAGTAAAAGACATAAAGCACCTAAGATTAACTAAAAATGTGAAAATATTGAGGAAGGTTTAGATTTTATCAAAGAGATTCCTACTTGAGGCTTATGGCACAGCACCTGCCTAGCAATTGCAAGACCATGGGTTTGATTCCCGGTATAATAATAATAATAATAATAATAATAATAATAATAATAATAGCAACAAGAAGAGATCCCCACTACAGGGTTGAGCATACCATCATGCAGGAACGGGATAATTAAATACTGAAAATGTGTCAAATCTCCAATAGCCAATATATTAATCCAGTTCCAAGAAAAACAACAGAAGAATTTTACTGTTTCTAGGAGGAAGGAGTGAAAGAAACTCACCTCCCGTGGTCAAGGAAATAAGGGAGAGAATGATGTTTATGCTTTAAATGACATTCGTTTCAGAGCCAGATGAAATGAAATGGACATTTCTGAGAAGGCTGACTAGAGCCTGAAGCAGGTGCAGGTGCAAAGGTAAGAACAAGGTAAGCTTACAAGCACACACAACACCAACTTATTCAATTTCTAAAATCACATGCTTCATCAAGTATGATTTTTAAATTCATGCCTTGAAGCAGCTCACTTGTATGCTTCAAACACACTCATTCCATCATTTTTGTCCCTTTCTTCACTAGTTTACGGTTTACATTTACCACAATTCCTGTCAAATAAAAACATGGTGCTGTATCTTCATCCATCTTCTTCACTGTATCCAGAGCTGGGAGGCTCTTGGCCACCATGGGAGGCAAATATTTTGAGTGGATTCAGGACACTGAGACAGCCATGAAGATGCAACAAAACCAAGTCACAAGAGAAGACTCCCAGAACTGCTGCAGAAAGTGGCAGGAATGGGGGATAAGTGAGCTCAGAGTGTGTGTATGATGGGGGGGGCTCTGAGGGGGACTAATAGCAATGTGTCTTTCCTTGTAATTTTTTAAAATTTAAACACTAACTGTATTTTGCTGGCACTGATTATGTCAAAACACTGTAAATGTAAGGCAAAAGGTATGAAGGAGAAAAACAGTAAATTGGATGCTGGAGGAGGAGTGGAATGATATGGGGAAATGGGAAAAACTAAAACGTATATCCTCCTGCAGCCCTAAGTACCTGAGCACACAGTGAAGGCCACAAAGAGGCCTCACATGGAGTCACAGTGGCGATGTGCTGTGCATGAGGGCCACAATGAACCCTTCAGGAAGGCTCAGGTGGAGCAGGGAAGGGGATCAGCATGTCTTCCCTCCACACCTGACTCTTGCCTGTCACCTGCGTAACCATATGTCCTTCATACCACACCTCAGAGAAGAGCAGCAGGCCAAGAAAAGAGAAGAAGGGCTGGACATCGAGACAACCTTCCTGACTCCAGGGGCTGATCCTTTTTTACCCTTATTACGTGTACATTAATGGGGACCTCTGATCAGGTGGCCTTTGTTCTGGACAGAGACTATTTTAGGAGCCAAATATCCCTCTACTGGTCCTGAGAGGCCTCGGGAACATCTACTGTATACCTGGCACTCACCTGCCCCTCCTCCTGCCAGGGCACAGAAAGCCAAACTTCTCAAAATCAGAGAAGGATGCTAAGCACCTCTGAGCACCAGGAAAGACTGGATGTGAGGTACACAAAGAAGAGGCGGCGCCTGCCTGTCCATAGCTGCTCATATTTTAAGACCTCCAGCTACACCCTGAGGCAGAGAGCACTCATTCCCAGCTGTGCAGACTTCGAAGGTGGAACATAGAGGGAAGCCAGGAGCTCTGATAGGCAGCACTGGGCGACAAGGTGAGAGTCTGAGGAAAGGCTCAAAAGCGCATGTGTTTCTTTCCAGACTGAGGTTCTGTGATATGGAGTTCAACAAACCCTGGCCCAGCACTTGGGGCAGCTGGCTCTTTGCATCACTGAAGGCTCTATGATGTTCTCTATCACTAATTTAGGGTACAAAATGGTGCTAGGTTCTTTGCTCTTGGCCTGGTTGTTCTTTGTAGTCACAGTGAGGAGGCAGAAATAACAGTATGCTCTCCATTCTGCACATGAATGAGCCAAAGCCCAGGGAGGCTGGGCATAGCACGTGGGAACCTGGCCAGCTTGGATTTTGACTGACTCAGAGCCCAGGATCTGCCCTGTGTGCTGCCATAGACTGTCCCAAAGGAGGTGCAAAGAGGAGGATGGCCTGAGGGAAGAGGACAGCCCTAGTCTCAGGGTGACCAACTGCCCAGCTATCCTTGGGTACAACCACTGCCTTGGCTGGGCTAAGTGTGTAAAACCAGTAGAACCAACAGGCACATGAGTTATGTTAGTTAGAGTTTGTATAGTTATATTAGTTATGTTAGTTCAGATTCATTTAACTGATCTAACAGAAAATAAAATAAGTGGGGAAAAATAGGAACAACATTTCTTTGTCTTTTAATGAACAGGAGTCTGCAGATAGGAAATTCGGGGCTGTGATGGATACTTCATGGTGTCATCAGGGACAGTCTCATAACTTTCTGCTCCCCCATGCACTAACAATGTCTATTGGATGTTGGCTCAGGACCTAATCTGGCTGCTGCTGTGCCAGGCATCATGGTCCTGGTCTAAGTAGACAAAGAGAAAAAAGTACATGTTGTTGGTTAGCTGCTTTCAGAATTTTTTCTGGACTTCCTCCGCATTTCTACTCAATCCTCATTGGTCAGGACTTAAATGTACAATGATGCTGAGCTACAAAACAGGCAAAAACATGGGATCTCTATGCTACATGACATTCTGCCAGTCAGTACTAGAGCAATGAGGGTAGAAGTCTTTGCTGGACACAGCTAATGGGATGAGTGCACATGGAACCAAGCTGAACAAGGGTCTGAGAGATTTCTGTGCTGTCCTTGCCCCAAAGCTCACTTGAGGCCAGCCACTATCTTCTGTGAGCCCTGGGCTCCTCCTCTGTGCAGCAAACACAAGCTTTGGGTCAGACAGAGCTAACAGCTTGCGGAGCCCAGCCCTTCTCAAGCTGCCCCTTCTGGCTGTGCTGGTGTGGTGGGCCCAACTCCAGGGGTCAGTTTTACAGAGATAGGCAGCGAACTTCTCCCCATCAGGTGGTGTGATAGTTGACACATTGTGTCAACTTAAGATGTTGCAAGCTTGGGGGTTCCTACCCCTCACTCCCCCCACCACACTGCAGGGAGGAGAGGGCTCGCTTTAGGGCTCGATAGGGCTCGACTGATCCTACCCTGGGCATCATTGGTCCCATCCTAGGGAGCAATCGGACCTCCCTAGGGTGCGATGGGGGTAATGCAGCACAAGTAGTGTATATAAAAGAGTTGAGGAAGACTTCTGCCCCTCCCCCACAAAGTCCCCATCTTTGTCCCAGCACTTTGTAGCTGTGCTGCTTAGGAGGAGCTTGATCTTCGCAGCACGCCACTTTGGAGGGACTCTGATCTTCACAGAGGAGCACCAGTCATCTTAGAAGAAAGAGGGAGAGGCTTGGTGGATGCCGCAGCTGCTGCTCCTTCTCTGCTCTTCATTGTTTTCTGCCACCATGAACTGCTGCCATTTGCCTTGGAGCCAGCAGAGTATGGACTGAAACCCTCACAAACTGTGAGCTAAATAAACCTTTCCTTCCTTCATTTTGGCTGTTGGGTATTTGTCCCAGCAATGAGTAAAAGTAACTAAGACAGGTGGGCTTCCTGGCACATGTTTTGGGAAAGAAAACTGAGTCCAGGCGTGGTCGCTCCAGCCTCGGAACACACAGCCATCAGTGGCAGGACTGGATTGAGTCACGGTGGCTCCATCACATGGTGTCTTATCCCTTGCTGCTTCCTCCAAGAGCTCGAGGACTCATCTCTGTCCCACTCAGATCATTTGTTAGACTTTGTGTCCCAACCTGTGATTGTGAAAATCATCCCGCCCCCAGATCTCTAAGCAGAACACTGGGTACCACGTACTGCCCTCTGTTGACCTCTAGGTCAGTCGATGATGCTACCTTCATTCCTAACCCATGACCTGCAAGCTAGACAGTAAAAGCCAATGCTCACCTTTAATGTAGCCCAAAATTTCAAAATTATGCCAAGTAGCAATGTCTTAGTCACTTTTCTCTTATTGCTGGGACAAAATACTCGAAGCCCAGAAATAGGGAAGGAAAGGCTTATTTAGCTCTCAGTTTGTAGAGGTTTCAGTCCATACTCGGCTGGCGCCAAGGCAGCGTGACGCATGGCAGAGGGCAGCAGTTCGTGGTGGTGGAAAAACAGGAAAGCAGCAAGAGCAAAGAGGGAGGCCAGAGGCAGCAGCACTGGCAGAGGCAAGCCTCTCTCCCTTACACGATGTTCAGGCAATCTGCCCTAGTCCATGTGTAGCACTCACTCCCATAATCCCAGCATTAGATCTTGAATTAATCACAACTTCTAGAAGCCCCCTCCCCCATCACTGCATGAGGCTTTGGGGAAGGCACAACTAGACGCAAGCCATAACAAGGAATGCATTTAGGTACATCCAATAGAAAGCTCAATAGGCAGTGTCTAAATAAGCACAGGTCTGAAGTGCTGATAGTAGAGAAAGACCAAGCTGGTAACCCAAGATTGCTGGGTTTTTTCCACCTCCTCCCATTGTCCTCGGCATCGCTTTTTATCTTCATGGGTACTAAATGACTGCTGCACCTCCCAGCCCCGTATGGATATTCCAGACTGCAGAAGAAACAAAACAAGAGAAATAAATAAGAGGTCACAGTCAGCCCACACCAGGCCCTGCATCATGGTTGCTGCTTTTCCTTCCTTGGCCAAGACTGGGACTCACGGCCACCAAGAGAGACCCGCAAGGAAGACCACCAAGAAGGCCGACAGACCCTGTGTGCTGAATGACCAGGACACCTGCCTTGGACTGTGGCCCTGAGCAAGCCCCAGGAGGTTTCTGAGTGCAATCAACCAAGTCTAAAGAAATATCACAAATAAATGTTTTAGGATCAAAGAGTTGTTGGTTCATAGAAGCCACTTGAAGAATTCTACCCTGTTCTGAAAGCTTCTCCCACTTGACCTTCACTTGAAACCATGGACAAAGTGCCCCCCTAGTGGGAGCCAACATGACGCCAGGCACACCATCCAATCCCAGAATGGGAAACGGAGCCCCACTTTACAGACGGGCATTTGAGGCTGTCGACATTGAATGGCCTCTCCACCTTGATTTAGTAAAACAACAGCAACCAGACCCAAACTCAGCTCTACTCTGGTTCAAACCTATGCTTCCCATGGTGTTTCCTTTACACTCTACTTATTTGTAAGAAAAACATACAACATTCTATACCTGTGTACCAATAAGATCACATCCTTCCTTCTAGGGACATCTATAGAACCCCAAACTCCCTCCTGCTGTATCAGAATGGTAGGGACTATTTTTATTGCAATACCTCTTTAAATCAACCCCTTACTCTTGGGTTTTTTCCTATTAATTAGCCGGGTTGCTAAGCTGGCACAGTGAAGTGGTGTTAAAGTGTCCCCAAATTAATTGTGCCTCATCAGCGCTGAGGCAGGGCGTGAAATTACCTTCTGAAGTGTCACCTAAATGCAGTTAGCACCCCCTCTGCTGCTGACTCCAGACACAAACAGGCACGAGGCAGAAATCTCAGCAGATCCACACTGGCCTTCAGTGAGCTGAAGGGTCAGAAAGGGACAAGCCCACATCTTTTCCATCCTGTTTTCTGTAGGTTTGTCCCTTTGCATCTGCTGCCCCAGCACTAAGACAGGGTCTTTGCTCAAGTTGGAATTGCCCTGTCACCCTCTGAACAGGACATACTGTATATGCAGGTAGTGAGGGAGACCAACTGTTAGCTATACTTATGAGGCAGAACCTGAGCCATCCCTGGTACCATGGGGACAGTTCAGGGCTTGCCTCCCAGTCCCACCCCAATCCCATCCCCACCCCTACCTCCAGTGCAGAGGGAGAAGATCTGGGACTGAAGCAGGACCTGGGGGTGCAGTGGAGGCCTCCAAGGCAGCATCTCCATGTAGGACTTTGATTCAGGCATCTAATAGGTTGTAGACTGGGAATGTGCTTGAGCTTTTGGTGCTGAGTCTAAGAGAAAAATGAAACTTGCTTCTTACTGGACAAAAAAAGTCTATAGCTAAAGTGTTGCCCCAGTTGATGGGCATTTGGTTGGTTTCCAAGATTGAACTATGAAAAATTGCACTGCTACAAGCATGTGTGTACGAGTATCACTAGGATATGATGCTTTCAATTATTTTGGAAAAATATCCAGAGAAAGAATAGCTAGGTCAAATTCGACCTCCAATTCTAGTTTTTTTGAGGAATCTCCACACCGATTTCCATAATGGTTGTGTCAGCCTGCACTCCCACCAATAGTGAAGAAGCACTCTTTGTTCCCCATAACCTTATTAGCATTTGTTATTGGTTGATTCTTGGTTATAGTTATATTTGATAATCTGAATAACTATTTTGAAGATAGCAATATGCAGCATAACAACCATTAGTGATTTCCTATCATTTTATTTTGAAATTCTGTACCATTTTGAATGTTTTTTCTTAATTTTTATTCTCTTTCAAATAAATAAAATAAAATGCCAATTTTAGATTCCTGACCTAAATGGGAACTGTAGCAGTGTCCCATAATTTGTAACTTCTCCAAAGGTTAATAAAATGGTCAGGATCAGGGTTTGAGTTTAGTCTTACAGCCAGGAATAAGGATACTGGCTTCCCTTTTCATTGCCTTCAGTGCATGCAGTGGAATCTTCTGCTCATGTTGTCCCCACGTGGAGAACCACCTGGGCAAGATTTGCAATGAGCTTGGCAGCAAAATACCATCTGTCTGTCCCATCCAGACTATGTCTGTGAGTTGGACCTGCAGTACTACACTGCTGGCCCCCTCCTACCTCTATGTTTATGCTGATGTCCCCATTCTAGAGTCTAGGTCCAGAGCACAGACCATCCCCAGGTGGCCTTGTTCTGGGAGCGGAGGGTTCACAGAGACAGATAGAGTCCTTTTTGCCTTCCTGTAGCTTGGTTGTTATCTCAGTGTGTGGCTCCACTGGTCAGGGCTTCAGCACTGCAGATGTTGAGTACAGCACCCACATGGCCCAAGCGACCATGTCCACATCCATGAGGGAGAAAAGACTACCATCTTGTGAGGGCCATATGGTCCTTCCTTTTCACTAGATCTAAGAAAGCCTGTTTCCATGAGCTGAAACCATGGTTACGTTAGAACCATGGAAGGGTCACTTCAATCTATCCTTCCTTTTCAGAAAGAATTAAAATACAATTCAACAGGGCTGGGGAGGTAGCTTAGTGCTGTAAATGCCTGCCTGGTAAGCACAACGATTGGGTTTGATCCCCTGTACTGCATGCTGTGCCAGCCCTGGAACCCCAGTAGTGCCAGGCTGGTCACCGAAACCAGGCATGGTGGTGCACGCCTGTCATCCCAGTGCTGAGGAAGCTGAGACAGGAGGGTCAGTATGAGTCTGAGCTGAGCTTCATAGTAGCTCAAGACTCTGTACAAAACAAATAAATAAACAAATGATTAAAACGCAGTTTAACATGTGTCCTTTCCTCGACAATGAATCAACTCACAACAAACTGGAAAGTAAAGTTTACCAGTACATTCTTTTCATAATACATTTGGCTAAATAAAGCTAATCTAATATTGTAAAAGTGATAATTCTAATAATTAACATTTCTCAAGTATCAGTGGTGTCCCTTTCAATTTACTCAGACAGATGTCAATAGATTCCTGGCCGTACTTTAGGTTAAGAATACAGCAATAAACCAAAAAGACAAACCAATCTGTTCTAAGGAGTTTCCTCTAGCAAGGAGATAGAAAATAAAGAACCAGTTAAATAAACAAACTCTATTGTGGCTTAGATTCAAACCCAAAAGGTGGGTTTTAGAAGGTGCTTGAATGATTGAAAACACAGGTGGCTTGCTATTGGGAGGTGAGGCATCTGATTAGAGGAGGCTGGTCAGGATGCGCAAAACCTGGAAGGGACAGCTTCCCTCCTGGCTCCTTGTCTCCCCACACCTCGTATCCTGGCCACCATAACATGAGCAGCTTTGCTCCGCCAGTCCGTTCCACCATGTGATTGCTGAGCAGTCTCCGAGGTCCACCAGCATTCATAGTACTCACCGTAGTCTCTCAGAGGCTCTCTACCCACAATTCAAGGGCGCCTAGCTACTGTTCCAGCTGGGCACAGCCCTCGATATCCTCCACGAGGTGCTTGGTTTACAGTATGCACAGTATGAGAGCTGTGGGGTCAGAGAGGCTTAACCTTCCATCCAAAGCAAACCTAGGAGACCAGGCAGTGTGCCCATGAGAAGGCAGTACAAAAGCGTGTGGCAGTGCAGCCAAAAGTGTCGGAGAAAGTCCAGGAAGTTCAAGACGCCAGGAATGTGGCCTATATGAGGAAAGCCACAGGCTTGAGCACAGCCACCCCAGAGGAGGCCACGGCAGCTGCAACCTGCAGTGCTGTAGTTGTAGGACCACCCAAGCTTTCTAGATTTTACATCTTTGCCCAGGTGCTGGATACAGAGCTGCAGGATTTAATGATTTCCTCGGTAGGTTTCAATCTTGCCTTGACCTGATTCCTTTCTATCCCCTTATTCTTTATTTTTGGAACATAAAAGTTTACCCTATGCCACTATATGTCAACAACTGTCTTTTTGATTTTCATAAAAGCACACACCTGAGAGTTGGCCTTGTGTCTTGAAAGAGACTGTGGACTTGGACTTTCTATAAATACTAGAACCATTAGGACTTCAACAATGTATTAATTAATGTCTTAGAAACAGAATTAATACATTTTCTTTTGTTTTTAGTGAATTTTATTGGTATATTTTAGATGTACATAATGATCACATTCATTATAGGATAGTTGTATTTATATATAATATATTATGGAGCTGGAAGATAGCTCAATAGAGTAAGCACCTGCCTGGCAAGCGCAGGGTCCTGAGTTCAATCCCAGGTACCACAAAAA
>NW_004524730.1:1066119-1089863 GCF_000260255.1 Octodon degus | reverse complement strand
ATTTGCACTTTTTCCTCTTATTCTCTTTCTAAAAATTCTTTTCCCTTCTTTACTTTTTCCTTCCCTGTTTTCCTTCCCATTTGAAAATTTTCTTCCCTTTTCCCAATATCAGTTATTCACTTTGGTTCTTACCCTTTTGGTTTCTTACATCCTATAAACAATGCAATATTTAAATATATTAAAATTAATTTAAATTTCTTTCACTTAAGATTATGGTCTCAAGATGCATCCATTTATCTAGCTATGTCTCAAGATTATCCTTCTTTATGGCTAGAAGTACTCCACCACAAAGAAAGCACACCTTTCCTTATGCACTTCTCTGTTGATGGGCATTCAGGCTGTTTCCAAGACTTAGCTGGTATGTGTTGTGCTACTATAAACATGGGTGCGTATAAGTCACTGTGGTCTGATACTTTTAATTCTTCTGGGAAGATACCAAGAAGGGAAATAGCTGGGTCAAATAAAACTTCTACTTCTTTAAAATGTATTTGGTTATTGCAGGGCCTCACTACGCAGCTCAGACTTGTGGTGATCCTCTTGCTTTCAGCCTCCCCAGCACTGCGATTACAGGCATGCTCCATCCTGCCCAAACTCTGACCAGCTCAGCCTGCCCTGGTGACAGTGCTGGCCCAGTATGTAGTGCGGAGGATCGAACCACGGTCTCTGCACTTTTGCCTAAGCTTGCCTAAGCAGGTGCTTTAGTCCTCTGAGCTATCTTGGTGGCCTGAAATGCCTACTTTTAAAGTTTTCAGAAATCTTCACCCTGATTTCCACAATGGTCACACCAGTCTCCATTTCCACTAAGAGTGGAGAAGGGTTTCTTTTTCCCCACATGCCCACCAGCATTTATTGGTTGATTTCTTAAAAATAGCCATTCTTTCTGGAGTGAGATGAAATTGCAACTTTGCTTTAAGTTTCATCTCTCAAATGACCAGTGGTATCAAGCATATTTTCATATATTCCTTCACCATTTCTACTTCTTCACTTCCTCAGTTCATTTTCCCTTGCTTCTGCCCTCATCCTGTAGACAGATCCTACAGCTGAAGGAGGGAGAAGTGTCTGTTCATTTCAGATGCTTATTTTTGGATTGGGTCTTTCAGTGTGGAGGGCCTGGTTATTCTGAGTGTTTTTATATATTCTAGATATTTTCCCTTTGTTTGAGGAGCAGTCGGCAACTTTTTCCCACTCTGTAGGTTGTCTCTTCACTCTGTTGATGATTTCATAAATGTTTGGGGGCCTGAGGGAGGACTGTTTATGGTTCAGATTAAGAACGTCCTCCAAGGACCTCATCTTCTCACAGGTAGGTTATGGAAGGTGATTGAATAATGGGGATGATGGGCTGGAGAGATAGCTTGGCAGTCTAAGTGCCTGCCTGGTAAGCACAAGGTTCTGAGTTCAATCCCCTGTGCTGGCCCCAGAACCCTGGGCAGGCTGTGTCAACCCCCAAGCCAGGCAACGTGGCATACACCTGTAATCCTAGCACTGGGAAGGCTGAGACAAGACGATCGGTATGAGTCCTAACTGCATAGTGAGACCCTGTACCAATAATAATAATAATATAATAATAATAATAATAATAATAATAATAAATCTGATTTGCTGTCAGAGGGTGGGGGACTGGTCAGAAGAAGCATGTCACTGGGGATGTGAGATAGGGGTTATAGCTCCCTCCCTGGCTCTTCTCTTCCACCATGACCTTCCTGCCTATGAGCCAGTCAATTAGAGACTGAACAGATGAGACAAAATAAACCTCTCTTCACATTGTGACTGTTGGGTCTCGTGTCTCAGGGAGGAGAAAGCACAAGGGTGTATATAAGGTATAAGAACACAGAAGGCCAAGAGGGGCGCCACGAGTGAGACAGTGCGACTTCCGTGGCCAGGGAGAGCTTTGCTGGGGAGGCGGTTCTTACACAGAGGGCTCAGGGAGCTGTCAGAGTCAGCACAGGTCTCCTGCAGAACAGGACTCCAAGTAGACTTATGAAGACACCCAAAGGCCCTGCAGTGAAAATGAGCTAAGTTCCTTGGAAAGTGATCAGAAGGCCACATAGATGGAGAGGAAGACCTAGGTCGAGAGAGGCATGGCTGTAGAGTGCCTGGCGCCTCCTGGGGCGCTGTGCATACTCTCTGTTTCCAGTGAAGCAGGCTCTACAAGGAAGAAGCTGAAGGAGGGAAGGTTCAGGAGCGAGGCTGTCCAAAAGGCCCCTTCAGCTGTAGGATCTGTCTACAGGATAAGGGCAGAAGCAAGGGATTGCTAGAATGGTGGTGACTCTGGTGTCCAGGATGGGTCTGGTGGGGTGAAGGAAGGGTGAAATGGCCTGGCTGTGGGTACCTCCTGAGGAGACTTCTCAGGGTTCACAGACTGAGTGTGTGTTTCTCAAGAGCAGGAAAGAAGCTGAGGGTGGTGATGAGGTATTGGAGAAGCTGAAGGAGCAGTTGTTGTAAGGAGCCCTGGGCAAGGGTCCTGGTCTGAGGCAGTCGAGCTAGAGACCACAGGCTTGGGTTTGGACACTGAAAATGTCAGTTGGAGCCCTGGAAAGAGGCACGGTGTCAGCAGGCAGATCCTGGAACTTGGAAGGGAGGACTGAGGGGGTGGGAGATGCTATTTCTAGTCCTTCCCAGCACCTAGAGGCAGGTGCCACTAGCCTCGCTGTGTGGCACAGGAAAGCCAATTCCAAAGGTTAAGCACAGCATCCAGGATCCTTCAGCTAATGAGTGAGGATTTGAACCTAGCTTGGAAACCATCTTCAAGTGCTCAATGCACTCCAGCTCTGTAGCAGAAGGCTTCAGATGTAAAAAGAAAATCCTGGTGTGAATCTCCCATTTACAAAAAATAAGTGTAGCTCAGTTCACATTTTCCTCTGAGCTCAGATCAAGAGCCAGCTGGCCTCTCACTCACTCGAAAAAAAAAAAAAAAGTAAAATCCCATTTTCAGACAGCCCTGCTTTGGCTTAAGAAGCAGTCACGCTTCACAGTCCACACAAAGGAGGCTTGTTCCTGGCAAGGACACCAAGAAATGATGTCATTCTTTGAGGACAGGGAAAGCCCAGTGTGCCTTTGATTTCCCCTTCAAAATCCAGCGAGTCTGGGCTTCTCGTCCTTATTTCTGCCTAAACATAAACTGGTAGAACATTTTCTGGAAGAGCATTTTTAAAGTGCAGCAAAACTATTGAATGCATTTATTTCCTAGAATTTTGAAGTCCTATGTTGGATCACCTAACCTCAGGAAATAATCAGAATGATGTAAGATGTTCTGTGTACAAAGGCATTCTTTGTAGCCCTCTTATAACGCTGGAATCTTCTAAATCATACAATATCCAAGGGAGAAATAATGAAGTAAATTGTAGACATCAAAAGTTAATTACTGAAAATGGTTAATGCTATGATAAATGCTTCTATTAGAATGTTAGGCTTAAAAGGCAAGAGGCACCACTGTGTTTTTGTAGTCTTTATTTTGCAGGGACTTTTACATAAATTGATAACTGGTGGGGTACAGAGAGAAGGGTACATATATGAGAGGGTGCTGTTAGGGATTGAATGGGGGCTCACTTTCTGTCTCTACAATAGAAAACCAAGGGTACAGCTGAAAACCTGGAATACTTCCTCTATGCCCACTTCTCCAGGGGCTTCTGAGCTCAGAGACATCATTGCAGTAGAAGAGCTTCTACCACCATTGCCACCCTGTGCTCCACTCCCAGCAGCACCCTCCAAGCCATACGAGTGGAGCACTGGACCACAGGAATCCTGCTCGAAAAAGACAAAAAAGCTATGAAGAAGCCATATTCTCCCTTCCATTGCTGTTCACACCGTAAATACAGGATGCATAGAAGTTCTGCCTCCTCAAAGCTAAAGGAAAAAGGGACCGAGCAAATTGCTTGACAAATCTAGTGCCAGCCAGCAAAAGGAAGAAACTGTGTCCTCAGTGGGTTCTACATGGTCACCATCTTTGCAGACCTGTCCATGAAGAAAGAGGAAAGGGGCTGGGGAGATGGCTCAGTAGAATAAGTGCTTGCCTGGGAAGCGCAAGGGCCTGAGTTCAATCCCCGGTTCCAGGAAAAAAAAAAAAAAAAAGAAAGAAAGAAGAAGACACAGGGAGAGACCATGTGCTGAGAAAATTCCAAGCAGAGAAGGGGCCTTGTGAGCGTAAGACTTCAGTTCAAACACAGGCTATCTCAGTTACTCTTCTCTCATTGCTGGGGCAAATATCCAACACTCAAAATGCAGGAAGGAAAGGTTTATGTAGCTCACAGTTACTGGAGGTTTCAGTCCATACTCAGAGAGCAGCCTTTCAGGGTGGTGTCAAAAAACAGAGAGCAAATGGGAGGAGTAGTAACAGCAATGGCTACAGAGAGCAAGTCTGTCTCCCTTTTGTTGCATTCAGGCTGTCTGCCCCAGGCTGTCTCACACCCATAATCCCAGCAGCACTCACACCCATAATCCCAGTGGATCATGAGTTAATCACTAACTCTGAAGTCTGCCCCATGACTGCATGAGACTTTGGGGGGACAACTAGACACAAGCAATAGCACAGGGTCACACCTGTGTGTGCCTTTCTACCTGATAGCTGAGCTCCTCCACACTGTGATAGCCTCAACTTGAGTTCAGGCTCTTGTTGCCAGAAGGAGCTGGCACAAATAGGGCTCATCAGGCTGACTTGGTGGCCCTCCTTACTGTAGTCCCATCCAGACTGGAGACCAGAGGCTGAGGACACAGGTCAACATCCTCGTGACCTTGGTTTCTCTTTCTTTCTTTCTTTCTTTCTTTCTTTCTTTCTTTCTTTCTTTCTTTCTTTCTTTCTTTCTTCCTTTCTTTTTTTTTTTGTTTGTTTTAATGTATTTAGTACAGGGTCTACAGGGTCTCACTACACAGATCCAACTTGTAGTGATCCTTCCTGTTTTTAGTCCCATCCCCAGTGCTGGGATTACAGGTATGCACCATCACGCCCAGTGTCAATCTCCATCTCAGCATGGCAGGACCAGCACAGCAGGCTGGGGATCAAACCCCCAGCCCCTGCGTGTACCTAAGCAGGTGCCTTAATCTGCTGAGCTATTGGGCTGGCCCAACCTTGTGACCTTGGTATGCCAAAGCAGCATGGCACAGAGTAACTACAAATCGGGCTCCAACTCAGCAAAGGTCTTGGCCTGGCCTGGCTCAGGCAGACTTCAGCTAGTTGGAACCCTTGTGTCCCCAGCTCTGTGACCCTCCAGAGTCTTATCTCATCACATAGCTCCTTTCAACTCAGTATAGTCTCAGCCCTTGCATGACAGGGTAGTACCTGGCCAAAGACATAAGTGGTCCCAGTACGTGTCTCTGTGCTCCAGGACTATTATCTCCATCTCTCACCTCTGGGATCCAGGCCTGCAAACCCAGCTTCCGGTGCTCCCATGTCTCATGGCTGTCTCTCCAGCTCACCAGAATCACTGTTCTGTTGGGGCTTCATCTCTCCACCACATCTAAAATGTTCTTTGAGGCAGAAAACTAAAACAACTACGGAGCTTGCTTACTTGTCTCTTGGGTTCATGCTTTGCCTCGTTTTCCATATACAGTGTATGAGAATCAGTAAAAAATAACAAAGAACACAAGAAGATAGCTGACATAAGTGGAAAACACAACAGGTAACCCAAGCAGAATCATGGATGACATGAAAGTTACCACCTTCATATTATAGAATAAATATGCATAGCATATTCCATAAGATAAAAGAATAAATTGAGAATTTTGTCAGGAAGCAAGAAACTATAAAGGATTTGAATTTTAGAACTGAAATATAATAACTAAATTTAAAAGTACAAAGGATTTTTTTTTAAACAGTGAATTACAGGGAAAACAAAGACTGAATTACAGAAAGGTGAGCAGGAAAAACAAAGATAGAAATACAGAAAAAGGTAAATACAGAAGACAAGTCAGTGCATCTCACAAGCAGAGCAAGTCAAGAAAAGAGCAGAAGTAATATTTAATGAGATAAGTGGTTGAAAATTTTCTAGGTCTGACAGAAGATATTAAGGTAAAAATTCAAGAATCTATACAAAACCCAAGCTGGATAAGTACAAAGAAAATTACTAAAGTAATTAAGTACAGCACACTATAACTAAAAATTCAGAGGAGGAAAATTCTCAACCTAAAAATGCTAGAAAGAATAATGACAAGAGAGTGTCTGCATCCTGCTCTTTGGGAAGAAGGGTAGGAAGATGGGGAAGACACTGGCTGCACTTGGGACACCTGCACCTGGATTTTAGCCTCTACTAGGTCTGAGTGATACCTAAAATCATGCTAGGTGGAAAGGGGTGAAAGCAGCAGATATGGGTTCATAAGGTTGTAATCCTAGGAGGCCTGGAGAGGAGGGTAGCAAGTTTGAGCCCAGCCTCAGGCAATTTAATGACTTAATGAGACCCTGTTTCAATTTTTTTTTTTTTTTTTTTTTTGTGGAACCAGAGATTGAACTCAGGCCCTTGCGCTTGCCAGGGAAGCACTTACTCCAGTGAGCCATCTCCTGGCCCCTCAAAATTAAATATTAAGTGGAATAGGGAGGTAATGGAGTTGAGGTAGTTGAAGGTCCTGGCTTTGATCCCTAGTAGCTTAGAAAAGAGAGAGAGAGAGAGAGAGAGAGAGAGAGAGAGAGACAGAGAGAGACAGAGAGAGACAGAGAGACAGAGAGACAGAGAGACAGAGAGCGAGAGAGAGAGAGAGCGAGCAGTAAAAGGTCCATCAGGACATAGGGACTGAGTTCAAGACTCAAACATCAAATTCAGGACACATGGGTCTATGCGAACATAGTACACTTTGATACTGGGAAAGTGATTGGCTTCTAAAGGCCCTTCAGGAGTTGAACTTCCTTCTGACAAAGTGAAGGACCACACTTTCAAGTCAGGGCATTGGCTGCCGATACCACCACTAGCCTTCCAAGGGAGGATGCAGGCAGCGGGGAGAAGACAGCCAGCACCCCTTTCACAACATGGATAGGTAATGCCAGGCAGTGTGCATCTCCAGGAAATGGTACAGAGTTTGACTTCAGAAAAGAGATGGAATAATAATTTACTGAGCACTTACTTTGTGCCATATGATAATAGAGACAAATATTTATGTAGACACAGTATCTGAGACTTCCTCAGATCTCTTTGGAGGCGATCAATTACTCCAGCTTTCGGTCATTGCTGCCTTTGCCTCTGCCTCTTCCCCATTTTCCACAGTCTTATAAACAACTCTCCCCTACCTTTTTGGCCTGGATAACCTGTGTTCGTTTTCTCAGCATCCTCTCCAAGTTAATAATCTTCATGAACCTTTCCAGGCAAATTTATGTTCTTTCTTCCACGTTACCTGCACTTTTCAGCAATGTTTCCAAAGTGATTATGCCATTTCACCACCCTCATCCATGCACTGGCCCCAGGACTACTTAGCACGAACAGTACTAATTCCACACCAACCCGAGAACAGGTCCCGTCTGAACCAACTCCTCCCATCACCTAGCAGAGAAGTCAGCCTACCAGGTCAGGACAGTCACGGTCTCACTCCAGTATTGGTTTTCAGGATGGGGAGAAGAAAGAGATGCTGTGCTCACACGACTTCTTAAACCTTCAACCTGGAAACACCGATCAGCTTGTTTTCTTGGCTCAGGCAAGTCACAGAGCTGCAGCTAAATTCTCGGGAACAAGGAGGTGCAGTGCTATTTGTGCTAGGAGTGCTGGGAATACCAAGCAGGTAGTGCCAGCGACTGGTGCCCCAGATGAACCACAGAACACACCAACAGGATAATGCTGTAGTTCACAAGGATTCAAAGTGTGTACATGAAGTTCCTTGAAACCTATGAAATCCTATACAACTGTTATATCTTAGTTATCAGAGAAACCTATTATTATGGCTTTTCAAATAAGAGAAATAATAAGTCCAGCTTGCGAGTTAGCAGAAACGTTATGAAGACAATGGCAGTTGTGAGATAGATAGCAATTGGACACAGGGGAGCAGGCATTCCAGGTGGAGAACAGTACAAGTCAGGACAATACAATAAAGGGCACATCTGAAGGGGGCGTGCCTAGTGGACCTCGGGAAGAAGGCATCTGTCACGAGTACAAGCTCTGCAGAGAAGAACTCCCAGTGGCCAGCTGGACAAGAAAATGCCAGCTGTGCCATTTTTAGAAGCAAAAGCATCCCCTGTGCAAAAACACAGATGCCATGAACACGCAAGCAGGCTGACCCCAGAGCCCCAGTCCTGCTAGTAGCCGGATGAGCCGTCACCCTCCGGGGAGCTCCTGGCGCAGCCTGGCACGTGAGATCCTTCTGACATGTGGGCTGCCCAGACAGAGCTTCAGGATGAGATCATCAGCATCCTTTTTTCTTTTTTTTTTTTTAAGCACCATTTAAACAGCAGAAACACAGCCTCATGCTGTCAGGAAAGCTGTCACCATGGAAAAGAAAAAGAGAAAGTCCCCAAAATTAGTGTTGAGTCTCATCCAGGAACCGTCAATATTTTTGGAAGCCCCCAGAGAACAAATGCTTTCTTGAGTCTGGCGAGATCTGGAGTGTTGAAATGAGCTTGATGCCAGGCTGATTGACGGTGGCCAGTCGGTGCCACATTCTGGGCGATACAGAAGACGGGTCGTTATTCATTCTAAATGAGAACGAAACATCACGTATGGGCTGAGGAGAACACACAAAAAACTTCCAGAAAACTAGCAGAGCACATGTTGCAAGCTTCTGTTTGCATTTGTGACCCAGGCTTCATGCGTTTTTTCACGCCCCAGCTGCACAGAGCAGAGTCTTGCTGTGGTCTTCCCCAGTCACATTTGTGGGTGTCTCCCTCGCTATACCAGTCTTAGCCATTGAGGTGTTAGTCAAAGTCTAGGTCCTCTCAAACTAGGGTAGTGTAAAGAGGGTTTAGTAAGATAGGCTGCCTATAAATGTGTAGGGAATGCAAAGAGGAACCGCACGGCCTGGAAATGGAAGGGTTGGTACTAGCTCTCTCTGCCACAAGGGTTCCCTAGGAAAGCATGAACTCAGGTGGTAGCTCAGTCAAAGCCGGAATGACTGTGCACAGACTGCACGCCTTGCACCTGGCCAAGTCCTCCCCGTGGATCTGGGCAGCACAGCTGCAGAGTCTAGTCCTGCTCAGCTTGGATCTACTTCCTCACGTAGAATTTGGGTTTTGGTCTTCCAGAATTCCAGTGAGGTGCTTTACTTCCCAAAGGGAAAATGAAGGAAGTTTGTAACGCAAATTGCTTGCCGTCAGCTACTACTTTGGGCCACTCATCCTGGGTTTCTCCTGCTTCTGTAACCTGAGTATGATCCTTGTTCCCTGCCCATTTGTTTAGCCATTATGGGTATTTATGCTACGAACTAACTCCATGGTGTCCTGTGGCTTAGTCCCCTTGCTTGACTGTTACAGTCCTCCATTTCCGGACATTCCAAGCTGCCACCTAACCCATGTTGTTTTAGGATATTCTCATACCTGTTGCTGCCTCCCAGCTAAGTCCTCAAAGGGCCTCCCTTACTTCAGCTTTGACCTACCGAACAGACTCACTATAGATGCCCTCTCAACAGCGCATTCATTCTTTATGTTGTTGGTGAAAGCTGTGCCCTCGAAGCCTTGCCACGGATCCCCGGTGTGCCAGCCCCAGGGTGCACCTTACCTTTCCATCCTGGCCTGCTTCCCTGGGCCTTCTGCCCCTTCTTTCCCACCCACTTCTGTAGTGCTAACGTTTCAACTTTGCCCTTCATACGGCTCTGCTGCTTGTATGCTTCCTGGGTCACAAGCTTCCTCCATCTCCTGGGGAAAATGCTAAATCTGTATGTCTAGAGAAAACACACACACACACACACACACACACGCACGCACGCACGCACGCACACAAGAAAATACAGGAGTCAAATTCTCCCTATGCTTTGTTCTGCCCCATGTTCAAGCAGCTCAGAGTCCTATCTCCACAGCTTTAATGGGAAAGGCTGGTAGGGTTAAGATCACGTGTTATATAAAGAAACTTTCCATCTCATCTAGTGCCAGCCTTCCTTTATTATAGTGTATTGCAAATACAGTTGATATCGTTGTTGCTAATAGAATAATTGCTCATGTGGATAAAGCAGTATTTTGTGATTGCCAAGAGAATTCTTTCTTAGGAGAGGCCAAGATTTAGCCTTCCTTAAGGCAAGACCATAGGAAGGTGCTTGCAGACTGAGAAAGAAGCACAGCCTGAATGAGGAGAGACCGGGCAAAGACAGTTTCCTGGAGGAGATGGCCGATCCCATCAGCGTGGCCACCTTGCTAAGAACCAAGAGAGGCCCTGAGATGTGTCCAGCAGGGGCTGGTTGACGTGGGCAGCTGCAGGCCGGGTAGCCAGGGCAGCAAGAACAGCAGCAGCAGGCCTTCTCTTCCTCAGCCTTTGCTTTTTTCTTTCTTGTTCCATAGAAACAAACACAGTGCTAGCACAGAGGGAGGGGGCCGAGAGCCAAGGGTCCGAAAAAGGTGAAGTGCAGTTGAGCTGCTCACGTGGAAGTGGCGCTCTCCTTTCCTTGACTATCTCTTCCCTTTGCCTTTCTCCAAGTAACCCGCAGTATTAGATTGCTGCTACTCATATGCATGTCTCAATTTTGGTCTTTCCCTAAAGGATAGCTTCATGAAAGTGGAATCTTCTGTCTACCTGTGCATCACCCTAAGGCCCCAGCGCACAATCCTCCTTGAACACAATTACATGTTCTAGAAGCACTCTTTCAATGAATAGTACAGAGTAAATTAATGAATGAAAGGTAAATTATATCTCTTTATACAGCAGGCTTTTATGATTACACAGTCATATGTATCAATGTATAACTTTATAAATTTGTTTATTGGATATATACATTAAGCCAATATATATGTATATGAGGTCAAGAAGAAGTTCTAAATATTAACTAGCAAGAAGAAATATCTGTAGAAAGGAGTTTTAAAGGTTCTTTGGAAAAGGAAGCCTAGAAAATGAAACTATTTCTGCCACCTGTTATTCCTCATTTATCTGTAGACTACCTCAAGTTTCTATTTAAATATTACTGTATCTGCTAAAATTATCTACTGGTTGACATAATGAAGTAACATCTCAGGCCTCATGCTGCAAAACCAGCTACCTAGCTTGTGTCATACTTAGCAGCTAATTTCAGAGGTGAGACTAAGTGCTCAGGTCTGTGAATATTTGAGACTTGTAAAATTATCCTGGATTCTCAGGAGATACCCCCACCACAGTTCGCATGGAAGGCGCATAATTAGCGGGTTTGAGCAGAAAGTCTTGCATCCACGTTTTGTGTCTTTGTGTTCACAAACCTGGATGGATGATGGCCTGTGAATACCAGTCCCTGACTTACAAATGCAGTAGAGAAGGAGCGTAGGGTGAGGCTGCAGAAGAGGGCTGTGTTGGACACAGTTCGGAGCAGGACTTGTGAGGCAGCGAATGATACCTGCTTTCTCTGAGGTGGAGTGGCTGGGAGAGCGCAATGAAGTCCGTACAGGTAACTCACCCTCTCATGTGTCACAAGTGGTTTGGGCCAAAGATAGGAAGCGCTGTGTGCTTTGTGCATACCCTTGGGCAGGTTGGGCACCGAGGGCTACAATCCCGGAGAAGCCTCCTAACTTCTCCTTTGCCTCTGGCTCCTTTTTCCTCATCAGAAACCAACCTTGTGGCTCCCTAAAGCACCCAAAATACTCAGTTTTATTAAATATATTTTAGAAAATGCTCTGACAAATCCAGCTGCAGGTGCATTTAAAGAAGCCAACACATTGATATTATTACTATAAATTTATCTTGAAATTCATGAGCCTGTCAGGTTTTCCTTTAACCGTTCACATCTCTGGCAGGGTTAATGCCACAGAAAGAAATGCCCGGACCTCTGCCATCGAAGGTGGTAACCCACTAGGAACCAGGAGAGCAGCAAACAAGCTGCTGTTGGATGATGAATATATTTCATGCAGGTGCTTGGAGACCTAATGAGACAGGAGCAGAAACTCCATCCACCTCTCGCTTACCTCAAACCGCAAGCACAGATGTACACAGGGCCACTCCCAGACAGGTGCCTACTCCCCTGCACATGTGCACTCTTGCACAACCATGCACATGTGTACATTCTGTGTACACAGGCATGCACACATGACACATATGCAGACTACAAGCAGAGGGCTCCTGGTTCTCAGAGGCTGCACTGAGAAGTGCATCTCTGTCTCTGTGTCTCTCCCTTGCATGACTCTGTCCCCTTACTCCAGATATCTTTTTTATATCAAAGATGCACACAGTGCCTCCCATTCCCCATGACTCCTGACCATTCCTTCCCCTGAAGCCAGTGGTGCTTAGCTGGATATACTTCTCTGCTCCAGGAAGCATCTGGTGCTGCTTCTTAGGAAGCAATAAAGAGAGTTGTCAATTGTAACTTAATCACCATGCAGTCACCATGCTATTGGTCACAGGACTGTCTGATGGGGCAGGCTCAGGTCCTAGGACAGATCAGAGGACTGGGGGTGGCATAGTGACTTTGCTACCTCCTGTCGATGAGACCTTAAGCAAGTTCCCTGGCCTTCATTTTCCGAGTTCCTCAGCTAAGCTGGGGATCCCCACCTGTCTTGTGGAGATTCAGCAGATAGAATTGTGATATACATGTGCTTTGAATGAGAGGAGCTCCAGTTCCTGCCTGCCATTTGCAGCTGGCCCAGTCTGCAGGCTGTTCTGTGTCAGTCATCATGTATCCAGAGAGGCAATGACAGCTATCTGCTCTGGACACCCAAAGATGGCATGGCAAGCAGGACAGGTGCCAACAAGCCAGAGAGCAGAGTGCGCTTGGGAGGTGCAAAACACGGTGTCGTGAGTCAGACTACATGGCTCCACCTTCCCTGACTCCCTCTCTTCTCACCCCACCTGGAGTTGAGAAAACCTCACAGGTGCTGTGCCTGGTCTCTTCAGCTGATGACTTGAAGGATGCAGTAAAGGAAAGGAGTCTGAGCCCATCTGAGGGCCACAGGGACATCTGGAGGAGCTCCTTGCTTCTAGAGATGGCTCCTAAACAGGCCGGGGAGAGTGGATGGGGCATAGAGAGTGTAATGTGGACCCAGCAGGCCTGGGATTTTGTTCCCATACTGACAGGAAGGGTGGAATTGGCCCAGGAGGTGTGCTGCATGCCAGCCTGACAGACACTTTAGCACCACATAAGAGACAGCTCTGCCATGGGCAGTCTGATAACCCCTCAGAGTAAGTCCACTGGGAACGTACATGAAGTCAAGCAAAGTGAGTTTAGTAACTTGTTGCAGCAAGGGAGACCACATCACAGAGAAGCAAGCACCTGGGGTAGGCTGGTGTTGTAGCAGGGAGGAAAGACCTGGGGAGCATGAATGCGGAGCCTCTGTAAAGCCTGGCTGGGCTTAGGTTCCATTTTCCAAGGTCTAAGTATGTTGTCCCAAGAAGAGGCACACAACAGTACTCTAGACCATCAATTCCAGGAAAATGTGATGTGCGTTAGAAGATGTTAAGTATGAGCAGGGCTCCTTGGAAAGGTGAAAGATCTCTCAGAGTGACACTGACTCCTGAAAGAAGAATGAGAGTGAGTCCTAGCAATGAGGACTCTGCAGGTGTGACAGACAGTCAGGTAAGAGCCAAGCCACAGAAGGAGCTAGTGAGGGACACCCTAGCAAAGACCAGGGCTCTGGAAGCTCAACCAACAAAGGCATCGCTAGATTGGCAGGCTTCTCCTGTCCAAATACAGCAGTGATAGGTGACAGGGAACCAGTGCCACCAAGTCTCTATTCTTACCCCTCTGAAGAGTGCCTTTGTTCTGCTAACTTTAGAAAAGTTACAAGGAATAGTACTTGCTAAAGTATCCTTGCTACATGCCCTAATTCCTATAGGTCCACTCCTACCTCAGTCCTCCCTGCTTGCAACCCCATAGGGTGACCTCCACTTGGCTGAAATGGAGACATTTTTGTGCATAAAAAACCCTAGACAAAGTCTCTGTGGCAACCCACCTAGGTCCCCTCCAGGGTTCAATACCCAGGAGTTCTTTGTTCCTTTTTATAACAAGTAATTTTGCTCAGCTCTCTTTTAACTTTCTGCCTTGTATTCTCGCTGGATTGAGAAGAAAATCCCACCAGCCAGGTAGTGACGGAGCTAACGCTTTCAAGGAGGAATGAAGGGAGGCAAAGTTTTGCTTTGGATTGGAGGCTGCAGAAGGAGTAACTTACTAACAAGACATCTTTCTGATCATTAGGGAGGAGAGACAAAATGAAAGGGGCCAGAGGATTCACTTGTAACAAAATATCAATCCATTCGAAGGAGAATGCTTCAGTTTTTTCTCCTCAGCCCTCTGCTGCCACCTCCTCCTCCTGTTCCTCCTGCTCCTCCTTCTCCTCCTCCTGCTCCTCCTGCTCCTCCTCTTACTCCTCCTCCTCCTCCTCCTCCTCCTCCTCCTCCTCCTCTGCTGCGCCTGTAGTGGATTTCTAGCTAGTGGTCAACTTATTGCATCCAGCTGAATTAAACTAGCGTGGTGCTTGGTGCGGGAGGCCCAGCTGAGGACTGGTGCCAGCAGCACAAATGCAGAACTGGAGGAGCTGTTGAAACACGGTTAGGGATGCTTTTGGGGAAGCTGTTCTAGCTGTTGGAAGCTGCTGATTCTATTGGGCTATTCTACTGGAGGAACTTGTCATGCCGGTTTTCCCAATGAGCTTTGATTTTCCTTTTGAGCACCACTTCCTGGCTCTGGAGGAGAAGACTGCACACTGGTCAGCCTCCTGGAGAAGCTGGTCACATTGGCTTTGCTGATGGGAATTCAGATTTCTTCATCGCTGGAGGAGCTTGGGACCTCACTGTTGCTGAGGATGGCTGTGGTGCTTTTCAGGGGAGCTCTGGTGCTTATCTTGAGCGTTGCTTCCTGGCTCCAGTTCAGATTCCTCAGCCTGCTAGCACAGAGCCTTCATCTTGCTGGCAGACTCTCGCTTCCATCCCTGACTTTTGGGCCTTTCCAGCATAGATCCATGAAGTAGGACCTAGGCCCTCAGCAGGAGTTGTTAGTGTTTATGTGTGTGGACAGATTTCCTGCACTTCTTGTATATGATTCTTGGGTGATTCATTATAAAATAATATTAAAAATGTGACCTGTATTATATTGTTCCCCTTGTAAGAGCCCCAAGCCACCATATGTCCCTTTCCTTTTTGTAATTGTAAGTATTAAACCCAGGGCCTTCGTATTAAGATTTCTAAAAAAATTTACCATCTTGAGAGTGTCTTGCTGAGCTTCTAAGTTGCCCAGGCTGAGTTTGAACATGGGAAGCTGGTTGCGCTTGTCTCCCAGAGTGCTGCTATTACAGGCAAATGCTACTTAGAGGAAACACTGGGATTTGTTGGCTTTGTCCCTGGTCTTGTGTGTGTTACTAGGTGGCCCATGACAGTTAATCGATGATGTAGAGTGATCAATGTGCTGTAAACTTGAATAAGAAATTCTGACAGTACTGCTTTAGCACAGTTCTTGTGTGTCTGGGGCCCAACTTCCTGAAGAGGAAAGACCCTCCTGGGTGTGAGCAGCATAAACCAAGAGGCTGGTAACCTGGAGGAAGTAAAAAGGGAAAGAAGGAAGTCTTGCTTTTGCTTCTCTGGAGGAGCTCCAGCCTTTGACATCATCACCTTTGGATCTCTGTCTCCATACTTCCAGCATAGACTCTTCAAAATCCCAATAGAGACCTTTTGGCCTCCTGATATAGGTTCACATGGAACTCTACAGTGAGCTCCAGGCCTTGGATTTTGACTGGACTCTCTGGTTCCTGGGTATACACTCTTCCATAACTGACTCTACATTTGACCATTGTAAGCCTCCTTGGTAAATTCTCTATTGTATGTAATGTATTGGACTATATCTGTTTCTCTAGTGAACTCTGATGGATACATCACCTCACTTAGTAAGCCTGACACTCGCTGGGAAGTATTCATTGTCAACAGTGCCTCACGTTGTTCCTGGTCTTTCAACGTAGGCCTGGCTTGCTCCTCCACTCTCTCTTTTTCTGTTCTCCTCACCAATAAGTAAGGAAATTTGGCTTATTTTCTATGAACAATGACTTAGATAAATTTCTTTCTATTCTTAGAACAAAACCCTTAGTGTATGACCTTATTAGAGACCAGCCACTCCTTCCATTTGAGAGATTCTCAAGCCACTAGTTAAAATACTGTCATTTTTTGTTGATTTCTAATCATGGAAGAAAAATGGCATCTACTTGCACATTGACTGGGAGTATAAAAGATACCTAGAAATATTTGTTCCCTTTCATCTTTCAAACAGGAAAGTTTCTATAGCAGATTTCTCCAGGTTCCAGCCAACGCCCTGGTATGTCCTGACCTATCTCTGTGAGGCCCTCTTTGGTTTCTGGTGCTTTGTGCTTCTGTGCTTACTTGCATTTACCTGAAGCTCTCTGTTCTGAGTGACTGGCCCCAACATTCTGTGATCAGGAGGGAGCTGGAATTCTGCGTCCCTCAGTGGCCCTTAACCTAGGGCTAACTGATGAAGTCCTAGCTCCGTCACTTACCCTGCACAAACTCTCTGGGAGAGCCATTAGAGTGTCCTACAAGACATGGCTTCTTCCTCTTCTCCTTCTCCTCCCATGGCTCCCTTTCCAGGTTCTCCAGGGGTACATCCTCAATAGTCACCAGGTTCACATGGATCATTGTCAGTATCTGCTTCTGCTGCAAGCAATCCAAGTTAGTTCTATTATGTGGGAATTTCATTTACCAAAATTGATGGACTAGAAAATGAATAGCCTCTTCCTGGACACAGAGAGGCCAGAGAAAATTGCTTCAGGGGTGGGAGAGTTGGAGCATGCACACCTGGGAGAGAATAGTGCTAGAAGCTTGAAACTGGAGAAGAGGGGAGGGCATAGAAAGTCCCATAGAATGCATATGACTGAGTGAGGCAACAAAGGAGAGTGGCAAGGAGGAAGCAAGGGTGGCTCCACCTTAGTTGCTGGAAGGTTGTGCACAGTGAACCTGGAAACAGGGAGGAGTCCCCAGGACAACAGTGAATTTGGGTGTCAGCACACTGTGCTTGTGGGACAGACCAGTGGAAATCCTTGCCACAGTGACACAGAAAAGTGGAGCTCTAGGCATGAGGCAATGTGTGTCTTTTGGGTACTAAGCATACGTATCTGGGCCACAAAGCTGTTAAAGTAGCAAATAAGAAAACCCAAGGGAAAGGAGACCCAGGAGCCACAGCAGAAGCAAACAGAACTCAGACGGAAACCAAACACACTCTGAATTTCCCATTCTGAAAATCCTTTCCTGCCACTCTGGTTCTCCTTGTCCCACCAACTGAGGACAAATAACTTTCTCTTGGTTGAATCCCTGTGCTCCCTCTACTCTGGATTATTTTCATTGTTTGTATTCACCCAACTCTTAGTTTTTCTTGTTGTTTTTTTCACTTCTCTGAGTCTCCCTTTCCACATCTTCAAAATGAGAGTGTCCATCTCGACGAGCCACAGTGGTAGCTTGTGAGGTCATTCCTGGGAGCCCAGTATCATGCTTTCAGAGAAGCCTGTGCTCAATCTTTGCTGCTGCTCAGCCACCTGCCTACCTAGCACAGTGTAAGCACACAACAGGAAAGAGAAACAAGCTTGCTCTACAATGATGCTGACCCAAGCCGGTGGTTTATTCTTCAGAGCAGCAGGACCTTAGCATTTCCAAGCACCCAAACTCAAAACTAGCTTTAGTGAAAACTTGAGTCTATCCTTGTTTTCTCCTTCTGTGTCTTCTGTGCAAGCCCCACAAACTCTTTACTTATCATGGAAAGTCTCCCAAGTCTCATGCTTCTGTGTTATTCTTATTCTTGTGTGTCATATTCACATGTAGTTTTTCTCACTATATTTTTGAGGGGTGTGTGTGTGTGCATGTGTATACACACACGTTTGTGCTCTCTGGGGATCAAGCATAGGGGCTTCGGCATGCTAAGCCGTTACTCTACCACTGAACTATTCCCTTAGCTTTACACAATGTTATCAATGAGAGGACAGGTTCTATCAAAAAAGATAACACAGCAGTTGAGTCTCAACAGGGCCCTCTGCTCCACATGTGCCAACTCAGTGGGAATAAGAACTAGCAACTACTGAGCATTAACGATGTGCCTTCACACTGTGACCACAAGAAAAACTTTCCCTCTTTTATTTTCTCTACAAAAGCTCAGTATTATAGCCTAATCCCTGGAATGCATTAATTTAGCACATTTTAATTGTACAAATTCAACCTTATGCATTGTTGGATTCCAAAACAAACCAGAGCTTCTCATCCATACTACCAAATGAACTGCTTAACAAATACTCTTGTTCTTATTGATGTTAGTATTATTGTCATTTAGACCCTAATCCAGAAGGATAATCAGGATCAAGACTGACTTAAGAATTATTCAGAAAGAGAGAGCAATTGTGGAAACTCTTCAAGGGAAGGGGAACTAACATTTATTGTGCATCAACTATGTGTCGGGCACTTTCTCAGTAGTGACACGTGAGAGCTTCTAATCCTCATAACTGTTGCATGAAGTAGTTGCTACTACACTAGTCATATGGATGATGAGACTGTTGTTAAACTCCTTGCTTTTGAGAATCTACGAGAACCTGACATATTCTTTTTATCCTCTGTAGAAGAGGCACTGAAGTCCTTTGCAGTAGGAGCAAGGAGCTAGACACTGTCAAGGGAATGGTGGATTTGAAAGCCCAGGCACTCCAGGGCTAAGGTGGAGCTGAGAACTCTCCTGTTCTACCTCAGGACAGTGCTTGGGATCCTGGAGCACAGACAGAATCCCCAAGCTGACCAAGACCCAGGAATTACAGGCTTCTATGAGATGCTTCTGCTGAAGAATTGTTTAACTCAAGTGTCTCATGAGGCCGAAGAAAAATACAAGGAGGCCCTGGAATTAGTAGTAATTTGATATAGTAAAATAAAACCTAACACAAAAACTCCCAGACTCAAAAGGAATCCATCACTGAAGGCTTCCTCATACAATCCTGAGATGTTTCTATGGAAATCTTCAATCCTATGATTGCACTCTATAAATCACTCATGTAGGAATGCACACACACACACACACACACACACACACACACACGCAGGCACACCCAGTTTCCATTCTGAATTTTCCCTTAGTAGCAAAATATATGACTTCACCTTCTACATGACCACTTTGAAAAATACTCCCCACCTTCTCTGCACTATATCCTGAATTCTGGTCCATCCGATGTGAATGGAAGTGCCGCACGCAATCCTGAGGAAATGTCGTCAGAGGAAGAGAAGGGTGCCCACTTCCTCCTTCTGCTTTCAATTGGAAGAGAGAAATGATGTCTAGAGCTCTGGCAGCTATGCTGGATCACAAGGCAGCAAACCAAGAAGGGTGAGCTAACAGGACAAAAGAAACCTGCTTTCTTGCTGATTACAGATTTGCCACACCAGCTCTGGACAGCCCACCACAGCCCAGCCCACTGGACCTCATTTAAGAGAGAGTGAAAATAAAATAAACTTCAATCTTAATTACACAAGTATCTTTATTATGTGCTGCCAGATACAACACTAGATAATTTAATGTGTGTGTCCTTTGGACTTTGAGGTATGTTCTCTACGTGCACATGCATAAGAGAGAAAGTTTATTCTATAGATTTGTAAAGATTTGCATGACCTACTGGAAAGTGATTTGTAGAGCAATTTGCATGATATGGTTTTAACTTCCTAGAAAATACAGACAATCCCTTTTTTGGTATGTTTTTATGCATTTGTGTGAGTTCCGAGAAAACTATGTTAACAGCACTGATTACCTGGGGAGAAAGCGTAGAAGCGGAAGACAGAAGATAATTATCTTTGGCTTTATAAATCCGTTGTTTCATTTGTTGCAGTGAGGGTACACAACACACACACACACACACACACAGACACACACACACAGACACACACACACACACACACACACATTGTAATTTTCTTTTCTTTTACAGTGCGGGGGAATCAACAAATATTTTGTAATTTAAAAAATTACCTACATTTTTTCTAAAAGGAAAGGCTGCGGTAACGAAGACTAGAATGATGACTTACGTCTGAAAAGTGTAATTTAATTAAGCTGTTATTCACCTACCCTGACACTGCTGATGAAATACTGGTAAAGCCCTGGATGGCGGGGTGGGGGGGCACTTGAGGGGGAGGGGGAGCACAGACCCGCGTTAGAGCAAGCGCAAGCAAATAGGATTAGCCCGCTGGCTTTGATACACAGAGGTTGAAGGAAAAGAGGAGGCTGGAAAAGTGAAAGCCGAACATCTTCGCCTTTGCATTTTTAAAAGGGAAGCCCAAGCCGCTTTTTCCACTTCTGCCATTATGATAGAATTTTTGTGATCATTTGTTTAGACCAAATTGACAATTGTGGCAATTTTTCAGTTTCCGATCACCTTCCATAAGATGACTGTTGGAATGAATAGCTCCCTGGCATGGAAATTGAGATTGGGGAGATGGGAGTACCTTATTTATTATTGAGTCTTCAATAGTTTTTTTAAACCATTAATTAATTAATTTGGTATAGGGTCTCGCTACACTGCTTGGGCTTGTAGTGATCCTTCTGTCTCAGCCTCCCCAGTGCTAAGATTATAGGCATATGGTGCCAAGCTTGGCTTTGGTGGCTGGCATGGGGTGCCTGGGTTCCAAGCCAACATGGCATGTGGCGCTGGGGATCAAACCCGGGTTCTTGTGCATGTCAGACAGGCACTTAGACCACTGAGCTGTCTCCCCAGCCCTGTGTCTTCAATGGTGACACAGTGCCTGGCGTATACAAGCTTTGAGTCAATTGATCTGCTGAATGGTCCAAGAATGAATGAATGAATGAATGAATGAATGAATGAATGAGTGAATGAATGAATGAATGAATGAATGCAAATCTAGGTTCACAGCCCCCGAGCTGACTGCAGTCTGCTGCTCAGAAGAGGACACAAGCTGGGAGGTGAAGATAAACAAAAAAGACAAGTCCAGGGCCCAGAGCTTGGCACGGTAATCTGTACTCGAAGTGGAAACAGTGCCAAGAAGATTAGAGTGGTGAGGGTTCAAATGCAGTATTAAAATTCAGTCTGCATTATCTATCTATTTATTCTATGGTGGGTTTGGCACTATTTCGAACATTATTTTTTCACCTTAAATTAGAATCCTGGCACTCTCATCTGGAAAGCAATGGGTTTTTGAAGGACATTCAAATATCCTCAGAAAGCACTTTGATGAAAGTGATTGACTTCAGAACTGACAGGGGATCTCGGAATCTGAAGACCATCTAGTCCATCCTCCCAGGCCAAAGATGAGTGAGTTGAAGTCCAGAAAGGATCAAGGTCTATGCAACAGAAATTTATTTATTTAGTTTGCTGTTATTTTATTTTATTTTTTTGAGATAGTGTCTCACTACATAGTCCAGACTGACTTCGAGCTCACAGCAATCCTCCTGCCTCAGCCTACTGAGGATGAGGCTTACCATCATGAACCACTGTACCCGGCAGTTTTATAAATGCAAACTTGAACAGCTTTGAGGCCAACACTAAAGGCTGGTCAGTTTCTCTTCCCTGCGTGGCCAGTTGAATCCATGCTCTGCACCCTCTCCTTTCTTGATACACTATTCCCTGTCCCTAATCTACTTAGAGACAGGAAACAGAGAACTAGGACAGCCTTGGTGCCCCAGGTTCTGCTGCAATTACTCAAACTAGCCAACTCTAAGCCTGCTCACCCAGCCTGCCTCTTCTCTGCCTAGGAGCCCAGGGCAAATTTACTTACCCATGTGATCTCTGTCTATCTCTCTGTCTGTCTGTCTGCCTGTCTCTGTCTCTGTCTCTGTCTCTGTCTCTGTCTGTCTCTCTCTCTCTCTCTCTCTCTCTCTCTCTCTCTCTCTCTCTCTTAGTGTGTTTTGGCTGTTTAAGTGGAGTTGAAGAGGATCTGCGCACCTTTCTCAACGAGTAGTAGACTATGCACTCTAGTTGAAGTTAAAGTTCTCAACTGTGTGAGGGACTCTTCACTGGCCTGTTTAAATGGATTAAAAAACTAATTTTAATCTCAGTAACAGATATTGGATAATTGAATTATTAGATAAATTTCCTTTGTAAAGTAGGATTTTCCTGCAAATATTTTTAAATCATCTATCTCTAAGTGACAAATTAAGTTACACACACACACACACACACACACACACACACACACACGTCTCATGGTTTTCAATAGTTTATTTCTTTCTCTTCTTTTGCAGAGTAATGTTCTGCTAACAGCGGAATGCTTGGAATCTTCGAATTGCTTGAGAAGCACCTTAGTCTGCTCAGACTACAAGGACAGAATACCATAGACTGGGATGGCTCGTGAAAAATAGGAAAGTAGTCCTCACAACTCTGGAAGCGGGGACATATGAGATCCAGTGCCAGCAAATGCCACATCCACTGTCACCTTGTTCCACTTTGTTTTGTAGATGGCAGCTTCTCACTGTGTTCCCACGTGTCAGCAGGTCACGGCAGCTCTGCGGGCCTCTTCTGGGTGGACACTGGTCTCACTAGTTGAATTCATGGGGACTGTTTTTGTGACTTAATCATGCTCCAAATGATGTGTCTCTTTGTAACCTCAAACTAAGTGACAATAAATGAATTTGGGGGGAACACAGTCCAATTATTGCAGGAAAGAATGTAAATATCTCACTGAGTTTCTCCCATTCTGTGTTTGAATCTATTAAAACTATAGTTACCAACTTTCTCAAGTGTGAGGAGCCATTTAGGGTCAAAGTTTTTATAAATCATTACAAAATATCAGTTGCATTTTTTGTATCCATTGATTGGAAACAATTCTACTACAAATTCAGAATACTTTCAGGTAATCTTTTTTATTCTATGAATTAGGACATCATTTGTATTCATTTAGCGATAAGTATTGGCTAAAGGTAAGGAGCAGGATGGAGTCTGTTTTCCAAAGACTGCAATTACTTTGACAACCCTTCCTTCCTGCTGACATCCTGCCCCCAGATTCACATGTGCTCCAAACACTCCATTTCTTTCTCTCTCTCTCTCTCTCTCTCTCTCTCTCTCTCTCTCTCTCTCTCTCTCCTGTATTTAGTACAGGGTCTCACTAAGTAGATGAGGCTCGTAGTGATCCTCCTGTTTTCAGCCTCCCAAGTGCTGGGATTACAGGCATGCACCATCACATCATCTCAATATGCCCGGGGGTGGGGCTGGCACGGCACACACATGGGATCAAACGCAGGCCTCTGTACTCTGCCTAAGCAGGCAGTTTAGTGCTGAGCTATCTGACTGGCCCATCAAACACTCTAAACAACCCCTGCAGCGTAGTTCTGGATTTTGTTTGTATAGTCCCTGTGTTGGGCACCTCACTACTTCCTACAGAAGCCCACTATCTTAGAGTTGCTTTTCCTTACATTAAAGTTTCTGCCTAATATTAACCTGAAAGTTGTCTCTGTAAAATCTGTAGATTTTGGGCCAGTGAGATAGCTCAGCAGTCTAAAGCGACTGCTTAAGCAAGCTTAGGCAAGTGCACAGGGACTGTGGTTCGATCCAGCATCACATGCTGTGCCAGCCCCAACCCCAGGGCAGGCTGAGCTGGTGAGAGAGAGAAAGAAAGAAAGAAAGAAAGAAAGAAAGAAAGAAAGAAAGAAAGAAAGAAAGAAAGAAAAGAAAAGAAAAGAAAAGAAAAGAAAAGAAAAGAAAAGAAAAAAGAAAAACACTTAACTAATAAATTCATAAGCTGAAAGTCAAAGGATGGAAAGCAATACTACATATTCCAGCACCT
>NW_004524730.1:1062187-1066019 GCF_000260255.1 Octodon degus | reverse complement strand
AAAGAAAAGAAAAGAAAAGAAAAGAAAAGAAAAGAAAAGAAAAGAAAAGAAAAGAAAAGAAAAGAGAAGAGAAGAAACCTGTAGGTTTTCATTCCTAGGAACCCACTTGGGACCAGCATAGTGTGCTTTCATGTGACAGCTCCCTCTAAGGTGGCAACAACACTTCCCACTACAGAGGCTGAAGCGGATGCAGAAGAGGATAACGAGGGAAATGTGAGTGGATGAAACCCCTAAACTTTGAAGAACAGGAGGGATTTGCTGCGATTCACCTCTGCAGAAGTGAGAGTACCGCCATCAGGGGAACTTAAGAATGCCAGTAATTGTTCAGAAGTAGTGAAGGCTGTCTGAATCCCACGATTGTAAATGTCGCCAAGGGTAGGTGAAGGAAAACCTTGTCTCACCTAACGTAATATCTCCATGTGGCTGGAGAAAGTGCTGATGTAGAAGCCAGCAGTCCTGGAAAATCTGTTATTGAGTTCTTTCTCCTACAACCTCAGAATGTTCCTATCAATGTCCTTACTCTCCTGGTCCCATTTAGATAGACACGGTAGTGTGGCTGGTGCACGACTCCTGAGTGGAGGCCCAAACAGAACGTGCTCCCTGGAAATTCCCACTTCTTTCCTGTCATCTTCCTCTGACCCCTGTGGCTCCTCTTAACTGGTTTTAAGATTGATCATCTTCCAGATCTCTGCACTAAAGACATCCTACTTGGCCCATGTTGGGAGTACCAGAAATTTAATTCACGGCCCTCTGTGTAGATTGGACAATGGATAATAAATAGGATCATCACTTTTTCCCTTTCTTTGTAGTTGCCCACATCGCATATACAAACCATATACAGTAGTCCCTCACTATTTTGCAGTTCAACTTTCATTTTGCAGGTTTTCAAAACATATTCATCTAAATTATTTAATGCGGCTTTTTCACTCTATCATGGGATTTTGCAATACCATACAGGATACGTTGTTAAAATTACATAGGTTTACGAGTTTAGAAGATGGTTAAGAACATTAGGAATGTTTTTTAAAATGTGGAAAAGGTTTAGAAGAGTGTGAGAAGGGTTTATAAAACCTCAAAATATATAGAAATATTAGAATAAATATAAGATTGCTACTTTGCTGGTGTCTGGAATGTATCATCTCCACAGTAGGTGAGGGACTGCTGTACCGCTCAAGGGGCGGGGCTGCAAACACGCTGCACCTGCCAGGCAGTTCTGCACAGTGGTTAAGAACAAAGGCTCAGATTGCCGGAGCTCTTGACCTTGACACCTTGCCCTCCCTCTCCAGCTGTGCGAGTGCACAAGCCCTTCAGACTCTCAGGATGGCCTGAAAAACTGACGACGAGGCTGAATTTCGATGAACAATCCCAAGGAGGTGCCTCTCTTTTTTACCTATTGCAGCGCCCTTCCATTTACTCAGCTGTCGCATGTTACCTTTGGAGTGTCTGCCCTCTTGGCAGGCCCTGCCTGAGATGTTGATGAAGTTGCGATGAACCACACAGGCTTTGCCCTGAACCGACTGAGCTTACCTGGTAGTGATGGGAATGGAGACATAAATAAATGAACAGTGTATGCTGCAGTTGTAGTTAGTGCCAGGTAGGGATGTTACACAGAGTCAGGGGAAAGGAGACGGGCTGGGCGCCTTTTAGATACGATGTTCAGAGGAAACCTCGAGGCAGTAGGTGCACTATAAGCAAAGGCCTGAGGGTTATGTGCAAGTTGCAGGAGCTGCAGTCACAACTGCCCTCATCAACACAGTGTTGTTGTCTCACCTAAGAGGAAGCCACTTCCGCCTTGCTCAGAGCTGCCCTCACCCTGGGGCTGCAGCCATGCCCTGACCACACCTCAACAGAGTGACAGTGTTCTCTCCTCATACCCAATGTTGTGACGCACAGAAGACGCTAAGCACTGGCTTTTCCAGGGCTTCGTGTGGAGGAAAGAAACAATTTCCCAGAAGCCCCATAGAGGCACCCTCACCCTGTCTCAGTTCCCAGAATTCTGTCAAGTATTTGCTCCTGAAAGTCACCGACAGAGAGGATGTAACTACACGAATGGCTCGAGCCATTCAGCACAGGTAATGATGTCACACTCTACAGTTTGTAGGTCAGACCTCCAGCTCAGCTGCTACGCACACATAGAGAGACGTCAAACTAGAATTCCTATTAGAAGTTTAGAATCCATGTGTAGGCTTAAATGTAATCCTTTTTAGTGTATGGACATGAGTTAAGTTAAAACCAGAGGGAACATAGCCGGGCCTTCACTGCTCAAGGCCTAAGTGAGCTGGGGTATCTACTTCACCTGATTGCCAAATTGATAGAATAATAGCCATTGCATATGAATCTATGAAACAGAACTAGGTAGTCAATGCATATCGAGCACAAAGAATTGGTCGGTGGATGAGCTGCCCGCGGGTTTGGGACCAGGGCATAGCAAGGGAGGTGCCAAGGTGTTCATACCTGGGTGTGCTGCTTGGGGTCCTGTGCTCCTGCTGCCCACCACCGGCTACCCCTACTATTCACCAGCACATACTGACCTATTTATGTGAGAGTTTCTGCTGCTAATGCCTGTATTGGTTAGGGTCTCTAGAGGAGCAAAATTGGTTATTCTTTTTTATGCTATCCAGGCTCCAAGCCTATTGGTTGGTGTCGCCCGCCACGAAAGCGGATCTTCACTCCTTATTTGCTGGTCTATCTGCCAATCATCTATAGCCACATCCAGAAGTACGCTTTATGAACCTATGAGGTGTTTCTTTTGTAAACATTAACTTTATTGAAAATCAATAAATACAAAGCATATTAAAAATGTAGACAAATATTGAAATGTGAGAGATATAAGATGTAGCAGAATAAATTTTAGAGGAATATTTCTGAATTGAATACATGGCATGAGATTAATAATGGATTGTACACTGTAAATAAATAATTACAAACTTAAGTGAACATAACAATAAAAATTGTCCAAATTAAAATGAAGAAGAAAGAATTTACAGATCAGTCATATAATACTTCACTTTGTGTCAAAATCAAGAAACATATTCATGTAATTAGAAATCTCAAAGTAGAAAGGGGGTAGGCAATAAATATTTAAAGATTTAAAATTTCTGAATTTAGTTGAACTTATAAAACCACATTCCCAAGAAAAATGAAACTTTTGCACAAGAAATTTGAATAAAATCATACACATATACACAAAAATGGAATTGTCCAAAACTTATTGTAAAGAAAAACATCATAAAGCATATACATAAAAAATTAGCTATGAAAAATAAAATTACGTACCATCTTATTCCACATTAGAAAGAAAAAAAAAGACCATGTGTGTAAGACCAAGTGTGTAATTAATTTAAAGGACTGAAAGAAAAAAAAAAGATCTGTCCCCTTGGAATTTTGTACTTAGCAAACATACCTTTGAAAACTAAAAGTAAATTATTTTCCAGTTATACAAACTTGAAATATTCTAATGCCTCCGTCTAATACCTCCAGACATAGCATATAGGAAATAACAAAGAGCATGATTCAGAAGGCAAGAGAAGCTGCTCTATGGCCCTGGATAAAGAATAAAGAGCTCGCAAAATGATAGTTACGCAGGACATGTGAAATATATTAGATGAGCCCATTTAAAAGGTCATTAACAATTTCTACAAAACTGTCAATCTTATGTCGGGTTATACACATATTTTTCATGTATATGTGTTTGTATGTGTGTGTATAAAAGACAAGGAAAAAGTAATATAAAGTCAGTGGAAAATGGAAATATGCTTTTTAAAGTTTCTAATACTAGGAGATAATATCATACCATGCATGCCTTTTAAGTAGATTGTAAGTCAAAGGTACA
>NW_004524730.1:1051883-1062087 GCF_000260255.1 Octodon degus | reverse complement strand
AATCTTAAAACAAAAATTAAGATTAAGCAATATTTGGAAAATTAAATATTAATTAATTAAAAATTAAATATTTCAAAATAATTGAACTAAGAAAAAGTATTCATGATAGTAAAGAACTACTAAGAATAAAACATAAGATAAAGACTGGAATGGCAAATTAATGACCAGCACTTCTAACAGTTTGGGGATAGGATATCACACAAAGTTCTAGTATGTCATGGACCTTACGCTTACTGGTGGCCAGGTGTCACTTGTGGGACTGAGCTACTGCTATTTCCTTGAAATCCACCCTGTAGACCCAGATGGAATCATGACCTACAGGGTGCAAGAGAAGTTCATTTGTAAAGTGTGCTGATAGAAAAATTTTGCTGCTGTACACAAAAGAATAACTCAAAGACTGCTATTGTATACCTCTTATTCACCTGTGTTTAATTGTTTGCCCTATTTGGTGGATTCTTTCCATTCTCATTCATGGAGTTGTGATCATTTTGCTCCCTCTCTAGAACATCATTTAGTAGTCTGTGTAGGCTTGGCTTTGTCATCATGAAATTTTTTAGTTGTTTCTTGTCATGGAAGTATTTCACTTCTTCATTATACTCAAAAGAGAGTTTTGCAGGGTATATTAGTCTAGGTTGGAATTTGTTTTCTTGCAGAACTTGAAGTACTTTGCTCCATGCTCTTCTTGACTTCACAGTTTGTGAAGAGAAATCTTCCATTATTCTGATGGGTTTTCCTTTAAATAAGATCTGTTTCTTTTCTCTAGTGGATTTTAGTATACTGTTCCTGTGCTGAATTTCTGGAATCTTGATTATTATATCTCTGGGTGTGTTTCCAATTGGGGTGATGTTATTCGGAGTTCTATATGCTTCAGTTACCTGAATGTCAGATTGTTTCCCCATACTGGGGAAGTTTTCTGCTGTTACTTCCATCTATATTCTTTTTATATCATCTGTATTGACTCCTTCTTTCTCACTGATGCCTACTAGTCTTACATTGTTCATCTTTGCATCATCTTTCAGATGTTGAATTATTTTTTTCTGCATCCTAGTTGTTTTTAAGAGATCTTTTCTTATTTTTTTCACTAACTGCAATGGTGTCTTTAAGGTTTGAAAGTTTATTTCCACTTTCATTCAAATGGTTTTGCCAGCTTGTGATTGAGGCTTTAATTTCCTGTATATCACTGTGAATCTGCTTTTTCAGGGATTCAATCATTTTTCTTTCTTTCTTTTTTTTTTTTTTTTTTTTTGGTCCGGAACCAGGGATTGATCTCTGGCCCTTGTTCTGGCCAGGCAAGCTCTTATTCTACTGAGCCATCTCCCTGGACCTGCATCATTTTTCTATTCTCCTCTATTTTTTTTTAATCAGTGTCTTCTTTAGAAGCACTTAGTACTTCTTTCATTATAGCTATCATTTCTTTTTTTATTTCAGAAATTAATTTTTATCTGATTTCCTCTACACCTTTCTGCAGTTGTCTCTTTACTTCTGATGCTATTATTTCAGAGATTTCAGGTGTGTGATTTCCAATTTCTTCTATGCTAGTGTCCCCTGCATTTGTTCTGGGTGGGCTCAGGGCCTGAGAATGCATCTTGCTCCTTCTCTTTGTCATTTTGTATAGCACCGTCTTCTGACCTTTGGTGTAGATCTTTGATGGAGTTACTACCTTAGCACCAGGTCCAGATCTATCAAGTTCATACTCATCCAGGTGGGTGTGGCTTGGGTCTGGCTGCTGTGCTCCACTTCAGCCTGCTGCAGCCTTTAGAGGTGAATTCTCTGTGCCCCTCTGGTAAGATGTTCTGCTTCTGGATCAGCTGGGTGGGTCTTATCTCTAGCATCTTTGCAGGGAGTTCTGCTGCAGGGTTCCACACTGGGCCTGTACACTGGGCCTGGGCTCTGGGTTGAATGAAGATCCAGCAGGCTCCAGGGTGTTCCACTCACATGCTGGGCCTGTGTCAAATGGGCCTGGGTTGAATGAGGATCCATCAAGCCCTGGGCCATCTCACTCACATGCTGGGCCAGGGTCAAATAAATGTCTATGAGGTGTTTCTTAATCTGGTGAAGTTAATATCACTATTAAAAGACATGACCCCCTCTAGCTAAGGCCACAGGAGCATACCTGTGGTTGAACAAGTCAGTTTTATTATTTATTGCACCAAAGGCAAATGTCTCAGTAAGAGTGCTAGAAAGAAGCTACTGTGGAAATCTAACTTTGACTGGAAGTTGGAGACAGGTGTTAGGAAAAAAAAAAAAAAGGTATCACCACAGACTGGTGCTATCCCAAAGTTTGGGGCAACTGTCTTATTTGGGTATCTCCATAACTCCTGTCTACAGGGAGGGCAGACTAGCAGATGGAAAACTGCTCAATAAAGAAGGAATGGTTGGGGATGGGGAGATAGCTCAGTGGAATAAGCGCTTGCCTGGCAAGAGCAGGGGCCTGACTTCAATCCCTGGTTCCACAAAAAAAAAAAAAAAAAAAAAAAAAAAAAGGAATGGTCAGACAGGACAGGCAGGAAAAGAAATATTTGATGTTTCGTGTGCAGTACTGGGATTGAACCCAGGGCCTTATCACTGAGCCCCCGCTCACCTTTATTTTAAGACACAGTCTCGCTAAGTCCTTACATTGCCCAGGCTGGGCTCAAACTTGTGATCCTTCTGCTTCAGCCTTCCAGGGTGCTGGTAGGATAGGCATGTAGCACTACCTCTGGATGCCTCTTGGTTATTGTCCATACTCAGCCAAAATTCTGAAATGATATTTTCCTTTCCACCTTCTCGTGGTCTCACTGCGGCCTCAGCTAATGCTGCTCTTCTTGAAGTTGTGTACGGCCAAGAGGAGAGTCCTGTGGTAGAACTATAGGCACTCAGCCAGCTTTGGAAAGGGGCAGGGGGGCTGCTTGCTTTTCTTAGAACTTGACAATGAGATTTAACAACAGCGCCGTGCCTTCAGGGAGTTCACAGACCGGAGGGCGACAAAGGTTTAGGGACACCAGAGGAGATTCCCAGTATCTGAGCTGTTGTCCTAGAAAGAGGAGGGCTGAAGCAGGAGCAGAGGGGAGCTTCACAGACAACTTCACAAAGGAGGGTGTATTTGCTTCAGGAAAAAAGGATATGTGTGTGTGCGCGCGCGCATGTGTGGTGTGTGTGTGTGTGTGTGTGTGTGTGTGTGTGTGTGTGTGTGTGGTGTGTTTGTAAGGAAATCCTTTATATGCTTGGCAGTCTGCATTTCAAATTATAAATTCAAGCCTCAGTATCTTTGCAACTATAGACAATTTTTCGTTCTTTCTTTCTTTCCTTTTATTTTTTTCTTTTTGCTTTTTGCCAGGAAGAAAAATAGCCTTTCTATTTCCATCATAAAAATCGCCATTTGTCATTCTCAAGGTGCCTCGGTGCCTTTGTCTTTGTTGTCAGCTGGCAGCAACGATGCTAAAAATAGCTGGCAGAGGGAACCGCTACCCGCTTGACATTAAAAATAGAAAGGGAAGCACTGGTATGAATAATGCATGGGAGAGAATCCCACTCACGCTGGCCTGCGGGCGAGGCAGTCTGGCTGCTGGGCCCAGCCCACAGGGCAGGGGAGGACCGAGGTATTTCTGTAGCTCATGCTGCCCTGAAAGGGCAGCCCACAAATTACAGCTTTCCTCTTGTCTGCCTGCTGTGGCCGGGGAGGAATGAGGGAAAGGCAGGCTTGGACTAGCACTTCACAAGCCAGACTGAGAGTCTGATTTGGAGACATCAACTCCAGTGCCTAAAGACCACTGCTACCCAGAGCCAATACAAAGAAGAGAACTGGCCTGAGGCGTGCCAGTAAGGGCAGGGCCTGTCTAAGAGTACTCAGAATTCTGTAATGTACACTGCTGGCTGACCCAAACAGGGCTGGGAGGGGGATTCTGGTAATAATTCAGACTGTACTCTATGTAAAATCTAAGAGCTGCTCAAAGCTCAGGCCCGCAGTATGCCAGCTGGAGGGAGCTCTCCGCACATCACAGAACTGAAGATTCTCTCTCACTGTTGCAGCATAGTTACCCTTACACTGTCTTGTTCTCCATGATCAGATGCTAGTTTTGTTCCATAGTGTCACTGCTGAGCCAACTCAGAGGTTGGTGAGTACAACAGAGGATGGGAATGTCCAGAGAAGGGGAGGAACTGTTTGGCCTCATGCAGCACCTCAGCCCGAGGCAGGGCTGACTCGCCTCCTCCTCTGTCCTGACTTCGCTTTTGCCAGCAGTTCAGTGCTGACTCACACTTTCAAATGGCTGGTGGAATAGGAAGCTTGGTCCCAACTGCAGACTCCACCTGCCTTTGTGGTCTTCAAGGCAGGCTGAACTCACCCCTTTCTAAGCCTGTGGACCTCTGCCTTTCTATGCAGGGCCTTCTCAGCCTGCTGTGAAGCGAGAACAGCTGTGGAAACTGCACTGGCCCTGCAGTGTGCCATCTCCATGGCTTCTGCCTGAGGGCTAAGGGTGTGCTCTTATTCTAGTTTGGCTGAGTACAATTGAAGCTTTCTAGGTCTCCTAAGTGAAAAAAGTCACTTTTTTTTTGTGCTTTTGGTACAGGGTCCACTACACAGATTGAACTCTTAGTGATTCTCCCATTTTCAGCCTCCCCAGCATTGGGATTATGGGCGTGGGCCATCATGCCCTGGACTCGGTCACCAGCTCAACTCACCCAAGGGCAGGGCTGGCGCAGCATGTTGTACTGGTGATTGAGCCTTGATCCCTGTGCTAGCCTAAGCAGGTGCTTAGTCTGCTGCGCTATCTTGCTGGCCCTTAAGAAGTCACTCTAAAAGGCTGGCCAAATAGCTGAGTGGATTAAAGCTCCTGCAAGCATGTGCAGTAGACAGGAGTTCAATCCTCAGCATGCCATGTCGGCTCCGCCCCTGGGGTGTGCTGAGATGGCAATTGAGACTGGGCATGTTGGTGTGAGCCTGTGATCCCAGCACTTGGGAGGCTGTAAACAGGCAGATCACTATGAGTCCGATTTAGTAGTGAGGCCCTTAATACCCTGTAGACCCTTCCCTAAAATACAGAAAAAAAAGAAAGAAAGAAAGAAAGAAAGAAAGAAAGAAAGAAAGAAAGAAAGAAAAAAGAAGTCACTATAGACACTAAAGATTGCTAGTTCCTGAGCTGGGGTCGCATCCTGAACCTGCGCTGTGCACCTTCACCTAATGGGTAAGAACACAATTTTGAAATCCTCTGAGTTCAAATCTGGCTCTGTCTTTTACCACATCTGTTTGACTTGGCCAAGACACCTGATATCTATGGGCTTCAGTGTCCTGCTCTTAAAACATGACCTCTAGTGCTGGTACACTAGGAGTGCTAGAACCACATGACCATGATTGACAAATGCTAATGCTATCTGCAGGGACTACACACCTGGCACTCAGCAAACCTGAGTGAGCCTCAACCCCACCCCAGGACCCTAGCTGTGCAACTGCATCCTCAGATTTCCAGCCTTGTGCTGGCTTTGGATCTACAGTAACACAATCCATGGGAGCTTCAGGGTATCCACCTATCTGCCTGAGAAGAAAGGTGATCAGACCTCTGGATGATGCCAGTTAATTCCAGCTATCTGGAGGTTGAGGAAAGAGGATACAAAATTCTAGATAAAATTCATTCTAGCTCTTGTTTCAAAATAATATATAAAAAGGGCTGAGGATGTAGCTCAGTGGTAGAGGGCCCTCAGCTCCAATCCCATGTACAGAAAACAAAACAAGAATACCCCCAAACCCCTTGTGCTGACTGCAGAGAAGGCTGGTGAGGTAATGCGGGTAACTGCCTACAGAGTAGATGCTCAGAAAAAGCTTTGATTTCCTGGTCCCCAGACCCTGCCTATCAGGTACAGTAATCACCAGACTCCATCCTATTTGACTTGAGGATTAACACACATAGCATGCACATGCGTATGCATGCAAGAGGTGTACGCAAGAGGCATACACAGGCAAGCAGGGCTCACATCCAAGTAGACACTAAGAGGGGCTTCTGCTTCCTCAAGGCTTTCCATTCTGCAGTCCATATTGAGGCAGAGGAGACTTCTACTTAGCCTTCCATGAGTCTCCAAAAGTCTGAAACCCTCAGAGGCAGTCGACAAGCCCACCCTGCTCGGCTGGGTTCCCCTGCTTTCCTCTTGCTACATGATCTATTTCAAAATAGGCTTTCTCTGCAGGTCTTGACAGAGAGATTGTAAGGGTCATGCTACTGGAAGTCCTTTTTGTGGCAAATGTTAGATCGCTGCCTTCCCATGCATTGACTTTAGCAACCATTTTATGAAGAAAAGAAGGGTGAGCCTCAGACTTCTAATGATGTGAAAAACATTTTCCTTATAAGAGGCCATGAACCAGCATGGGATATGCTTAATTTAGTGGGAAGCCACTCTTTACCTTCTTATATTTTTCCCCACCACAATTCTTTTATTTATACATTTATTTACTCATCAGTTTTCTGAAATGGCCCTGACCTGGATTTTGTGCTGGTCAGTGTGACACTAGACAGGTATACGCCGTATTCCCTATCCTTGAGGAAGCAGATTCTCTGAGGAAAGAGACCACTTGATTCCTTGAAGGGCCCATGGCCTCTCCTTCCTTTTCCTGTGTCAGTTTAGATCTTCTCCTGAGGGAACGTCTAGTCACTGACATGACTACATTTCCTTTCTGACTCCATCTTTCCTCTCAAACATGATTTTTGTCCCTTTCTGAGTTCTTTTGACTAGTTCTCTCTTGATGTTACCTTAGACATGAGGAGCAATAGGTCTGATCAAAAAATAGCTCATGATAGTGATGGAAAAGGACTCCCCAAGCATCAGGAAGGCTTGTGTAAAGGATGATCAGAGATGAGGTTGCCTGCCTAGGTGGAACCAGTTCCCCCCCGTGAAGAACTGAGCCCTCTAAGCAGAAGCAACCAACTAACAATGGGACCTGGGATGCCCCCACAAGGGACAATGTCTCAGGAGCCCACAGGACTTTGGAAAATCAAACCTGAAATAATGATCAGCCAACACATGACCCAACAAATACTACCTGCTTTGCCAGTTTTCTTTTTATATGAATTTTATTGAGACAGAAGTAGCAGTGAGACAGTTTCAAAACAGGTTAGTAGGACAGTTACAATAATTAATACACTGCATATTGTTGTCTTCGTAGTAGTTATTCACAGTACAAGATGCAGACATGATCTCTTGTCTAAACGCTATTAGTTCAAAACTTTCAAGACTGGGCATGGTGGCATGCGCCTATAATCCCAGCACTTGGGGGCTGAAAACAGGAGGATCACTGAGAGTCCAATCTGTGTAGTGAGACCCTGTAGACCTTGTGCTTTGCCAACTTTTATGTAAACCTCAAAACCTTGGCCTCATTACCCTTTCCATAAAAACTGAAAGAGATTGTTAACTCCTGGGTAACATATCTTGGATCACTAGACCTTCCTCCATTTCTGGACATGGCCACTTCATCAAGCTCCTTTTCTGTCCTTCTTCACTACTTATGCCTTTGATTGGCTCTTCAAGATGGTTGGCCAGCTTTTCTGGCACATGGGGAGCCAGAGCCTTTCCTCTAAAACTCAGTAACACTGCCAGCCTGGCAAAGTGGGCATCAGCGTTTTCTCCTAAAATCTACCAACTCACACTGTGGCAATGAGCTGGTCATGTACTCTGAATGAGGAAAGCAAGTGCTCAGTTTCATCCCTTCTCTTTAAGTATAGGAGTCTTCAGTTTTGCTCTTGATAACTGTAGAAAGAAGTTAAAAATGGAGTGGAAGAGTGAGCAGTAGTTTCAGTATCTTGACTGTGATGTGATTACAGACTGGAATATGGACTTGCTCAGGAAGCTTTTCCTTACCTGGTAGAGAAGAAAAGAGACCCTTGGAGCTTGAAAGAGATGAGATTGAAACAAGTATAGACCCTCTTACTGCTTCTGTTAGTATTATGCTTCACTGTAAGAAATAGCTAGTGGTAGTCCTACCATAGCAAATCATGCACAAAAGGGATGTTTTTCTTAGTGTGAAGTCCAGAAATCAGTACAGTGGAGCAAAGATGCCATCATGGGGCCTGTTTTCTTCTTTGTGGCCATTGTGCCTTCTTTAATAGGTAGCTTTATTTTTACTGGTTCATAGTGACTGCTTTTTCTCTAGTACCACATCTGCACTCCAGCCAGGAAGGTTAGGAGAAGAGGATGTTTGACTTTCTCTAGACAGTGTTTTCCACTCAAGGACTTCTACTCACATGTCACTCATCAGAACTGGGTCATAAGACAAACCCCCACTGCTACGACTGTGATTTTTTTTTACTTTGCACACTATAGGAATGCAAGAAAACATACTGTAGGTAGAAAGGCTGTTGCGGAACACGTGTTTGTCTGAGCCTTGTCCATCTACCTAATTACTAGTATGAAAACTTTTGCATTGTGTGTGGAATACAAAGAGAGACTTGTAAAGGCCAAGATAAATAGGTAGGAGTGGTTGAATTCACTTGGTTGCTACATGGAAAGGAAACACCCCATATCCTTGGCCCTCTATACCCTAACAACTCTCCATGGATCAAGATAGCACTGTGTCTTTCATTTACCAAGAATACTCCCAACTTTGAGGACCTCAGGACTGGTGGCATGACCATACTGTGGCCTTATGAATCCACTGAACTCACAGTGAGATGCAACCAACCCAAGATCACCTTGTAATCACTTCTCTATATGCTTTGTTGCAATCTGGAAAAATTGGTCTGCATGGATGCCAATATTAGGGGGTGGTGGAAACTCTAAGGCATGGGACATAATTGGAGGAAGGAGGCAATTAGGGCATGGTCTTGGAAAGCACATTCAGATCTCAACTCCCTCATTTCACTTCCTGGTCACCATGAGGCAAGCAACCTTTCCCTGTGGCCACTTCCACCCTGTACTTCATTGTTGAACCAAGGCAACACAGCCAACTGAAGGTCGCATGAAACTTCGGAAACTCCAAGTCAAAGTAAATCTTTCATCCTTCAAGTTGATTTACCTCAAGTATCTTGTCATAGAGATGAATACACCCACTATAGTGGGAACAGGCAATAGTGATATTGTGGGTGTATTGTTGTTGTGATTAATACGTTGAGTCAACTTGGCTGGATGACTCCGCCCTGCTGTTCCAGCTGGTGGGGGTCCCACCCTGGGGTACAACTGGTTCTGCCTCCAGAGTGACCCAGCACAAAGAGACAATTTAAAGGGGCTGAGGAAGTAGTTGACGTTCCACTTCATTGGAGGAAATTCAGTCTTGGTATTCAGCTTGGACTTCATTGCCTGGCTTGCAGCAAAGACTCTTCAGCCTCCGGATTGGATCCTTCACCTTCCGTCACAGACTCTCAGCATCTGTTGCAGACTCTTCAGTCTTCTGTCACAGACCCTTTAGCTGATGAATAGAGACTAGCACAGAGCACAGCAGTGAGCTTCAGACCTTGGGACTGAACTCCTCAGTCTGGGGTGTGCAGACACCCTCTGCACACTCCCTCATCTGACTCTGCGGCTGATTGTCATAAATCAATCTTGTAATTCCTTCTACATTGTATACCTTGTGTTAATATTTGTTCCTTATATTATATCTGCTCCTGTAGTAAAACCCTGACCAAAACAAGTGTCATGGAGACCCCGAGTAATCCCAGTTTCCTCAGGCTCTGAATTACACAACTCCCAAAACTTTTGGTGCTCCTCTTACTTCAGTGGGCATTTACTCTGCTCAATGGCTTGTGGCCTCTATGAGAAAGTAATTAGTGAATATTTATAGTATGTACTTAGGTTGGCTTTTCAGGGTCCTTCCTCAGTGGACCCTGGTTTCCTCTTCAATCAATTAGACTGTAGCAATAAGTAAGTTTGGAAACTTGAAGGAGACTTCAGGTTTCTATTGAAGTGGTTGAACATTAATCTTCTGTTTGCCAATTCTCAATTATTTATTACAAGTAGCAGGCAATACTTCTGGTATGCTATTTGTTAGTATACATAATAAGTAATGTGTCTATCTTGCCCATAAAACCACCATGATCTAGGGTTGGGGAGACAGCTCAGAAGTCTAAGTGCCTGCCTAAAAAAAAACATAAGGGCCTGAGTTCAATCCCTGGTACCTCATTCCCTGCCAGCCCCAAAACCCCCAAAAAATACACTCCTTCCTTCCTTCCTTCCTTCCTTCCTTCCTTCCTTCCTTCCTTCCTTCCTTCCTCCCTCCCTTTCTCTCTCTCTCTCTCTCTCTCTCTCTCTC